>NW_004443976.1:8629483-8640364 GCF_000243295.1 Trichechus manatus latirostris
ATACATTATTACTATTATTATTTACTTCCACAGACCTACTCAGGCCTCTTCTGTGTCACTGTCAACCCCTACAAGTGGCTGCCGGTGTATAACCCCGAGGTGGTGACGGCCTACCGAGGCAAAAAGCGCCAGGAGGCCCCGCCCCACATCTTCTCCATCTCTGACAACGCCTATCAGTTCATGCTGACTGGTATGTCTCCAAAGAGGAAGCATGGAGTCGGGGGGCATGCATTAGCCAGGGGCGCAGGAGAGCTGCCCTCTGACCCTGGGCCTGCTGCTGTCTGGTACTATGACATCCAGCAGGGGGATCGGAGGATAAAAGAGTTGAAAGAGGCTGAAAAGTTTGGTGAAAAGTTTGGAGTCCATGGGTGGTGCAATTGGTTAAGTATTCAACTAACTGAAAGGTTGGTGGTTCAAACCCACCCAGAGGTGCGTCAAAAAAAAGGCCTAGTGATCTGCTTCCAAAGGGTCACAGCCTTGCAAATCCTATAGAGTGCAGTTCTACTCTGCACACATGGGGTCGCCATTCACCACCACCACACCACCCATTGCCATCAAGTTGATTCCGACTCACAGCGACCCTATAGGACAGAGTAGAACTGCCCCTTACAGTTTCCAAGCAGGGCCTGGTGAATTCGAACTCCAGACCTTTTGGTTAGCAGTTGTAGTTCTTAACTACTATGCCACCAGGGTTTCTGGCTGCCATTTGTCAGAGTCAATTCAATGGTAACTGGTTTATTGATTGAACCATATGAAATTTTTGTGGGTCAAAAACCAAGATTGGTAATGTCACGTGGTTCAACCTAATACAATGAGAAGTCATTAACTAGTGAGAAGCCACTGGCTAGTTCTAAGAAGGGACTTAATCTTTCTGAGACTCATTCTCAAAAAGGAGGCTCTTCAGTTCCCTTCTACCAGTTGCCGGCTAGTTGACTCTGATTCATGGCAACCCTACGTGTGTCTGTGTAGAACTGTGCTCCATAGGGTCTTGAATGGCTGATTTTTCAGAAGTAGATGGACAGGTCTTTCTTCCGAGGTGCCTCTGTGTGGATTTGAGCCTCTGATCTTTCCGTTAGCAGCTGAGTGCGTTAGCTGTTTGCACCACCCAGGGACTCCAAGTTTCCATCCAGCGGTAAACAACAACTTAAAGGGAAAGATCGTACAATGCAACTCTCGACTGCATGAGAAATGGAGTAGAATTGGGAAACTCTTTACATACTGCCATCAACTCTGCTTTACTTTTTTCTTTGCAGATCGTGAAAACCAGTCAATTCTGATCACGTAAGTATCCATGGCGCAGGGTGGCTTTATAGATGTGGCTTTTGTCCCCAGTGCCGAAGGCAAGGATGCCACTTGTTATAGTCTATTAATTACAAAGTGTTTGGATGAAACGATAGATCTGGGAATGGGCAAGGAAGTATGCACAAGGACTCAGAAAACTGGAATTACCCATCCTTGGGTCAACCACACAAGTGGCTATGATGAGTCTCCCCTTGGGCCCTTGGTTGACAGGCGTGTGTCCAATGAGGCTCAGGGTATGTCCAGGCCTCTGTGTGACTGGTCATCTCCGCGGGCTCCCAGAAAAACAAAATGAGGGTGCCATCTTTGGGAGGCTGTTCATACTAATAGGACTCGCTCCCTTGGCTTTCCTTCTTTTGGTCACTCCGAACAGTGGAGAATCCGGGGCAGGAAAGACTGTGAACACCAAGAGGGTCATCCAGTACTTTGCAACAATTGCAGCTACTGGAGACCTCACCAAGAAGAAGGACTCCAAAATGAAGGTATGGGCTGAAGGGAGGAGAGAGAAAGGCTGGCTTTGCTTTCACTTCCAGCTTCTGGCTTAACTTCCGAATGAGGAGGCAGAGAGGCAGGCAACACTCCTAGTAGCAAAGAGGATGGAAACTCTTCACGGAAAGGAGAGAAGCCTAGGGTTTAAAATCTTGGAGGACAGTTGGTCATCTTAGACAAGACAGCGTGTGTGTGACATTACAGGTCCAGGTCCTGTGATTTCCTAGAAGATAAAGCTTTAGAGCTTAACTAAGGAAGATCAATTTGGGGGCAGCTCCAGGGCTTGCTCTTCTGTGGCAGAATCACATGTACGAGCTTGAGAAAATTGTAAGCGGATGTATTTTTACAAAAGTAGACAATTCCCTAACTGAGAATCCAGGAATCACAGTGTTGGAAGAATTTAAAAGTGAAGAGAAATATTACAAAATAGCCAAAGATAACAAAGTGGCAGAAGTGCTCCAGGTAAGACATGCCATGGAGTTGATTGATCTCAAATTGGACAATTGATGGGGGGGGGGCTGGCTTCACCAGAGACCACCAGGTGGCAAGGGCAGGTAGGAGAGAGAGCTGGTGAGCACTTCTGACTGCAATTCTGTGACTTAAAACATGTTTTTCTTCCTCCCTTGATTTCTTGCATTAGGGGACTCTGGAAGATCAAATCATCAGTGCTAACCCATTGCTGGAGGCCTTTGGGAACGCCAAGACTGTGAGGAATGACAACTCTTCCCGCTTTGTGAGTCTGAGTTCCGTTAAGACGGATTTTTTTCGTGCCCTACAGGATAGGCAAGGCTACCGCCCTCGTGGAGTCTACAGACAATGAAAGAACGAAACGAACAAGTAAACAAAACAATTTCAGACAATAATGCATTCAGGAGTTCAATTAACAGGATGTGTGAGTGACAGAGGAGTCCCTAGGTGGCACCACGGTTAAGCACTTGACTACTAACGGAAAGGTTGGTGGCAAACCCACCCAGAGGCACCTGGGTAGAATTGACTGGAGTCTGAACTGACTCAAAGGCAAGTGATAGAGAGTAACTGGAGTGGGGTCTCCTTTAGACGGGGTGGGCAGGAAGGCCTTTCTGGGGCGCAGGCGTGTGGACTGAGATCTGCAGGATGAGAAGTAGCCAGACTTGCCAAGAGCAGGGAGGAGAGGGACAGGGAAAAGCATGTGCGCAGTCTCTGAGGTGGCGAGTGCCTGGTGGTCAAGGTTCTTAAAGAGGTTCCCTGTGTCTGCGGAGAGATAGGCAAGGAGGTGAGCTGCGTGAGATAAGGCAGAAGAGGTAGAAAGCTACCTGCTCATGGAGACCTCTTGAGTGTCAGAGTAGAACTGTGCTTTACAATGGCTGATTTGTTGAAAGTATATTGCCAGGTCTTTCTTCCGAGGAGCTTCTGGGTTAGCAGCAAGCACATTAACCGTTTGTGCCATCCAGGGACTGCTTCCAGGAGACTAGCTAGAACAATTTACAGCTGTGTTAGTGTCTGTCCTCCTCCTCCCATAGGGCAAGTTCATCCGAATCCATTTTGGCACCACTGGGAAGCTGGCCTCTGCAGATATTGAAACTTGTGAGTAAATTAACGGATCAGACGATTTCTCAAGGTGAGCAGGGGAGCAGTTTGGGAAAAAAGCCTTGTGTTTGTGTTCACAGATCTGCTAGAAAAATCAAGAGTGACCTTCCAGCTGAAGGCTGAGAGGAGCTACCACATCTTCTACCAGATTCTGTCAAACAAGAAGCCTGAGCTCATAGGTAAGGAGGCCCATGCTTTCATGTTTGGTCATTGGTCGGCTTGGTCCCATAGGCATTTTGGCCTAGGAGAGTTTGTACATGGGTAACTCAACAGTCAGTGGAAGAAGTTTATTTAGAAATGGGATGTGGTTATTTTGACAGTGGCATGCCAATGTGAAAAAATCTAATCGAACCGACAGCAGCAAGATCATTCTACCATTACCAGTTGCCGTTGAGGGCCCCGGGTGGCACAGTGGTTAAGAGCTCGGCTTCTAACCAAAAGGCTGGCAGTTCGAATCCATCAGCTGCTCCTTGGAAACCCTATGGGGCAGTTCTACTCTGTCCTATAGGGTCGCTCTGAGTTGGAATCTACTGGAAGTCAATGGATTTGGTTTTTTGGTTAGCTGTTGTTGAGTCGATTACAACTCATGGCAACCCATGTGTGTCAGAGTAGAACTGTGCTTCATAAGGTTTTCAGTGGCAGATTTTTCAGAAGTAGATCACCAGCCAAGCCTTTCTTTCCAGGCCTTTGATTTGAACAGCTGAGCACTGTTGTGCAAATTCAGCCCTGTTTATTAATGAAAACCTGAACAACTAAGCATTTGTCCTTCAGCGCCCCCTTGTGTTCTGGCATGGAAATAACCTGTCCGCAAACGCTGTGAGGTCAGGGCAAAATTAGATGAAAGATCTAGCTGGGGATATTCACTCTGCCCTTTGATTGGCACAGAACAGAGGCCTCTGTGTAAACTGTCTTCCTTGCACTTTGGCTATGCTCGCTCAGGCTTCTGGTCTCCAGCCTGGAAAACAGCATTGGCTGCAGCTTTTCAACAGATTCTGGAAAAGGCTATGATTATACCCAACCACTGCTGCTTCTCCCCAGCTGGGCTCAGGTCCTAACCCACCCACAGTCAGTTTCCACTATTAACCTTTCCCAACCTACCGTTATGCACCATTTATATGCAAAGTGAGAGAATTCAAATATTCTCTCAAGAGTTCTTCATCTACATCGCAAGGGAAGCCTACAAACGTTTCCCTGGAGTTTACATTTCAATCGCAGCTGAGTAGCTCGAGGGCTGTCTAAAAGAGACTTCTAATTCAAAATTCAATTTGGGCCCTAGCAGTAAAGCCCCAGCCCAGGGTAAAAAAAGAGAAAGAAAGAAAGAAAAACCAACAATAGTTGCTGTGGAGTTGATTGCAACTCATGGTGACCACATGTGTTCCACTGCGTTTTCAATGGCTGATTTTTCAGAAGTAGATTACCAGGCCCTTCTTTCAGGTGCTTTTGGGCGGACTCGGCCAAGTGTGTTGACCGCTTGCACCGCCTAGGGATATCCAGACCAGGGTGCAGGAGCTCAAATCCACTAGGTGGATAAGCTCTTTGCATCTCTATAATCTCAAACTCTCTGTTATTTCAGAGCTGCTGCTCATTACAACCAACCCTTACGACTACCCCTTCATCAGCCAGGGGGAGATTCTCGTGGCCAGCATCGACGACGCCGAGGAGCTGTTGGCCACAGATGTACGTAGGACCCAGAGAAAGGCGCAGGGTGTTCCTCCTCCGTCACTTGGGACAACCGACTTACTTGCTGTTGTTTCACTCCCAGAGTGCCATTGACATCCTGGGCTTCACCTCAGAAGAAAAATCTGGGCTGTACAAGCTGACCGGAGCTGTGATGCATTACGGGAACATGAAGTTCAAGCAGAAGCAGCGAGAAGAGCAGGCAGAGCCGGACGGCACCGAGGGTAAAAAATCCCTGCAACAAGCCAGAAGCCCTGGCTGAGGGCTGGGGGCTAGCGGGGACAGTGCTTCAACTGAGATCATTTGGTGCCTCTTCCACTCAGATAAGGGGACCTCTCTGGGGCTCAGATGTCTTTAGGAACCATTACCACACATATTGTGGAATCCCTGGAATGCTCCTATTTCAGATGCAAAGAGAAGAGGCCAGGGTTTTCTGGAACCTAATCCTGCCTTTTCAGAAAATCTTTCCTATTCTGAGTGATTTAGCTTCCACTGGCCACAGATAAGCAGTTTCATTGTTGTTAGTTGTCATCAAGTTGATTCCAACTCATGGCAACCCCATGGGTCAGAGTAGAACTGTGCTCTGTAGGGTTTTCAAACCTCTCAGAAGCAGATCGCTAGGCCTGTGTTCTGAAGCGCCTCTCGGTAGGTTCGAACGGTCAACCTTTCTGCTAGTAGTTGAGTGCTTAACTATTTGCACCACCCAGGGACTCCATATGCAGTTTAGAGATATGGAAGGTAAAACACATCAAGGCAATATGAAAGGACTAATATCATATGAGCCCATTTCTGTGAAAAAGCTAGAATAGGCAAACGCTTAGAGGTAGATTGTAGAATAGTGGTTAGCAGGGACTGGAGACGAAACCCTGGTGGCAGAGTGGTTAAGAGCTTGGGCTAAGCAAAAGGCTGGCAGTTCAAATCCACCAGCTGCTCCTTGGAAACCCTACGGGGCAGTTCTACTCTGTCCTATAGGGTCACTATGAATTGGTATCAACTTGACAGCAACGGGTTTGTTTGTCTTTTTTTAGGTACTGGGAGCAGGGGAAATTGGGAGTTACTGCTTAATAGGTACAGAGTTTCTGTTTTGGTTGATGAAAAAGTTTTGGAAATAAATGGTGATCGTTGCAAAAAAGTATGAAATACTCGTTTGCATTTGGCATTATTCAGAAGGAAAAAAAAAAAAACCAAGGCAAACATATCCAAACTTTGAAATACCTGGTTGATTTTCAAAGTCGCTCCTCTGCTTCACTGAGCATCTAGAGCTTCTCTTTGTAATTGTCTTTCTTTTCTGGCCAGTGGCTGACAAAACAGCCTATCTGATGGGCCTGAACTCATCGGACCTCCTGAAGGCTTTGTGCTTCCCCAGAGTGAAAGTTGGGAATGAGTATGTCACCAAAGGTCAAACCGTGGACCAGGTATGGGGCTGCTCTGGGGCCAGGAAGGGACGTGGGTGCCCGCAGACTTCACAGTAATTGGCCCCTCTTTCCCCTAACAGGTCCACCATGCTGTGAATGCCCTTTCCAAGTCTGTTTATGAAAAGCTGTTCTTATGGATGGTCACCCGCATCAACCAGCAGCTGGACACCAAGCTACCAAGACAACACTTCATTGGTGTTTTGGACATTGCAGGTTTTGAAATCTTTGAGGTTTGTGCCGCTTATAGTCATGTTTTCATATGGCTTTGTTGGGGGAGGGGAGTAGTCTTCATGATCCTATAGGAAAGATGGAGTCCCTGGGTGGTGCAAATGGTTAACACACTCAGGTGTTAACTGAAAAGTTGGAGGCTTGAGTCTACCCAGAGGTGCCTGGAAGAAAGGTCTGGCAATCTACTTCTGAAAAAATCAGTGATTTAAAACCCTATGGAGCAGAGTTCTACTCTGATATGCACGGCGTAGCCATGAATCAGAATCAACTCAATGGCATCTGTTTTTTTTTTTAAATTAAGGAAGATATCAAGATGACCAACATGTCATAGCACATTCTAGGAGAACTAGACAGAGGGTGGATCAGGCAGAAGAGAAGTACCAGTTTGGGGCAGGGGGTGTTTGGATTATTTTAAGAGAGGGGATGACTCCTCTTAAGTGGAATTTTAGAGGACATTGTTGAGTGGATAAAGGAAAAAAAAGTAATTATTCACTTAGGGGAAGTCAGAAAAAGGATATAGAGAATTTGATAATGAGCTTATCATGCAATATTTTACATAAATATTCTACTGGTTCTGTGTTAGAAGCATATATCCATTCATCAAAGTGCATATTTGGTATCTACCAGGTACAAGATATGAAAGGGAATAAAAAGATGAGCATGTAGCCTAGTAGAGGAAACTTAGAAACACGTAAGGCACACATCAGGTAACTGCAGTATACAGGAGAACATGGTTGGTGCCCAGGAGATGCCCAGACCACGGCCACTTGGGAGAGGGAGAAACACCTTCTAGTGGGAAGCCCAGAAAAGGTTCTATGGAGGAGAGGTGATCTGAGCTAAGCCTTGAAGACTGGGACCACATCTAAAATGTTAAATGAACTGTTAACAGCCTGAGACACTGAGAAGGACTGTTGGTGAGCCTTTGCTTTTGAAAGAAGTCTAACTTCCCATGTTAACATTATTAAATTTGGGTGTTAGTATAACAGCCTGGAGCAGCTGTGCATCAACTTCACCAATGAGAAACTGCAACAGTTTTTCAACCATCACATGTTCGTGCTGGAGCAGGAGGAGTACAAGAAGGAAGGCATCGAGTGGACCTTCATTGACTTTGGGATGGACCTGGCTGCCTGCATTGAGCTCATTGAGAAGGTATCCTCTCCTATCCACCTATCCCCTTAGTAGCCTCTTTTCATATACTCTGCTGTGCGTTACTGCAGCTCCTACTTATTCTACATGAATTTTGCCTTCAACTCTAGCCCATGGGCATCTTTTCCATCCTGGAAGAGGAGTGCATGTTCCCCAAGGCCACAGACACCTCTTTCAAGAACAAGTTGTATGATCAGCACCTGGGCAAGTCGGCCAACTTCCAGAAGCCCAAGGTGGTGAAAGGCAGGGCTGAGGCCCACTTCTCGCTGGTGCACTATGCCGGCACCGTGGACTACAGTGTCTCGGGCTGGCTGGAGAAGAACAAGGATCCCCTGAATGAGACGGTGGTTGGGCTGTACCAAAAGTCCTCTAACAGGCTCCTGGCGCACCTCTATGCCACCTTTGCTACAGCGGATGGTAATGAACTCTCAGGAAGGCCTTGTGTTTGTGCTGTCTCCCTCCACTTGTTCCGTGTAACCAAAAAACATTATAGATCTGCTAATAGTATGCGCTGTCTTTTATTTCTTACAGCTGACAGTGGAAAGAAGAAAGTCGCCAAGAAGAAGGGTTCTTCCTTCCAAACTGTCTCTGCCCTTTTCAGGGTAGGAAGAACACCACAAATTTGTTTGCTTATTTGTAATCGGTTTATGTTATCTCAAAATGAGCAATGTAGAGTTTATGTAAGAACAGAAATGTCATCCTAATCTGATTACTGTCACTTAGTAAGGTTAAGTGACAGAATAATAATAGAAAGGCATGAGGTCTAAGAAATGTGGGTCCAGAATTTAATTACCATTTTGTACTACAACTAATTGGGTTGACTGGACTGGGAGGTGGGTCCTCAATACAAACAGCCTGGCTTGTCTTAAGGACACATGAAATGTCACCGCATGCACCCAGTGGAGCTAGATACATCTCTTGAGTTGGTTTCAGAAAGCATTTTGTACTTTGTTAGTCTCTGGCTCACTATATCTCTAGTCATAAACCAAAAAAACCCAATTCCCCCCAAAAACCAAGCCAAACTCGTCACCGTTGAGTTGATTCCAACTCACAGCAAGTATTAAAAGAATGAGTTAATTTCACTATTCCTTAGCATTCATAATGAATTTAAAATATATGTCATATCTTTCATTATTACTTATCTCTGTATTTATAAAGGCCTATAGGAGGCTGTCAAATTTAACCTCTTTTAGGAAAACCTAAACAAGCTGATGTCAAACTTGAGAACGACTCACCCTCACTTTGTGCGCTGTATCATCCCCAACGAAACCAAAACCCCAGGTAAGACTACTACTGACTCTCTAGATGGTGCTCAGTGTCTCAGAAACTGTGTGTGATGCTGATGGTTCTTGCTTCGGTTCTCAGGGGCTATGGAACACAGCCTCGTCCTCCATCAGCTGCGGTGTAACGGAGTACTGGAAGGCATTCGCATTTGCAGGAAGGGATTCCCAAATAGGATCCTCTACGGAGATTTTAAACAAAGGTGTGTAATAAAAATGTTTGGTATGCTTCCTAGTGAGATGTGCAAACGCTAGAATTTGAGAGGGAGAAAGATGGGTATGAAAGGACTCTTCTCAAAAGAACAGTTATGGACTTCCATGTGAAATAAATAACCTACCACTTGACCAAAGTATACATACTTATTTCATCCTGCTTTCTCGGGAGCTTAGCTTATCTACAATGTGGCAGAAAAAGCCCTGGCCTAAGAGTCAGGAGGAATCGCTGGGTGGTGCCAATGGTTAATGTGCATGGCTGCTAACCGAAAGGTTGGAGGTTCAAGGCACCTTTGAGGTGCCTCGGAAGAAAGGCCTGGTGATCTACTTTCACAAAATCAGTCATTCAAAACCCTATGAGGCACAGTTTTGCTCTGACACACATGGGGTCGTCATGAGTCAGAACTGACTCGACGGCAACTGGTACTGGTACTGGTAGTGGTAAGAGTCAGGAGATCTAGATTCTAGGCCACTATGTATCTGTGTGGCTTTGGGCAGGTTTCTTTACCTCTCTGGACCTTGGTCTCCTTGCCTTATCGTAAGAGAGGCCTGAACTAGATGGTCTCCAAGGTTTATGTCTTTGCTAACAGTCTCTGATGATTTCTGTGTCTACAATGGCAGATACCGAGTATTGAATGCCAGCGCAATCCCTGAGGGACAATTCATCGACAGCAAGAAAGCCTGTGAAAAACTGTTGGCCTCCATTGACATTGACCACACTCAGTACAAGTTTGGACACACCAAGGTAATGTATCAGTTCTGACAGAAGCTGCCCTTTAGTTCTCTTTGTACAACTTCTCCAGAAAACTGACTCATGTCGCCCTTCTCCCCCCAACTCCTCCCCAGGTGTTCTTCAAAGCTGGCTTGCTGGGAACGCTGGAAGAGATGCGGGATGACCGCCTGGCCAAACTGATCACCCGCACCCAAGCTGTGTGCAGAGGGTTTCTCATGCGTGTGGAATTCCAGAAGATGGTGCAAAGAAGGTCGAGCAGGGTCTTTGTTCAAACACGAGCTCTTTAGGGGAAAGGGGCGAGTCTCTTGTGGGAGTAACCAAGACTTTGTTTTCAGGGAGTCCATCTTCTGCATCCAGTACAACATTCGCTCATTCATGAATGTCAAGCACTGGCCCTGGATGAAGCTGTTCTTCAAGATCAAGCCCCTGCTGAAGAGCGCGGAAACCGAGAAGGAGATGGCCACCATGAAGGAGGAGTTTGCAAAAACCAAAGAAGAACTCGCCAAGTCAGAGGCTAAGAGGAAGGAGCTCGAGGAAAAATTGGTGACCCTCGTACAAGAGAAAAATGACCTGCAGCTCCAAGTACAAGCTGTACGTATTTAGGACACCTCCTGCCCGCCCCCCACCTTTTTTTAACTTGTAGATTTGATTATTTAGGAAAACTGGATTATTGGCAGGGATTTTTGCTTTTCAGTTGGGATGCTTTATAAAGGACTTCGTATACAACAAAATACTGCAATGTCACAAACCTTATCTCATTAAAGGATATTTATTTATTTATTTATTTTTTAAAAATATTTTATTGTACTTCAGGTGAAGGCTTACAGAACAAATA
>NW_004443976.1:8640740-8693879 GCF_000243295.1 Trichechus manatus latirostris
TTTTTTTTGTGAGTTAGAATTATGCTCTACATCCTTCTCCAGCTCTGTCCAGAACCCTCAGATATTTATTTTTTTTAAAGGAAAGTGAAAACTTGTTGGATGCTGAGGAAAGATGCGACCAGCTGATTAAAGCCAAATTCCAGCTTGAAGCTAAAATCAAAGAGGTGACCGAGAGAGCAGAGGATGAGGAAGAGATCAATGCTGAACTGACGGCTAAGAAGAGGAAACTGGAGGATGAATGTTCAGAGCTCAAGAAAGACATTGATGACCTTGAGCTGACATTGGCCAAGGTTGAAAAGGAGAAGCATGCTACAGAGAACAAGGTACTTTTTTTGTGGGTCTTTCTAGCCTGATGTGTCACTGCTGACCAAACTTTCTTTCTTCTTACAATTGCTTGTGGTTTCTTCTTAGGTTAAAAACCTTACTGAGGAACTTGCTGGGTTGGATGAAACAATTGCAAAGTTAACTAGGGAGAAGAAAGCCCTCCAAGAGGCCCACCAGCAGACCCTGGATGACCTCCAAGCTGAAGAAGACAAAGTCAATTCTTTGAGCAAAATCAAAAGCAAACTAGAACAGCAAGTCGATGACGTAAGTAAACAATGCTAAGTGGGATCCCTAGACCTTCAGGGTTGGAAAAGTCCCCAAGAGTCCTCTGGTGCAAGGCATTTATTCTCAAAAGGAAATGGTGCCTTTTTCAGCTGGAAAGCTCCTTAGAACAAGAAAAGAAGCTCCGTGTGGACTTGGAAAGGAACAAAAGGAAGCTTGAAGGAGACTTGAAACTCGCCCAAGAGTCCGTATTAGATCTGGAGAATGATAAGCAACAGCTGGATGAAAGACTCAAGAAGTATGGCCCAAAACCTCTGATTTCAATTTTGCAAGTAACTGAGTACTTTGTCTTCATGCAGTCTACATTTCCCCTTACAGGAAGGATTTTGAATATTGTCAACTACAAAGCAAAGTGGAAGATGAACAGACTTTGGGTCTCCAATTTCAGAAGAAAATCAAAGAACTCCAGGTAAGAGGAATTCTTTCTCTCCAGCGTGGGGTCATGCACAGTGAGCTGGATGCTGTCTGCTGTAAGCCATGAAGAGCAAGTGGGCAGGATCATGGGTCTGCCTGCCTCCTTCATTTCCTTTTTTCTAGGCTGCTGCAGCAGTGTGGAACAGTTTTTCTGTAACTTAAAAAAATGCATAATTAAAATGTTTTTGGTCAATATTTAATTGAATGGAAAATATCTCTGGTTGATCACTGCAGGGGTAATGACCATGGTGGGGTGAGAAAAGAAGTGTTAAAGGAAATTGACAACATTCAGACTTCTCTGGGAGAAGTCCAAGAATAGATGTGTCTAATGGGAATGGAAGCTAGCCTGTCCTTGACATTCAGAGTCATTCTGGGGTGACTGGCTGCCCTCTGCAGGCTCGAATCGAGGAGCTGGAAGAAGAGATCGAGGCAGAGAGGGCGACCCGTGCCAAGACAGAGAAACAGCGCAGTGACTATGCCCGGGAACTGGAGGAGCTGAGTGAGCGGCTGGAGGAGGCGGGAGGCGTCACCTCCACCCAAATAGAACTGAACAAGAAGCGAGAGACTGAGTTCCTGAAACTGCGCAGGGACCTGGAGGAGGCCACCCTGCAGCATGAGGCTACAGTTGCCACCTTGAGGAAGAAGCACGCAGACAGTGTGGCCGAGCTCGGGGAGCAGATCGACAACCTACAGCGGGTCAAACAGAAGCTGGAGAAGGAGAAGAGCGAGCTCAAGCTGGAGATCGATGACCTCTCCAGCAACGTGGAGAGTGTGTCGAAATCTAAGGTGCTTGGTCAGGATGCCACCCAATGCCTTTGATAAAAGAGCCATCTATGGTTATTACAATCAGAATACTGATTTAACCCCCCGCCCCATCCTTTAGGCAAATCTGGAAAAAATATGCCGAACCCTGGAGGATCAGTTAAGCGAGTCCAGGAGCAAGAATGAGGAAATCCAGAGGAGCCTGAGTGAGCTGACGACACAGAAGTCTCGTCTTCAGACTGAGGCTGGTGAGGAACGTGCAGGAAGTGGGATGGGGCAAAACCTCAAAGGGGGCAACTGGTCAAAACTAAGGGGCAGACTTTGTTTTGGGGAAAATATCTAGGAAAGCATATCTTCAAGGAGAATTAACTGAAATTAGCCCATAATAAGGGCCATTCAAAATATCCTGAAGAAGGAGGATATTTAGAATTCAGTAAAAACAAGAGCGAGTGGTAGACCAGAGCGAGAAGAGATGCAAGGTATTATCTAGACTGAACACTTTCAAAGTAATATAACCTTGCAGCAAACAGAATCTAAATGGCAGAATCAGGACTAAAGACAAAGTCCCGTGGCCTTTCTACTTCTTAAAAAACAAAACAAAAACCTGTTGCCATTGAGTTGATTCCAACTCATAATGACCCTATAGGACAGAGTAGAACTGTCCCATAGGGTTTCCAAGGCTGAGCACTTGGAAACTGAGCACTTTAACCACTGCACCACGGGGGCTCCTTCTACTTCTTGCTACACGTTAATCCAATGATTCATTGTCTGCATCCAAGAGTTTTAGAGTATGTTATTTTCTCAAGACAGAACCTGGATGCTTCCAGAGGTGAACTTGGTTTGTAATAACTGATATAAAAGACACTGAGAAAAATACGGTCAATGTTTATAGGTCCTTGGTGTGTAATAAAAATACAGAGGAACATTATTTGGAACAGCTGCTTAGAAAATGTGGCTCTACCACCAGAGTTAATCTTTTGGCCTGTGATCACAAGTGAATCAACCCTTTGCTAACAGCCACAACCAATAATTGTCACAGCTACAATAATCCTTGGGGATTTACCTCTGGAATCATAAAGTACCCATCCTGTTTTTAAATCTCTTACCTCTATGTAAGCATATAAACCTGAACTTACCATCTTCATCTAAGAGTCTAACTTCAAATTGCTAGAGATATTAAACCCTAAGGAAAGCAGTATTTCCTTTAATGACAAAATCAACCAACAGCTCGAAGGACTAGCCACTGGCAGGCCTGATGGGAGCTGTTAGGTGCTTCTGGTAATGTTTCAAACTTAAGATTGTTCTCGATTGATAGGAGTCACTCCAAGTTTCCAGTAGTTTACAACAATATCTTACCGGGTTGTGCTTTCAGTTTCCTTCTCCCCCAGGAAGGGACCCCACCTTATGATTTGCTCCCTCCCCAGCTTTTAGAATAGTGCCTTACATGGGGTGGGAGCTTGGTATTTGTGAATGAAATGCAAATATTTCCTTCTGGATGCAGGTGAGCTGAGTCGTCAACTAGAAGAAAAGGAAAGCACAGTATCCCAGCTTTCCAGAAGCAAGCAGGCCTTTACCCAACAAATAGAAGAGCTCAAGAGGCAGTTAGAGGAAGAGAACAAGGTACATCATCTGAGGGAGTGCTTCCTTGATCCAGCTGTCAAATAGCACCTGCAGAAACAAATGCCACTTTATTCAGTAGATGGCGACAGCAGGAACAGACTTGGGTTGTATCATGCATGTGGCGTTGATATTTGAATCCACTAGCGCTCTCTTCTTCCTTGACTTCTGCAGGCCAAGAATGCCCTGGCCCACGCCCTGCAGTCTGCCCGCCATGACTGTGACCTGCTGCGGGAACAGTACGAGGAGGAGCAGGAAGGCAAAGCCGAGCTGCAGAGGGCGCTGTCCAAGGCCAACAGTGAGGTTGCCCAGTGGAGGACCAAGTACGAGACGGATGCCATCCAGCGCACGGAGGAGCTGGAAGAGGCCAAGTAGGCAACTCTACCTGCCTTCTGGAGAACAAGAACCCTTGAACAATCACACGATAGAGATCACTGACTATAGAACTACTTGGGAATGAATTTGTCTTGTTACTAGACATTTCCTCAACCCCTTTGTCTTTTAATGCAGTAACGTATCATTAGAGTGACCTGGGGTTTGCACCTTTCATTAAGAAAAACAGCTTTGATCTTGATTAGAGACAAGGCAGATTATTGAGCACTGATTTTGGGCAGACGAGAAATTCTTGGCTGATGGAGGCAAATGGGTATTTGAATTACACAGATTAGCAATTCCAACTTGATGAATAGTGATGTTCAAGAGGATTGCGACTTAAGTATCATCTGCTTCTTTTTTATTTTCCTTTAGGAAAAAACTTGCTCAGCGTCTTCAGGATTCTGAGGAACAGGTTGAGGCGGTGAATGCTAAATGTGCTTCCCTGGAGAAGACCAAGCAGAGGCTGCAAGGAGAGGTGGAAGATCTGATGGTTGATGTTGAAAGAGCCAACTCCCTGGCCGCCACCCTGGACAAGAAGCAGAGGAACTTTGACAAGGTGGGTGGTCTGCTCCATGCCAGCTGCACACCAGCATGATGGGAACACGTGGTAGTCATGGAAGGAGGAGACCTGTGTCCAGTCCTGACTCTGCCACCACTAGCCGTGTGACCTTGGGCACGTCCCCTGAACTTTGCTGAGCTGTGGTTTCCTCATCTGTAAAACAGAGTGGGAATGGGATGGGGGTCAAGGGCCCTTTCAAATACCGTCAGTGGAAACAAACCAATTTCTACAATGCCGATAGCCCCAAACATTTTGCCTTCCACCATATTGCCAGTCCACCTGGATTGACATGTGGGCATCTAACTTAGGCTCCATTAGGAGGCTTTCTGGAAGCCCTCCTTTCAGTATGGCAGGTAAGGTTGATGTGAGTCAGTGTTTTAACGAAATATTTAAAAGTACAGGGCCATTTTCATATTAGGGAAAGGGCACCTATACCCAGTTGATTCCTTCTAAAAGGATCTATTTGCTTGTTGGAGATGACAGTTGTTACTGTTTAATTATCTTGCGTAAATTTATGAAACGAAACCTTGGTTAGTCTAAAAATCAAGAACAAGGAGCAGGGCAAGAGAAACCTCCAAGTCCAGCCCTAACGCTCAGAGTACTTGCCTTACTTGTCACATTGAGCTGGAAGCTGGGAGAAGTGCTGATAGCTGGGGCACCTCCCACACTGGTGTTTCAGGTGCTGGCCGAGTGGAAGACCAAGTGTGAGGAGAGCCAAGCAGAGCTGGAGGCATCTCTGAAGGAGTCCCGCTCCCTCAGCACTGAGCTCTTTAAGCTGAAAAACGCCTACGAGGAAGCCTTAGATCAACTGGAAACTGTGAAACGAGAAAATAAAAACTTAGAGCGTAAGCAGTTTGAAATTTCCGGCCTTCACACTCGACTGTCAGATGGTGGGCTAGAGTGGGCGTGACTTCATCACTCAGATCTTGTCCTCAGACCCACTCATTCCCTACACCCATGCCCATTACTGCATGCCCAGAAAACGTTCATCATCAGAGGGGTTACTGGGGGGCACAAATGTTTTGCACTTGACTGTTAACCTAAAGGTTGGCGGTTCAATCCCACCCAGCAGCACTTTGGAAGAAAAGCCTAGCAATCTGCTCCCATAAAGATTACAGCCAAGAAAACCCTATGGAGCAGTTCTACTCTATAATGTGGGGTTGCCCTGAGTTAGAATTGACTCGATGGTGGATTTGGTTCTTTTATATACACAGTGGAGTCCCTGAGTGGTAAAAATAGTTAATGCGCTTGGCTGCTAACTGAAAGATTGGAGATTCGAGTCCACTCAGAGGTGCCTTGAAAGAAAGGCTGGGTGGTCTACTTCCAAAAAAATCAGCCATTGAAAACCCACTGAAAGCACAGTTCTACTCTGACACATGGGTCACTACGAGTTGGAGTTGATTCCATAGCCACTGGTTGGTTTTACATACATAAAAAGACCCCAAAACCAAACCCGTTGCTGTCGAGTCAATTCCGACTCATAGTGACCTTACAGGACAGAGTAGAACTGCCCCATAGAGTTTCCAAGGAGCACCTGGTGAATTTGAACTGCCAACCTTTTGGTTAGCAGCCATAGCTCTTAACCACTATGCCACCAGGGTTTGTTTTACATACATAGTATCTTATTTTTAGGAAACAGGAGTTCTTAGAATTATCTAGTAAACTAGTTTAAAAGCATTTAGTTGGTGTGTACCATACCCAAAAACCTGTGAAGAGGTGTTTTAATGTAACTGAACCTTGTGTCTTTGCAGAAGAGATAGCAGATCTCACAGAACAAATTGCTGAAAATGGTAAAACCATCCATGAACTGGAGAAATCAAGAAAGCAGATGGAGCTGGAGAAGGCTGATGTCCAGCTGGCTCTTGAGGAAGCAGAGGTGAGAAGGAATGCAGGGGAGGGAGCAGCAGATCCAAATGAGATGATGGCAGAGTTGTGGTCTGGAAGGCTTGCTGGTCCCACTCAGCATCCTCATCTCTGCCCCTATAAAACCACAGCCTTAATGCCTGCTCCTTTCCTGTCAAATAGGGTGACTGCAAGGCTGAATGAAATACTACCTGTGAATTATCTTTAATTTGTTGGAGAGAAGCATTGCATTAAAACGAGGTCGAAAATGAGATTTTTACAAAGATCTTAGGTGTATTTAAAATGTCTATAAAGTGCTTTAAGCTCCCAAGAAATATGATGATTTAAATATGTAAATCATTGTTTGATGGTATAGTAAAAAACAAATAACAATGAAACAGATTTGATTTCTGCACTGAAGATAAATTAGGGACTTTTTTTTAAAGGTAGTTCTGAATGTTACAGAGTTAGGAATGCTGTGGTTGGCTGCCATCCAGTTGGTCCTGACTCATGGCGACCCCCTACACAAGAGACTGGACAGTTGTAATCCAAGGCTAATTTTCAGCTGTAGATTGCCAGGCCTTTCTTCCTAGTCCTTCTTGGTCTAGAATTTTTGCTGAAACCTGTTCATCATCATAGTAACACATAAGCCTCCCCTGACAAAGGGGTGATGGCTGTGCATGAGGTGCATTGGCCAGGAATCAAACCTGGGTCGCCCACATGGAAAGTAAGCATTCTGCCACTGAACCACCACTGCCTCTAGAGCTAGGAATTGTACACCGACACTCTGTTACCCCGAAGGGTAGCGTGGAGGGCTCTGTACCACCACTGGTACTCTTTCTGTTTTGTTTTTGTTCTTTAAAGGCTGCTCTTGAGCACGAAGAGGCCAAGATCCTCCGAATCCAGCTTGAATTGACTCAAGTGAAATCGGAAATTGATAGAAAGATGGCTGAGAAAGAAGAGGAGATCGAGCAGCTGAAGCGGAACTATCAGAGGATGGTGGAAACGATGCAGAGTGCCCTGGACGCAGAGGTGCGGAGCAGGAATGAAGCCATCAGGATCAAGAAGAAGATGGAGGGGGATCTGAATGAAATTGAGATCCAGCTGAGCCATGCCAACCGCCAGGCTGCCGAGACCCTTAAGCACCTCCGGAGCGTTCAGGGACAGCTGAAGGTTTGAGAAAGCTCCATGATGGGAAACCTCCTCCCGTCTTCAAGTACTGCAAGACGTAGATAGGCTAGTGGTCCGCATGTCTCAACTTCACATAGAATTTTCCTTTCCTCTCTGGCTAGGATACCCAGCTCCACCTGGACGATGCTCTGCGGGGCCAGGAGGACCTGAAGGAGCAGCTGGCGATTGTGGAGCGCAGGGGCAACCTGCTGCAGGCCGAGGTGGAGGAGCTGCGGGCCTCTCTGGAGCAGACAGAGAGGAGCAGGAAGATGGCAGAGCAGGAGCTCCTGGATACCAGTGAGCGAGTGCAGCTCCTGCACACCCAGGTAGCAGAGGGAGAGAAGGAGACGAGAGACTCTGGCCTCAGATCCACCAGGGTAACAACATGCCTCTTGCCCTAGAACACCAGCCTCATCCACACCAAGAAGAAGCTGGAGACAGACCTCACACAGCTCCAAAGCGAGGTTGAAGATGCCAGCAGGGACGCAAGAAACGCCGAAGAGAAAGCAAAGAAGGCAATCACAGATGTAAGGCTTTTCCTGCCTGCCCCGTTTGGCTACTGAGATTAGTATTTCCTTAAAAGCTCTCTCTTGCCCGAAACCCGAGTTGGTTCCTGTTAGACAGGCTGGGGACTCCCCCAGGACGCACGAGGTGTGGCATTCTGCTCCACCTCCTCTCAAACCCCGCTTCTTCCCTACTGCGCATGTCAGAGGTGGGCGTGACACAATGGAACCTGAGGAAAAAAGGCAGGGATTCCGTTCTGTTTCTTTCCTTATGCCCTTTGAGAGGTGTGCTCGTCTTTCCTTCAACATCTGACTTATTCCAGATATGAAAATGACACCCTCACATGTTAATATCCCACCAAATTTCACCTCTCATGAAGCCAGCTTTCCTCCCGCCACCAGCTAACCTCCTGCTTGCGTCTGAGGCGGTCTTCCCGCTGCGGTACACAGCTCCAACAGCGCCATCTGCTGCTGGTGGGCGAACATCGCCTTTCAACTCGCTCTCCAGCACGTTCACACCCCACAAGTCTCAAGAAGCCTTCCCTTAATCTCACTATTCCCAAGCCTGTGATACTGAGCTCAAACCAATCTCCTCTAAGTCTCAGGGTCCTTTGAAAATAGTTATTTTCTAATAAATGGTGATAATGGAAGAATTTTCTTAGAGCGGGATACAGGTCCCAAGGAGGCCAGTTTAAGAAGGGAAGAAACCATTTGCAGTAGAGCCCTTGAGGGCATCATTTCTTAGATTATTTCATATAACTGGTGCAGCTCTTCTCATATTCTGTGGTGGAAGGGTGTGCTCAGTCATTATCTTACCTGTTGTCTTTTGTCCTTTAGCATGTCCCAGGTTCTCTGTAGTACCTAGGTTTGGGCAGCTCCAATGCACTTGACTTTGTCTGCCTCTTGGTGGGTATGATTTGCTTTTCAGGCAGCCATAATGGCTGAAGAGCTGAAGAAGGAGCAGGACACCAGCGCCCACCTGGAGCGGATGAAGAAGAACCTGGAGCAGACGGTGAAGGACCTGCAGCACCGTCTGGATGAGGCTGAGCAGCTGGCCCTGAAGGGGGGCAAGAAGCAGATCCAGAAGCTGGAGACGCGGGTACTTGTGGGAAGAATCTCACATAAGCAGAGCTTTGCAGACTCCCGTGTTCATGCTACAGCCCCAGACTAATTTCCCAACCATTTCCCGCAGATCCGAGAGCTGGAGTTTGAGCTTGAAGGGGAACAGAAGAAGAACACAGAGTCTGTCAAGGGCCTGAGGAAATATGAGCGGCGGGTCAAAGAGTTAACTTACCAGGTCTGTGGAAAGAGGAGTCTCTGGGTGGTGCAAACACTTGGCCACTAACTGAAAAGTTGGAGGTTCAAGTCCACCCAGAGGTGCCTCAGGAAAAAGGCCTGGCAATCTACTTCTGAAAAATTAGCCACTGAAAACCCTAGAAAGCACAGTTCTACTCTGACACACATGGGGTTTCCATGAGTCTGAATCGACTGGTTTACTGGTTAAGTGAAAAGAAAACCTGGTAGGCGTTTTCTCTGTGACGTGCAAACACCACCATGAAGTCTCACCAGAATATGGGTAGAAATGTATCAGCCCCAGAAAACTGGCAGAACCTGTGCAACGATGCCCCCTCCTCTGTACTGACATTCCCGTTTTCTCGTTTTCAGAGCGAAGAGGACAGGAAGAATGTGCTGAGATTGCAGGATCTGGTGGATAAACTGCAAGTGAAAGTCAAGTCCTACAAGAGGCAGGCCGAGGAGGCTGTAAGTCGTACCCGTCTGTGGCTTTGGAACAGCAGCCTTTTCCGTTTCTCACAGTGAGAGACGGGCATGCTGACCTTATCGGCCTGGGCTGTTTGGTTTCAGGATGAACAAGCCAACGTTCATCTCACCAAATTCCGAAAAGCTCAGCATGAGCTGGAGGAGGCTGAAGAGCGGGCTGATATTGCAGAATCTCAAGTCAATAAGCTCCGTGCCAAGACCCGAGACTTCACCTCCAGCAGGGTAAGGCCCTTCTGTCAGCACTAAATGCAGAGCAGCAGATGGGATGACTGGGAAGAACCCACAGTGACTGTCTAATGTTTTGAGCTGGAAAGAATCTTAGAGAACCCATTATTTTAGAGATGGGGAATCGCAGACTCAGGAAGGAAAGAAGTTTGCTTAAAGTCATTAGCTGAGCAGTGGCAGAGCCTGGCTAGAACCCAGATCTGTAGGTCACAATTAAAAATTAAAGACTCTCTGGAAACAACCTAAATGTCCGTCGGCAGATGAGTGGATAAACAATGTGGCACATACATCCAGTGGAATATGACTTTAGCCATAAAGAGAAATGAAGTTCTGATACATGCAATAAATGGATGAACTCTGAAAACATTGTACTGAGTAAAATAAGTCAGTCACAAAAGGACATATAGTGTGTGGTCCTACTTATATGAAATATCTAGAATAGGCAAGTGTATAGAGACCATAGTTTATTAGTAGTTACCAGGGTGGGAGGGAGGGAGAAAGAAGGAGCTATTCCTTAGGAGGCACTGAGCTTCTGTTCAGGATGATGGAAAAAATTGGAAATGGACTGTGGTGATGGCTGTACAACATGATGAACAGAAGTAATGTCACTGAATTGCACATGTAAAAAATGTTGAAATGGCAAATGTTTTGTTATATATGTACTTACCACAATTAAGAAGCCCTGGTGGCACAGCTGCTAACCGAAAAGTCGGTGGTTCAGACCCAGAAATGTGGCAGTTTGCTCTCGTAAAGATTTACAGGCTTGGAAACCCTGTGGGGCAGTTCTACTCTGTCCTGTAGGGTTGCTATGAGTCAGAATCAAGTCAAAGGCACGGGTTAGGTAAAGTAACCACAATTTAAGAAATTAAACACTCTCCTGAAAAGGAATGAGCTCTGTCCCATTGAGCACTCTTAAGCGCCCCCTGCTGGCTGATGTGGGAGTGCCTTCCAGGACAGGTGAGCGTTAAGTACCAGTCCCTGTACGTGGAGGGAGATTGCGGGTGATAGTGTATGGGGCTGTTCTCTCTGAAGAGTCCTGGGGGCCAGCTTCTCAGGCTATGGGGAACTTCCTCCATGTACGCAACTGCGTATTATCCTGAGGTACAAAAAATATCCTCGTGTTCTCCTATGCAATGTGTAGGAGCAGCTCCATGATGGTTGCCAGAAGAGGGAGCGGGAGGAAATGTCTGTCATCTGACGTAACTAAAAATGCCTATTTTCCTTCCAGATGGTGGTTCATGAGAGTGAAGAGTGAGAGATACCCTTCTGGAACAGAGAATATACAAAATGTATATTTTCATGGTTCCTGACTATTATACTTTATTTCCATGTGACTGCTTTTCACATGCAATAAACTTTGCTTTGTTTCAGTTTGGATTTTTTTTTCCTCTTCCCCATGCAGAAATGGTTCATAGTTTGGTGATTTTTATGCCTAATGTTGAATCTCAGTAAGCAGATGGCTTGATGAATTCCATCGGTGTGTATATGTGGAGGGAGGGAGATTGCTTTTGGTTTAAATTTGAGATTAGATTAGAAAGAAAGAAAAAAAGAACCTCCTAGGTTAACACTGCTTTGAATGAGGGGATGGCGTGAGGGGTTGTCAGAAAGCCCTCTCTCAACAGGACATGAAGGAAATACAAAGGTTAGGTTCAAGAAAACCTGTCTCACATTAAATACGGTGCTTAGGAAAGCAGACCAGATTCCCTTAGTCTGCATACTATCAGGGTGACTACTCCCTGCAAGTACTGTGCTAACTATTAAAAACTCAAAATCCATTGCCGTCAAGTCGATTCCAACTCATAGCGACCCTATGGGACAGAGTAGAACTGCCCCATAGAGTTTCCCAGGAGCGCCTGGTGGATTTGAACTGCCAACCCTTTGGTTAGCAGCCATAGCACTTAACTACTACAATAAAATAGCGTCAGCCGGGCTCCCGGGCTGTATCTGCCCAAGTCCTGCTATCTTGGCTGTGTCTGCACTATTTCAAACCTGCGCCACAGAAAATCTCACCCCTTCCCCAGAGTAAACCTGTGTTTACCTTAAGAAGGAAAATACCACAGGAGGTCAGAATAACCATCTAGCTGACCTGCCACTGGAACTAGCATATTCTAACCGGAATAATGTGTTGGTTATCATCAACTTATCAGAAAGAGTTGCCAGGTTTTCTTCTTCATCTGATTCCAAAAGATCAGGAGATGACCCAGTTTGACTCGGGTGGGAATTAAAGACCAGGCTGAGGTCTCTTCAGCAACCACACCAAGCTGAACAGCTCCTGGGATTCGCCATGAGAAGAAAGGAGATCACTATCGGAGTCAGGTTTGGCTTGGCTGTGATCTCACACCATTTTCTCTCAAATATGAATACTTCACAGCAATATTGAAGACTAACAAGTGGCATGTCCTCCTGATCGTGGCTGTCACTAAGAGGAAGTTGTAGCAATGAGAACAAGTCTGATCCATGCCCAAAGGTCAAGCCCAAAGAGCTATAGCCATTCAGGCCTTCTCAAAATGTACAAGGAGTGCCATAGCTTGCCTTCTGGGGAAAGCAGGAGATAGAGAAAATGAAATTTCTCATTACAGAGGCATTCCAATGAATAAACAAAGGAGGAACCCCTAATGAATTACGGCTGCTAGCTTCACAAACAGACAGACAACCAGACATTATATACCTCCTGATAGAGGTACACACTGCCTAGGAGGAAGTCCTGCCCAAAGGGCTAACTTGGGTCTGATCCAGCCTCCAGATGTGACTATTGTTATAGGAAAGACAGGGGGGCAAGACCCAAGATGCAACCACATCCCCAGGATGTGGGGAACTTGAGTGAGCAAGCCATCTAGTTTTTTGAATAAATAAATTGCAAGGAAAAACTATAAAAGAAATGGAAGGGGAGACCTATAGATTAAAAGAGACTTAACTGCTCTATCAACAAATTGCACCATATGGGCATTACTGGGTTCCTGATCGGTATAAACAAGCTGTTAAAAAATAAACACACACCCGTGTACATGTATGTATCCTAATTGGAGATATTTGATGGTGATAAAGAATTGTTAATTTTTAAGGTATAATATGATATTGTGGTTGTGTTTTTTTAAATAGTCCTTATCTGTAAAAAATGCATACTAAATTATTTACTGGGAAGAAAGGAAGGGAGGGAAGGAGGGAGGAAGAAAGGAAGGAAGGAAGGGAGCCATCTTGGAAGTGAACTTGTTTTACAGAATTTCAGATTTAAGGAATTTATAGAAGATGCAATTTATACAGAACTGGGCCGTGAACTTGAAAATCTGAGGCTGTAGAACCTGATATGCCCTCCTATCAACAAAGAATGATGCTTCACACAAAGGAGGAAGTGAAGAATTGGATTCTGGAAGCTACCCATGGCTACCTCCATTAGACTTCAATTTTGTCAAGGATATAACTGGAAAATTTCATTTTCTAAGAGTCAGTTTTGTGATCACCCTTTATTAGTGTTCATCTATTCCATAAAGCAAAGGAGGCCCACGATTATAGAAAATACAAGGAAAGAAAAATGAAAGCACACATCTCATTCCAAATAAGGACCGGCTCTACCACACAAGCAGGAGAGGGAAAGTCTTGTCCGGGAATGGAGAGGAGAAGGATGATATCAGCCACTATTTATTCAAGTCTTACCATGCACACTTAGCACGCACCACTCATGGCATCTTTAGAACAACTTGGTGATAGCCATTTGGGGAGATGGACCTTATTACCCCTGCTTAGAGATGCAGCTTCCTCAAGGTCAAACTAGCAGAGCTGGGATTCTCTCCAGATGCCAAGTGTAAACTCCTTTACACTATAAAGCCCTGCCCACCTGAGCAGCTGGCAAAATGGACGTGAGAAATGCCACAAGGAGGTGGAGCGTGAGACAAAGTGTGATGGAACTAGGCTGGTAAACGCAAAGCATATGTTCCTTTGGCTTTTTAACCATTGACCATTCCCAGGGGCTCCACTGTATCCCTTATCTCGCCCACCAACTTAACCCATCCTGTCCTCAGAGGATCTCCACTTACAGAGACCACCTGCTCCTTCAGCTGCAGCTTGGGTGATCTTTAGCTCATTTGTGATACCCACCAGCTCTTTGTACATGAGCCCAAAACAGGGAGGCAAGAAAGATGAAGGGCCCTTCCTCTCCCAGCTGACTTCTCTGCGTGGGATCCCACTGTCTCCACATTAAGAGCCATTTCTGATTTCTTTTCCCTTCTTAAAGAGCCTCACTCTTTTTCTTTTTCTTTTTCTTTTTTTTTTCCCTGGAATTGGGGCACGAAATGTATTTTTCCCACTGCAATTCTCATGCTATCCAGAAACCTCTGGCTTTCTGAATTCTTTACTGAGCCTCAAATCTCTTAGCAGCGGATTTCTATTTTTTATTCCCTTTTATAATTTTGTAATTACACAAGACATACATGTTCAAGCACAAGATTAAAAAAAGATCTGTGAACTATAAAGGGGCTGCCTACTAGGCCTGGAGACTCCTTCTTTATTTGGAGCAGAGAAGATCTTGATTTATGATTGGCAGATGGCTCCCTTCTTAAGGACATGCAAGGGACACAGCTTCTAATAGGAGTAACATGCCCTTATGAGGAAAGGAGGCCACAGTCTGCAGCCTGCCACCAACTGGTGAGGGCTGCCTTTATCATTTTCCAAGCCTGGATCATCACGACAGCTGAGAGCCTTAATAAGGCAACGTGTGCTTAGGAATGTGGGCGAAGGAAGCTACCCAGAACATGGAGGGCTATTTACACCCCAACCCATAATCCCACTGCTGAGAAACAGCTGAGGCTGAGAGGCTCTGAATCTCGATCTGGTTACCCTCAGCAATGCCGAGACATTCCCCAGGCTCTCCTGCCCCCGCGGCTGGGGGCCATCGGGAGCCTGTGCCCAGAACGGTGTCGGTTATTTTTATCCAAGATGCTTCATGCTTTCCATGGCAGGGGGTGAGAAGCCCTGATTCCTGGGCACTTATGGGCCTTCTCTGTGTTCTATCCAAGGAGATGTGGCCCTTGTTCAGGAACCCTTAGGAGACATCGGAGAGCAGGTGACAGATACCCTTAGACCACCTGCATCGAAAACCTTAACACCAACTTACTGAGAGAAGGGGCAGCTTAGACAAAGACATGGGCAAGCATCATCAACAGGGTTACTCAGTGACCCAGGAATAAAAAGATACGACAAAACTGTGACCTCAAGAAGAGTAAAAGGAATACAAGTACCCAAAGGATAATGATGGAAAAAATAGAGGTAATGGGAAATCAAGGAGCACTGGTGGCACAGTGGTTAAAGCGCTCAGCTGCCAACCGACAGGTTGGTGGTTTGAACCCACCAGCCGCTCCGTGAGAGAAACATGTGGTAGTCTGCTTCCGTGAAGATTTACAGCCTTGGAAACCCT
This sequence comes from Trichechus manatus latirostris, assembly GCF_000243295.1. Lineage (NCBI taxonomy): Eukaryota > Metazoa > Chordata > Mammalia > Sirenia > Trichechidae > Trichechus > Trichechus manatus. The sequence goes on from NW_004443976.1 coordinate 8,656,000, forward strand.
ATGGGGCAGTTCTATTCTGTCCTACAGGGTCGCTATCAGTCGGAAGTGACTCGATGGTACACAGTAACAATGAGAAACTCAGGAAACCTACAGGGTGATACATTTTTATAGTCAGAGACCAAAAGAAAGTCAATCCCTTTAGCAATGAGCACAGTACGCAGTAGGCACTCAATGTATGTGTGAAATCTACTTCGGGTAGGAAAAATAAAACAAAAAGCAATTGCCTTTGAGTCATTCTCACTCACGGTGACCCCAAGTGTTGGAGTAAAGCTGTGCTCTATAGGGTTTTCAATGGCTGGCTTTTTACACATAGATGGTCCGGCCTTTCTTCCGAGATACTTCTGGGTGAACCTGAACTGCCAACCTTGTGGTTAGCAGCTGACTGTGGTAACCATTTGTGCTGGAAAAGTAAAGTGGTAGGGAAATCTGCATGCCCTGGGGGAGAAGGGGGTTCTATCTCTTGACTTTCTGCCTCTGCATATGAATAATAGAGAATAATAATCCAGAAGTGGTTCTTTACACATTTGTGAGCAATCCTAAACATGAACTTGATCTTCTTGGCTTTCTGAAACAACCACAGTGAGCAAAGCTGTTGCAGCTCCCGAGGACTCAAAAGCTTGAAGAAAGAGTCCGGTGTCAGAATAGGCCCTTGGGGGTGAGGCGCCTCAGTGCGAAGAGAAGAATCAGCGCTCAGGAACCCCAGGGCCAGAGCCTCTGTCTCCCCCAGGCTCCGCTGCTGGAAGCTTCAGGCCTGCCTTGTCTCTGCACTCATTCACTCACTCACTATTTACTAACTGCCTACTGTGTGCCAGGAAGAGCGGGTAAGAAAAGAAAAGGCCCCCAAGGAAGTTAGACCAGGAAAAGGGAGGAGAGAAATCACAGATTTATGGTCCCAAGGCTCTGAGTGGGGAGGGCAGGCAGGTGGGGAGAAAGACACGCTTCCAAATACAGCCCAGCTTCACTCAGTGCCAGCGACATTAGCATCCGCAGCAGCTGCATCTATTTTGGGCCTGGGGTCTCGGTCCACTGGGCAACAACAGGTGTTGAGATCTGAAGAGCAGGGCATGATACTTGGGGGTTGAGGGCATGCTGGTACCATTCTCAGGGCCCAAACCAGTCGTTTGATTAACTGCCCTCAACTAGAGACACAACCCTTCCTCCTTACCTGCTTTCCCAGGAGGCCTCCGACCATGGGGCTGAGCTGTCTCGTCTCCATCCCACAGGCTGCTGGTTTCTGGGCAGGGGTAGGTTTGAGACGAGCGCCCATGCCTCCCTCTCTCGGCTGCTGAGGGGTGAAGCTCATGGTCTCCTCACAGTCCACACCCGCTCCCTGAGACATCCACAGACCAGGAGTCATACCAGGGTGGCAGACAAGGAGACAGAGGGAAGGGGGCCCCTTTCTCTCCACACCACGGCAAGGCTTAGCATCCCCAGGCCTGACTGTGCTGCCAAACCAAAAACCCAGTTGCCATCAAGTCAACTCTGACTCATTGTGACCCCATGCCTGTTGGAGTAGAACTGTGCTCCATGGGGTTTTCAGCGGCTGATTTCTCAGAAGTAGATCACCAGGCCTTTCTTCTGATGTGCCTCTGGGTGGACTCGAACCTCCAACCTTTCGGTTAGCACCGAGTGCCTGAACCATTGGCACTGCCCAGGAACCTAAATACACTACCTAATACAATTTCTCCCACCACCCCAGGAGGCAGGCAGAGGCCTTACCTGGCAGACAGGATGATCCCTTGTTGGAAATTAGACCCATAGGACACGAGGTTTTCATCTCTGTAAATGACTTGCTCTTAGCCCCACAATAAAGGCCAGACCACAACTGTGTCTGACACATGAGTGATTGAAAAACACATCCTAATTAAATTTGCTGTGGCCACAATTGATCTCCCACAGCCAGCAGCAGGCAGCCCCATGGGGCTCATTCTCACCTTCTGAGATGGCAAAGGGTCATTCCCTTCAGGAAGATCAGCACTTCAGCTCTGACCTAGGAGGTTCTGTTGCAATCAGAGGGAGCCTTAAATAGGGTGTCTCCTCACCACCCATTCCTTTCTCATCCTTCCTCTGTGTCCACCTTGCGGGGTGGGGGTCAGAGTGACAGTACCAAGCTGGGCTGCCCCCAAACCTGGGATCAGGGCCGTCAGCAATGAAGGACCGCCAAACTTCTGAACCCCACAACAGCCCACAAGCTGGGATTCAAATTCCTAACTCTGAGCCCAGGGATATTTTGACTGCTTGACCAGCAGGGGGCTGAACACAAGTTAATGCTCCCTGGACGCTGGTTCCCCCCGGCCTTCTTCCTTCTAGTAGTCTTGCCTTGTAATCCAGAGCCATCTACTGCCTTTGTTTCATTATCTGAAATATGCGGTTGAAAATGAACATAGGCTTTTGTATGTGTGTGGGGCTGTACCCATTTCTCTAAGGAAACATTAATAGTAGTTCTGTGTTTTAAATCATCCTGAGCTCCTGCGATAAGATGGTTTGAATCTTAATCACTACAGAAAAAGGAAGAAGCAATGTGGCAGGTCTCTGTCTGCATTTCATTACTTCATTGAAACCCCTTTTTGGAGTCTAAAGACTGGTTATATGAAGACCTGGTGACCTAGGTACACGCTTGTCATGAGCCATTTTGCCCCAAAAAAATGTCTAGGGGTCAAAGCAACCAACGTCACAGCTGAGTCCATTCAAATTAGTTGATACAATGTATTCCTCCTTATCAGGCCCATTTGAAACAGAACTCTGATCCATCATGTTCTTCCCAGACACTTCCAGTAGCCCCCATTTGCCTACCAGTTGAGTCCACATGCCTCAGACTGTCATGTGGTGGCCTTGTCAACCTCACCTCGCACCTGTACCCCAGAGTCCAGACACATGTGCTCGTCTTTGCACCCCTGTCCATCTCCCACCCCGGCCACCTCCACTTGTTGAAATCCTGATGTATCTCAGGGTTCTTTGTCCTCCTCGTCCACCAGTGCTGACTGCCCGGTCCTTTGTCCCACATTTCTGTGAAGACTTCTTGTTCCCTCTCCTCTCTCTGAGTAGGGATTGTGACTTACTGCCTTCCTTCTCTTTGCATCATAGTTCCTATCCCCAACACCTTGTGTTTTCAAAATTACATACATACACACTTTAGATACAATCATTGGAAGAAAATGAACCAGGAAGGAGAAAACCAGGTCCTAGCTTTGTTTCTAGTTTCTTCTCACAGTCTTGAGCAGCTCACTCTCCAGGTTTCAGGTTTCTTACCTGAGAAATAAGAGATCTGAAATATTCAAAGAGTTTCTAAACCTAGTTGAGCATCAGGATTGCTTGGGGTAATTTCTAAAAAATAGTGAATTTAGGGTCCTGTCCCTGGAGATTCTGATTCTGTAGGTTGGGTTGGGGCCTGGGCATCTGCATTTAAAGGGTCCTCCAGGTGATTCAAATCGTCTGCCTAAAGATAAACTCTTAGAGTAGCTGCTTTCAAAAACAGATTCTTGGGGCCAAACTCAGACCAATTGAATTGGAATTTCCAGGGCGAGAGACCTGGTCACTTGTATGGTTAACCAATGCCCCGGGTGATTTATCATAAAGCTGGCCTGAGAAATAGTGGCCTTGAGCCTTGCTTGCACACAGAGTGTGGTCCAAAGACCAACAGTATTAGCAACCCTGGGAAACGGTCAGAAATGGAGAGTCTCAGGCCTCTCCCCAGAGCACTGAATCAGAATCTGCATTTTAACAAGATCCACTGGTGACTGGTAGGCACATGACAGTTTGAGAAATGCTGTTCTAGATCTGCATCTCTCCAGCTTTAACATGCATCAGAATTCTCTAGAAGGTCTGTTAGAACCCAGACTGCTGGGCCCCACTCCCCAGTTTCTGATTCAGTAGGTCTGGGGTGGGCCTGAAAATATAGATTTCTAACAAGTTCCCAGGTGGATGCTGACGCCATGGGTCCGGGGACCACACTTTGAGAACCACTGCTCTGGATGATCTCTCAGAGTCCTTCTAATTCTAAGAGTCTTCTTTTTTTAATCTGAGTGAAATATCCCCATTCTAGATTTTTCTCTTCTTGTTAATGGACTTGGGCAGTCTTACACGTCTACTCGTCTACCCTGAGGTCTAAGAGTCTATGAATTAATGATCAGTATAACTATTTAAGAAGTCCCTACGTGATTGATGCAAAGGGTCAAATGCTCGACTGCTAACTGAAAGGTTGGCAGTTCAAACTCAGCCAGAGGTGCCTCAGAAAACAGGCCTAGCGATCTGCTTCTGAAAGGTCACAGCCTTGGAAACCCTATGGAGCACAGTTCTACTCTGCACACACGGGGTCGCCATGAGTCGGAATCGACTTGACGGCAACTGTTTTATTTTTTAAATAAGTATTTAAACTCTAAGTTGTTTGACATACACTCTATTTGTTGTAAAATTTCCAAGAAAGACCCATGTCATCAAAGCGGGGTGTAGCCATCCAAAGCTGTATGGAGAAATCTTCCTCCTCACGCTCCTTCTCCTTTGGGATGGCCCTGTGGGAGATGCAGCTCCCGGGTCTGCCACAGAGCTCCCTGACAGGAGTATGTCTGGTTTTCCCACACTCATCGGCCACAGAACTCCCTGACAGGAGTATGTCTGGTTTTCCCACACTCATCAGCCACAGAACTCCCTGACAGGAGTATGTCTGGTTTTCCCACACTCATCGCCAGCACTAGAGACTTGGGCATACGATGTCAACCAAACAGGAACCATAGTCAGAGGTGAATTACCCAATAAGCAAGGTAAGCATCAACTTACTTGTGCTGACTAATCTGTAGTGAACAGTTTCAAGTATTTTTCACCATATCTGAAACTGTTCGCTACAGATTAGTACGTAAGCACAAGTAAGCCCATGCTTACCTTGTTTACTGGGTACTTCATCCTTGTCAGGGATTGTAAATTTGAAAAGAGGCTTTGATTCTGTCAGAAGGTGCTGTGGGGTTGGGAGAGAGACAAGTGCCAGCTATATGCATAAGCAGCATCTTTGATGTGGTGAAAATATGTGAAATTGTTCATGACAGATTAGTAAGTAAGCACAAATAAGCCCGTGTTTACCTTGCTTACTGGGTAATCTGACACTGACCATGGAGATCGTCTAGGCTCAGAGATGAGATGAAAAGGACAAGTGACTGCTTCAAGGTCACACACCCTGCCAGTGGCAGTGCTAAGACTGCAGTGTGAATTTCTTGCCCGGGGGTACCCAGGCTGCAAGTACTGATAAAGTCATAGCATCTATGCCTCCCCTTTCCTACCTCCTGAGCCCATCTGCTCACACAGTCCCTCAGCAGCTCCACCTCAACTGTTGTTGTGAGGTACTGTGGAGTTGATTCCGACTCATAGACCCCATGTTTCCTTGGCTGTAATCTTAATGGAAGCAGATCGCCAGATCTTTCTCCCACAGAGCCGCTGGGGGGATTCAGCTCTGTTGGGGGGTTCTAGTGCTTAACTGCTGTGCCACCAGATCTCCTTCCACCTCAACTACCTCTTATGGAAGTTGCCGAGTACAGTCTCACCATGCTCATAGTAAAGTCTCACCGTGCTCATAGCAAATCCTTTCTCCTGGAGGGCTCTGTTTGTCTGCCAGCTTCACCTTTCACTTGCTAGCACCACCCCCTTGACACCAGGGTCTCCCTCTAGGTGGCTCTGCTGCTCTGCAGGCGCCCTGGTCCCCAGCTGGGCCTCACCACAAGCACTAAAGTTCCGGAGAGCCAAAGCTGAGCAGTGGCCCTGGCAAAGTGGGAGTGAAAAACAGTAGACTACCCCTCAGCCCTTTGCCAGACACTTTGTTAGAGAAGAACAGAGCAGTGCCAGGCGACACGGGCCCCGAGGCAAAAGGAAAAACCAGTAATGCTAGTCCCATCTTCATTTAAAATTGGGATGTTTTGTTCATCATGGTCTCTTTGGAATTAAGTTTGATTTTTTTTTTTTAAATGTTGCATTAAAATACTACTTATCTTGGTTACTGAGTTTTTTGATGCCCCCTTAAATTCTGGGCCTGAGCAGAGTACGTCACTTGCCTCACCATAGTCCTGGTCTGGTCCAGAGCAGCGTGGCTTGTGCCCTGGGGTCTTCAAACATTAGGGAAAGAGCTGTGCCTGCTGTTCTGGAGGAACCCTTCTCTCTGTGAGACCCAGACGTTGGGTTGGGCAGCTCTGAGCGCAGCCGCCGTGCCTGGTGATGGAGGCGTTGGGCTGAATCAGTGCACTGTCATTGGGAAGGAGCCCTATTCCCCTCAAGAGGCCTGTTGTTCTCCCTGTGGATCAGCGTCTGCTTGTCTATGTCACCAGGCCCCCAAAGAGCCCTGAGCCCCAAAACTGCCACTGCCTGGTCACAAGCCAAAGCCCCTGCTACTGGCGGAGACAGGCTCCACAGGCCAGTGTTATCACCTGCTTTTAGAGTATTTCCTGGCCCTCTGCTTAGCTTGACTGAATCCGTTACCTGAGGGAGTTTAATGCCTATCATCCCTTCATTGTTTGGGCTCTGCCTTAGTTATCTAGTGCCGCTATAACAGAAATACCACAAGTGGATGGCTTTAACAAAGAGAAATGTATTCTCTCACAGTCTAGGAGGCTCGTCATCCTGTTGTATCCCATTGCTGTTGAGTGGATTCCAACTCACAGCAACCCTATAGGACAGAGTAGAATGGCCCCAAAGGGTTTCCAAGGAGTGGCTGGTAGATTTGAACTGCCAACCTTTTGGTTAGCAGCCAGGCTCTTAACCACTGCTCTGGTAGGCTAGAAGTTCAAATTCAGAGTGCCAGCTCCAGGGGAAGGCTTTGTCTCTCTGTTGGCTCTGGAGGAAGGTCCTTGTCATTAATCGTCCCCTGGTCTAGGAGCTTCTCAGCCTGGGTGGGACGTCAGGTCCAAAGGATGCGCTCTGCTCCTGGCACTACTTTCTTGGTGGTATGAGGTGTCCCTGTCTCTCTGCTCTTCTCTCTTTCATATTTCAAAAGAGATTGACTCAAGATACAATCTAACCTTGTAGGTTGAGTCCTGTCTTATTAACATAACTGTCTCTAATCCTGCCTCATTAACATCACAGAGGTAGGATTTACAACACATAGGAAAATCACATCAGATGACAAAATGGTGGACAATCACACAATATTGGGAATCATGGCCTAGCCAAATTGACATACATGTTTGGGGAGACACAATTTAATCCATAACAGGCTCCTAATTATTCACTCCTTCTTGCTTTAGGAGGGACCTTTTTATTTTCTCTTCCCTAATTGGCAGATTGAATCCATCCAGAGGCACCCTGGAAGAAAGGCCTGGGGATCTACTTACGAAAGATCACAGCCATTGAAAACCCCGTGGAGCACAGTCCTGCTCTGAAATGCATGGGGTCGTCCTCAGTCAGAAACGACTTGATGGCAACTGGTTTTGGTTAATGAGCTAGTATTCTTAGTAGCTTCTGGTGACATCTCTTTGGATACTTCCAGCTTCTTTCTGTGGGCCCAGGCTCCTGTGCATAGTATAGTGACAGAAAAGAAAGTGAAATAAGCTGCCCACTCAACCGACAGAAATGGACTCCATAAAACAGCCACTCCCAACCTTGGCTTAGAACCTCCTGGGGAGCTTTGCAAAAATCCCAAATGCTCGGGCCATAGCCAAAGTCAATTAAATCAGAATCTCTGAGAGTGCATCAGTAGTTTATAAACCTCCCCAGGTGGAAACTATTCCCAGCCAAGCACGAGAACTAAGGCACCAAAAACAGTCTTGGGCCCTACCAACCCAAGGCGCCACCTACAGGCTAGTGCAGGTGCTGCAGCCTACTGGTAGGATCACAGACTTGGGGGCAGATGGACATCAGCGACATCAGGGCTTTCTAGTCCAATCTTCTACTCACCAAAGATTCTCCTCTACGAATTTTCTAGTGACGTCCACCCCAGGCCCTTCTGAAGGTACCCCACTTCCTCAGGCCACCAATTGTACTGGCGGGGCAGCTCCTAAAGATCATCAGGATCTTTGGGCGTGCCGCTGAAATCCACCTTGAGAACTCTGCTTCCTGGCCCTCACTTTTCACACTGGAGACAATAAATCGACTCCCTCAGCTCTTCCATGGTCACAAGACAGCCCCCTTACTCCTACAGGACCCAGTCATCTCCAGGTGAAAGAGACCCAGCTCCTTCACCTGTACCCCCTCTTCCTGGTTGTCCTTTTCGGGATATGCTGACTGGCACTGTCCCTTCATCAGGGTGATACCCAGAATTCAGTCTAAATTTAAAAAAAAAAAAAAAATTATAGGAGCAATGTATGTTCATTATAAAATATTTTTGTAAAAAGTGAAATAGAAGTAAAAGTACCCCCACCTCCTGGCCCCTCCATTCTCTTCTCATTAAAATGTTGGTGGCACTCAAACAGAACATCCTATTCTTGCAGCAAAAGTGAGACCATCATCTGCCTTGCTAAGCCTCAGCTTCTCATCTGTAATATGTGACTAATTATAGTATCTATTCTAGAGGATTAATGGCATGACACAAATAAAGGGCCTGGCACAAATTAAGTATTTACTAAATGGTACTTGGAAACCCTGGCGGCGCAGTGGTTAACAGCTACATCTGCTAACCTAAAAGGTCAGCAGTTCGAATCCACCAGGCGCCCCTTGGAAACCCTACAGGGCAGTTCTGCTCTGTCCTATAGGGTCGCTATGAGTCGGAATCAACTCAACAGCAATGGGTTTTTTTTTTTTTTTTTGGGTGGGAGGTAAATGGTACTTCTTAAAGGCTAACTGAATTGTCTCAAACTATTGGCGGAACTAGACCGAGGTACGGAGCACATTGAACTTTTCCTGATTATTATACTCACATCACAGCAGGGTCAGGTCCATGTGGATTAACAAAGTTAGTCCCACAGCCCAAACGTTGAGGGCATCTAAGAAGTTGTAAATAAAAGGCTGTGGAACGAATCCTTTTAAACCAAGGGGCACTTGATGGAATTGACCACCAGGGGGCAGTGCTGGGTCATTTATGAGGGGATTACTTCCTGGTCAGTAAACTCATGAAGGGCCACCAACCAGAGCTGGAGGCCACCTCAATTCTAATCACTGTTAGTGGAGCCTGGGGGTGGCACGTAGGTCAGTCTGCCCAGGTCTGAGATAGGCACAGTCACCTAGTATCAGGTCATCCAGTGCTAGGTGAACCCCAAATCTTTTCTGGTGCCCATCTGAAACCTACGGCCATTTCATCATCTTACAGCTCAGACTGTGATATCCTCACCAGGTCCTGCACGTGAGTGTGCCTCTCCCACCTTGCTCACCTGCACCTGTGGCCAATCAATCCTGAGTTACAGCATTTCCCACTGAGCCTGGCCTGAGAACCTGTCTCAATATCGCATGCCAGGCAACGGGTACAACTGCTCAGACTTGACATGGGAGATTTGGTCATTCAGCATATATTTTCTGAGGGTCTACTACGTGCCAGGCACTAATCTATTTGTTATTCCTTCCCATAGTCCAAGTCAGGCGCAGCGTAGTGCTGGTTTCCCTGACGTCAGCAGAAGTTTCTTGGGTCCCTCTAGATTCAGAATGACCCAGAGCTGTTCTCAAATAGGGTGCCCCAAACTTCTGGGCCTTTCCTGACAACAGACATATGATGGGAGCCTCAGATCTTGAATCCAGGTCAGACATTTCACGTTCCCCAGTCAAATTCAGAACCATGACAACTCCCTCCCTGCCAGATGGACTCAAATCTCAAACACCTCCTAAGAATCTGACCCAGACCCAAGACAATGCCTCAAATTAGGCTCCTCCCACTTCCACCATACTTATAGACACCCTAATGTTCTTGGGCTTGGCAGATGATGTGCCCCATCAACTTAAGGGGCAGCCCTCCTCCACCTTGCCTGGGGGTTTCCATTTAAGAATGTTTTGATTACCTGTGCTCTTCAAGGGAAATAAGGGGAAAGTGTTCTCTTTCGATTATGCAATTTTAGAGAAAGGGAAGTCAATAAGGTTCTTGACATGAGGGCTACAGACTATTTTAAGAAAGGGGAGAGGAAGGATACAAGGAATCAAAGGGTTTAATACTGCTTAAACCAGAGAGATCATAACATACTTGTGGGGGATTTGTCACGAAGATGGAATTTAGCTGACTGAATGATACAAGATGCTCAAGATAGCAATAGAAGAAAGGAAGATTTCAGCCTACTTAATCACCTCAGGAGGAGAGAAACACACCAAAAAGGCTACAGTTGAGTTACATTATGAGCCTGGGTCAAAAGAAGGCATGCAATCTCAGGCCTAATCTAGTTTATATATGAATGGCCCCGGTTTCTAGGGGACCAGAAAGGAAATGATGGTTAAATGATGGTTACAATAGGAGTTAAAGGTCATCAGACAAGGTATCCAAACGTTCCTGATGGCTTCAGCAACAGAGGCCTGACAAAGTCATGCGCACCTTAATAGACCATGGAATCTAGAGGCAAACAGCCTTCCTGCCTCAATATTTCTCGAGGTCATCATGAGCGTGGCGGAGTGTCAATACCAGTAAGCCTAAATCAACTCTTCACTTTACTCTGTTTAAGAGGATAGGAAGTCACAAAAGTTTACAAACTATATCATCCATTAATGTGAAATGTTCAGAATAGATAATTCATAGAGACAGAAATAGGGGCTGAGGGAGGGGTGTACGAGGAAAGACCACTAATGGGTATGGGGTTTCTTTCTGGGGTGTTGAAATGTTCTAAAATTAGATTACGGTGATGATTACACATCTCTGAACATATGAAAACCCACTGAGCTTTTAATGGGCAAATGTGAAATACATCTCAATAAAGATAGGAAGGAATGTAATATAACTTATAAATATTCCATTAGAAATTACTGTAAACGTCAACAATATAAAGGGATTAGATTCATTTACCTGGAGAATTCACAGTGTAGAAAATTTCATTCTCTGACAGGGCTGGAAGAATGAGGTGTTTCTATATAACCGACAGAGTTGAATTCAGTAAAGAGATTAGAGAAAGAAAATACAAAATATACCCTCAATTCAATAGAATTATAAACTTCTAGAGAAGAAAGGGACCCAGAAGATCATATGCTCATTCAAATATAATCTCTTATGTAATGGATGAAGAAGCAGCCTATAACAGCACAAAAGGTTTTGAAATAAAAACTCACCCCAGTTCACCAGTCCCCCTCCCTAAAGTAACCACTGTTACCAGTTTATTGTATATCCTTCCATAAATGTTCTATGTATGTGCAAGTACCTATACACACACATACACGTCCCCTATTGTCCAGTAAGACTAAAAGCATTAAGAGGAAAAATGTAAATGAATTAAAAGGAAGAGCTTCCTTAATGTAAGAGCAAGTCCTCACCTTATATGGCGGAAACACGTCCTTTTATTTAAGTACAGTAAAATTCAGAGGTAGGGGAGTCTGACAAATCTATGCCTGAAGTCAGGGGTTGGCAACCTATTTCACCTGAGATGACTCTGAGTGACAGGTCCTCCAGCCAATAGCATGAGAAGGCATAGAGACACAGGCATGGTCAGTTGGACTTGCCACTGCATACTCCATACTTTCCTCTGGACAAACACCATCACCTATGCAACACAATACATCTCTGGTCCTCTGGTCTGAGGCTTCTGTGGAAGCTCCCAAGATATACTACTGGGGTGGGAAGTGGTGATGGCTTGTGGGAGAATTATTATTGATATCCATGGGTGAAAATTTGAATTTGAGTGAGAAAAATGGGGCCTTGCCATGATGCACAGGGAGTGTGGCTAATTCTGAACGTGCTGGGTAAGTGGTGATGGCAGTACCAGTAAAACCACAGGTGACATCATTATTGGGTAAATTTTGGGGGAAAAGGCAACACAATCACAAGGCTCAACATAAAGACTGGCCTCCAATCAGCTGTAAAGTGAAATACTGGTCTAGCGGTTCAAATCTTAAGCAGCATAGCACAGGAACAAGGCTACTGCCTTGAAACAGAATACCAAAATACAAGGAACACAGTTCAAGTTACAAAGTCCCCTTGAGGATTCTTCAACCTCCAAGGTATTTTTAGTCATGGTAATTGTAGACAGTGGGGAGAGTGCTACAGCCCTCAAAATAATTTGACTCCTAAAACGTAAGATCAGCAGTTGCCATCTCCGTAAGTCAAGATGGCAAGAAGGATGGGATTAGCTGTCTACAGGACAGCTTTCCAGAAGTAACCCATCTTGAAGAGTGATTTGCAGTGACCTTACAGAGGAGATTAAAGTGCCTCTCCCGCTGAGTATGTCATTAGCAAGCAGCCAAACTCTACGCAAAACAATCCGATACTTAGGAGATGTGTGTTGTGGTAATGGGTGCAAATGCCAGGGGAGTGGTCTGCTGTATACTTGAGAAGGGAAGGTTGGAAAATAAAAGTCCATCAGTGTGGTCAGCAAGCACTCTGATTCGGGCGATTCATCCTGACCCTTGACATAAAAAGAGTCTCCAAGAAAAGGACTCTAAACCATCAGATTACCAGAGTTTGATAGAAATAGGGCATGAAGAGATCCCATTTTATTCTGTGCTCACCAAATGATCTTCTGATCTCATTCCCCAGGAACAGAAAGCTCTGGAAGAAAGACTGGGTCCACTTCTTGGACTCAAAATAGCTACTTTTAGAAACTAATAAGCTAGAATTTTGGTGTGAAGATGTTTCCTGTGAGTTTGGTTAGTATTTCTGACAACTTGACCAATCCTAGATGCCCTGATAAAATCATGTTTCTGAACTTCAATCTATCATTTTTCATCCAACATTTATTGAGTACCAACTGTATATCAAGCACTGTGGTAACCCATTGCCATCGAGTTGATTCCGACTCATTGAGACTCTATAGGACAGAGTAGACTGCCGCATAGGGTTTCCAAGGCTGTAATCTTTACGGAAGCAGATTGTCAGGTCTTTTCTCCTGTAGAGCTGCTAGTGGTTTCAAACCCCCAACCTTTCGATTAGCAGCCAAGCACTTAACCATTGTGCCACCAGGGCCTTTAGCACTGTGGTAGGGATGGTAAAACCCAGATAAAGGATACAGTCTCTGCCCCCAGGGAGCTCTAGACCAGTGCTGGCCAGGCCAGGACAGTGGTTAAGTATCACTTGGTATGGCTGCGCCTGTAGGGGACAATGAGCATCCTCCACTGTGATTGAATCAGTCCTTCTCATCTGTAGTCTCTTTATGGAATCAGAAAACCAATTTATCTGAGGCCTAGGAGGTACCTCAGACAACATTATATCTAGTGGTTCTCAGCCCTGCCTACAAATTAGAATCACCTGGGGGAACTTTTAAAGACTACTAATTCCAGCCCAGACCCCCGAGCCCTGGTGGCGCAGTGGTTAAGAGTTCGGCTGCTAACCAACAGGTCGGCAGTTTGAATCCACCAGCTGCTCCTTGGAAACCGTATGGGGCAGTTCTATTACATCCTATAAGGTTGCTATGAGCCGGAATCCACTCAACAGTATCTCTGGGTGTATGTGTATGCGACCTAGCCCCCAGAGATGTTAATTTAATTGGTTAGGAAAGGATCTCAGGCATCAATACTTTAAAAACTGCTCAGATGATTCAAAGATGAAGGCAGGGCTGAGAATCACTGAGTTAGGCCAACCCTTGCATTTTCCAAGTGGGTAAACTGAGGCCCAAGGAAGGGAAAGGGCCTGACCACTTTTACACTCATGTAAGTGTAATGCTTTGATAAGTTCAGCGACTTACAGTATTTTAAGCCAGTCTATGCTTTGATCGAGGCAACAGCTTCTAAATCTAGTCGTTTGCATACGATCTTCATAATATTTGCCATAGCCACAAGCACTACTATGTCCTTAATAGTTTTTTTCTTTAAAACAAATGATTTTTTAAATTTTAAATGCTTGTTTTAGCCTTGTCTTCAGCAATAAAATCTGTGAAATACACCTAAATATTAGTAAGCATGAAAGTACCATTGATTTAGCTGTAGGCCAACTCAGCCCAGGCTGCATATCACGCCTAGTGCATATATGGCACTTTGGAACATGTATGGCTGGGGTATTCTTAAAGCATTTAGGAGGTCTGGGGCAGGTGCTGTCAGTCAGACCCTTGCCAGCAGTTGCTCACATGTGGGGTTGAAGAGACCGCAGGTGGCCGCACAGGTACCAGGTAGCACCTGATCCTCATGGAGCCTGTCAGTCCTTGGTGGCACTCAGGTTGGAAGGATTGATTAATGACAAGGTTGGCGTGAGGAAGGAGGGGCAGGACAAAAGGACTTATTTCACCTCTTCTGGAAAGGCCACAGGTCATCCTATGCCAACAGACTATTAAAATGGAGCTGCCTATCCATCACCTGGAATCTGCTGATGCAAACCTGCTGAAATCGATCTAGAGGTGGGGAAAAAAAACCATTACAGGATGCTCATAAAGTAACATCACAGGGACACGGTTTAGACTGTATGCCATCCTTCAGTCTGGGTTCATGACGAGTCAGAATTTGTAATTTATCGTTCGACTTACCAAGTATGCTGACTTATTTTCTTTTTGGAATAAGCTCATTAATCTTGAAGCCTTGTTCAATATGTTCTAAACTGATATGCAATATTCCAAGAGAAAGGAGAGGAAAAAATAGCATATTCTCCAGTCTCCCCTTCAGTTCAGCTTCAGGCGAGTTAGTTCTTTGAGTTTCAATCAACAAATTCTCCTCAATCAGGGCTTTTATTGAGAAGGTTCCCAATTTTCAAATTTGGGAGGAAAGTGGCAAAAAGAGTTGGAGAATTCATCCTCAGGTGGAATGAGATCACCCAGAATCTCTATTGCAACCAACCATCCTGAAGAAAGCCTAAGACTTTCTCAACGCCTCTCTTTCTCTCTCTTAGATTTAAAAAGGTTTTCCAATGACCCAACAACTCCACTCCTAGAAACATCTCTTAGCTGGACTCTGATTCAACTGCACAAGAGACACCAACAAGGATGTTCAATGAAGCATTTTCTGTAACAGCAAAAAATTAGAAATATCTTGAAGGTCTATCAGTAAGAGAATGGATAAATTGGGTAGACTTATACAGCGGAATGTTATACAGCAATGAAAATGAATAAACCAGAGCTACATTCATCAACTTGATTAAATCTCAAAAAAAAAAAAAAAAAAAAGTTGATGAAAATAGCCAAAAACAAAACAAAACAAAAGAATTATATATATAAGGTATTATATAATATTTTGGTGTAGTTTTAAGATATAAAACAGCATATTATTTATGTATAATTATATATGATTTATGGCTATATGCATGGATAATAAATGTGTAACACACTGGACAGGAGGATATACACTAACTTCAGGAAAACAGTATCCTCTGGAATAAAGGTAGGTGATAACTGGAATATTTTATTATTGTTATTATTTTTAAACAACTGAGGCAAATATAGAAAAATGACATTTGTTAACTCTGACTGGTGGGTCATAGACACTTGTTTAATTATTTTCCGTACTTTTCTATCAGTTTGAAAATTCATAATTGGAACAAAAAGTTATTTAAACTATTGGAACTCTGAATTAAATGAACATAGATGAATTCATTTGGTGAGGACATTTGCTTGTGATGGAAAAGGACTGCGCTGTCCATATTGACAAAGGCAAAACTCCCTTTTTTTTCAGGTGGGCTGATACAGGTAAAATTGGCAGAGGGCTGTGCTAAAGGGTTAAGAAAACAATGTTCAATTTAAAAAAATCTATACAATTACAAAATAATGAGTAAAAAATGCTTCCCTTAAGGAAACACCCCTGCTTTTTAAAAACACATGGCAAAAAAAAAAAAAAACCCTTTTTTTTTTTTTTTACTCTTCTCTTTCTTTCTAGAATTTACTTTAACAGAATGACAAAAGTAAATATCTACTCATTTCAACAAGTCAAGCAATACAAAGGCAGGTGAGCTGACAATCTCCCATCTTGGTTGCCGTTTCACCCCCATCCCACAAGTTAACCAAGGTTTACAATTTGATATGTACGCCTTCACCCCTTTCTGTATTAAAAAAAAATTTAATTGTTCTGTGAATCACTTCAATTTTTGTAACAGGGATAATTTATGTTTATTATTGCTGAAACAATCCATATTCATTTTACAAAAATATAGAAAGTGCAAATAAGCAATAAAAAGGTAAAATAAGAAACATTTAAATGGGTATACATTTTAATTCACTGTTTAAAAAACGTAACGTATGTTTGAATTCCGAATCAAAGGTTGAGGACAAACTCTGCTGCCCAGCACACAGATGGCAACTTCATTTACAATAGTGCCTTGCCATAAACCAGTTGCTATTGAGTCAATTCCCACTCATGGTGACCCCATGTGTTTCAGAGTGGAACTGTACACCACAGGATTTTCAGTGGCTGATTTTATGGAAGTAGATGGACAGGCCTTTCTTCTGAGGAGCCTCTGGGTGGACTTGAATCTCCAACCTTTCGATTAGCAGTATTAACTGTTTGTACCACCCAGGGCCTCCAGTCCCTTACCATAAGAGGGACTTCAGCCAGAATGGTTCCACTTCAGGCAGGGCGTATTTGGGTTGGTAATTCAACAATTATATCCTGAGCTTCGAAGTGGGGTGCCACTCCTGTCCCCCAAAGCACGTATTGGAAACAGGATGCTCCAGTCCTTTCCACAAGGCCTCTTGACAGCTGTGGCTCACCACATCCGGCCTCTCTCCTTTCTCACTGCCCCCACCCTCCTGCCCCTGTCCTTCTTTCTCCTCTATCCTTCTCCTCACTACCTCCCTCACCCCACTCCCTCCATTCCTGCAACTGGCAGAGTGCCCATGTCACTCCCCTCCTTGGTAACTGGAGCCCTTCAGCTGTTTGGGTCCCTGTTTGGAAGGACATCTCAGCGTTGCCCTGCACTCCTGGAGGCAGCCAACTGGCCAGAAGGCCTCATCTGCAAAAGCAGGAGGCTGACTTAGAATTCCTTACAAAAACATTGCAAGAGAAATGAAAATAAGTTATCTTTGGTGCTCAGAAACTCTATCCCGAAGTGTCCCAGCCCCTTCCCGAGACTTCAATTTCCTTCCCCCATCACAGTTTGGGGGCCTCAGCATGTTGCTGAGATTAATAGGGATGCCCTGGAGGGTGTGCAGGGAAAAGAGTTACAAGGAAAAGATTAAAGGCAGCATTGTTTCTTCAGAAAGAGGAAGGCCCAGAGACAGGTGCAGGGTGGTGTCTCTTTAGGAAACAGGATGTGGACATTTTAGATAAGAACTATCGCTAACCTCTACTTGCCAACATCTTCAAAAACTTGGGGTGAGGCTTCCCTGATTGAGTGGATGGTTCTTTTCCTTCTCCTTCATGCCTTTCTTTCTTTCTTTTGTACTTTTACTCAATGTTAAACACTCTTGTCCAAAAAAAAATGTTTTTTATTTGGAAATACGTTAGCCTTGCCCCAAACTATGTGGATAAACCTCCAGAGGCAACTGCTTGTGTAAAAAGTCCGCAACCAGTGTCAGGGGTCGACACACACACACAGCATTCACCTGTACAGTTCAGCTGTGGATCCTACAAAGTCACTGGGGGAAAGACACAAGGACTTTTAGGAGCAGTCCCCAAGGCCTAACAGCAGCAGGCACCATAGTAATCGTGTGGGGACAAAGAGCCTTGGGCAGGCAAGTAGTCCCTTGTCTGGTTCCAGGAGATGCTGGCATTATCATTTTACCCAGGGAGCTACAAGAATGTCCTTCTAATCCAAGGCTTGGGCTCCCCCTCCTTGATCTCCTTCGGGAAAGAAATCCAAGAACAGCATAAGCCTGCCAGGCATGTCCACCAATGCTGCAAATTTGGCTGAAAGATGGGGCCAGAGCTGTAAATCCCACAGGGGTGGTCCTCAGAAACCAGGTGATGGGGTAACCTGACCTCAGCTGATCTACCTGACCCTGGGTTTCTTGACTGACCCCAACCAATGGAACATTATTATTATCAATCACGTACTATTATGTGTACTCAACATTGGTGGAATGAGTCCGTACTGTGTGCCATTCAGTGTACTAAGTGCTTAACATGTTTTCTTACTTGTCTTATTTTCCTGCTTAAGAAGTAGGTGCTATTCTTATCCCTGAATACAAGCCCGAAGTTCAGGGAGAGTAAATAATTTGCTGAAACCACAAGTATATTAAGTTTTGAAGCCAATAAAATAACTCAAGTCTATCATGCTCCAAAGCCCACACTCTTACCTCCTTCATGCTGGGTCTCGTACATATTATGAGCATAAGAATGAACTGAGAGCCCTCCACTTTTTACTAGTGGTTGCTGTTTCATAGAGTCCAGAACTGAACTAATTTAAGACCCTTTGTATCTTTCACCTCTACTTGTCTTTCTGGAGTCTTCTGTGCTCACTCTCCATGCCATGTTGTTGTTAGGTGCCATTGAGTCAATTCCAACTCACAGTGACCCTATGTACAACAGAACGAAACACTGCCCAGTCCTATACCATCCTCCATATCGTTATTATGTGTGAGCCCATTATTGTGGCCATTGTGTCAATCCATCTTGTCGAAGGTCTTCCTCTTTTTCCCTGACGGTCTACTTTCCTAAGCATGATGTCCTTCTCTGGGGAATGGTCCCTCCTGATAACATGTCCAAAGTAGGTGAGATGAAGTCTCGCCATCCTTGCCTCTAAGGATGATTCTGGTTGTACTTCTTCAAAGACAGATTTGTTGGTTCTTTTTGCAGTCCATGGTATATTCTATATTCTTCGACAACACCATGATTCAAAGGCGTCAATGCTTCTTTGGTCTTCCTTATTCATTGTCCAGCTTTTGCATGCATATGAGGTCATTGAAAATACCGTGGCTTGGATCAGGTGCACCTTAGTCCTCATGGTGACATCTTTCCTTTTTAACTCTTTAAAGAGGTCTTTTACAGCAGATTTGCCCAAAGCAATACATCATTTTATTTCTTTTTTAAAATTTATTTATTTTTGTTTATTGTTGTAGTTTAAATGAAGTGTACATTTCCAGTTAGCCTCCCATACAAAAATTTATACAGACATTGTTATGTGACCCTAATTGCTCTCCCCATACCGTGACAGCACACGCCTCCTTTCCACCCCTGATTCCCCATGTCCATTCAACCAGCTCCTAACCCTCTCTGCTTTCCCATCTTACCTCTGGACAGAAGCTGCTTGTTTAGTCTCTTGTATCTACTTGAGCTAAGAGGCACGCTCCTCACGAGTATCACTTTATGTCCTGCAGACCAGTCCAATCCCTGTCTGAAGAGTTGGCCTCGGAAATTGTTTTAGTTCTGGGCTGATAGAGAATCCAGGAGCCATGCTTTCCGGGGTTTCTCCAGTCTCATTCAGGCCATTAAGTCTGGTCTTCTTACTAGAATTTGAGTTCTGCACCCCACCTTTCTCCTGCTCCATCAGGGGCTCACTGTTGTGTTCCCTGTCAGAGTGGTCATTGGTGGTAGCCAGGCACCATCTAGTTCTTCTGGTCTCAGGCTGATGAAGTCTCTGGTTTATGTGGCCCTTTCTGTCTCTTGGGCTAATACTTTCCTTGTGTCTTTGGTGTTCTTCATTCTCCTTTACTCCAGGTGGTTGGAACCAACTGATGCATCTTAGATGGCCGCTTGCAAGCTTTTAAGACCCCAAACTCATTTGATTTCTTGACTGCTGCCTCCATGGACACTGATTATAGATCAAGTAAAATGAAATCCTTGACAAGTTCAATATTTTCTCTGTCTATCGTGATGTTGTGTATTGGTCCAGTTGTGAGGATTTTTGTTTTCTTTATGTTGAGATGTAATCCATACTGGAGGCTGTAGTCTTTGATCTTTATCAAAGTCCTCTTCACTTTCAGCAAGCGAGGTTGTGTCATCTGCATATCGCAGATTGTTAATGAGTCTTCTTCCAATCCCGATGCCACGTTCTTCTTCATATAGTCCAGATTTTTGGATTATTTGCTCAGCATACAGACTGAATAAGTATAGTGAAAGGATACAACCCTGATGCACACCTTTCCTGATTTTAAACCATGCAGTATCCCCTTGTTCTGTTTGAACGACTGCCTCTTGGTCTACATACAGGTTCTGCATGAGCACAATTAAATGTTCTGGAATCCCCATTCTTTGTAATGTTATCCATAATTTGTTATGATCCACACAGTTGAATGCCTTTGCATAGTCAATAAAACACAAGTATTCTGGTATTCTCTGCTTTCAGCCAAGATCCATCTGGTATCAGCAATGATATCCCTTGTTCCATGTCCTCTTCTGAATCCTATTTGAGTTTCTGGCAGTTCCCTATCAATGTACTGCTGCAACTATTTTTTAAATTATTGTTAGCATAATTTTACTTGAATGTGATAATACATCCACTCCTCACTTATCGACATGGTTAGGTTCCAAAGACCAGGTCGTTATGTGAAAATCGGCATTATCTGAAAATGGAAGATGACCACATCAGATCACAAAATGGAGGATGACTACATCTTTATATTGCTGCCAAATTACATCATTTAATAGCTGGCAAATTACATCATTATATAACTGCTAAACCACTGAGGATCATGGCCCAGCCAAGCTGACACATAACCTTAATCATCACAGCCAGTGTTACTCTCACCTCACACCTTGACATTTGCTACTGTTAGACATACATCATTAATGTGCAAAATAGTCAGATTTTTTACTGTTGTTGTAAATGCGAAACATTGGAAACAAAATAGTTTATAAGTGCGGTGTAATGATATTGTTCAATAATTTCCACATTCCACTGGGTCACCTTTCTATGGAATGGTCACAAATATGGACCTCTTCCATTCAGCTGACCAGGTAGCTGTCTTCCAAATTTTTTGGCACAGATGGGTGAGTGCTTCCAGAATTGCATCCGTTTGTTTGAAACATCTCAGTTGGTATCCCATCAATTCCTGGAGCCTGGTTTTTCACCGATGCTTTCAGTGCAGCTTGGACTTCTTCCTTCAATACCATTGGTTCTTGATCATATGATACCTCCTGAAATGGTTGAATGTTGACTAATTCTTTTTGCTACAGTGACTCTTTGTATTCCTTCCATCTTCCTTTGATGCTTCCTGCATCATTCAGTTTTTTGCCCATAGACTCCTTCAATATTGCAACTCAAGGCTTGAATTTTTTCTTCAGTTCTTTCACCTTGAGAATGCTGAAAGTGTTCTTCCTTTTTGGTTTTCTAACTCCAGATCTTTGTACATTTCATTATAATACTTAACTTTGTCTTCTCGAGCTGCCCTTTGAAATCTTCTGCTCAGCTCTTTTACTTCATCTTTTCTTCTGTTCTCTTTAGCTACTCCACTTTCAAGAGCAAGTTTCAGAGTCTCTTCTGACATCCATTTTGGTCTTTTATTTCTTTCCTGTCTTTTAATAACCTTTTGCTTTCTTCATGCATGATGTCCTTGATGTCTTCCCACAACTTGTCTAGTCTTCAGTCAGTGTTCACGCCTCAAATTTATTCTTGAGGTGGTCTCTAAATTCGAGTGGGATATATTCAAGGTCGTACTTTGGCTCTCGTGGACTTGTCTTAATTTTCTTCAGCTTCAACTTGAACATGCATATGAGCAATTGATGGTCTGTTCCACAGTTGGCCCCTGGGCTCTTGTTCTGACTGATGATATTGAGCTTCTCCATCATCTTTTGTCACAGATGTAGTTGATTTGATTCCTGTGCATTCCATCCAGCAAGGTCCATGTGTATAGTTGCTGTTTATGTTGTTGAAAAAAGTTATTTGCAATGAATAAGTTCCTTGTCTTATGAAAGTCTATCATGTGTACTCCTGTGTTGTTTCTATCGCCAAGGCCATATTTTCCAACTACTGATCCTTCTTCATTTCCAACTTCCACATTCCAATTACCAGTAACTACCAATGCATCTTGATTGCATGTTTGATCAATTTCAGAGTGCAGAAGTTGGTAAAAATCTTCAGTTGCTTCATCTTTGGCATTAGTGGTTGGTGGGTAAATTTAAATAATAGTCATATTAACTGGTCTTCCTTGTAGAGGTACGGATAGTATGCTATCACTGATAGCATTGTATTTTAGGATAGATCTTGAGATGTTGTTTTAGACAGTGAATGTGATGCTGTTCCTTTTCAATTTGTCATTCCCGGAATAGTAGACCATATGATTGTCTGATTTGAAATGGCCAATACCAGTCGATTTCAGCTCACTAATGCCTACAGCATTGGAAACCCTGGTGCTGTAGTGGTTAACAGCTATGGTTGCTAACCAAAAGGTCGGCAGTTCAAATCCACCAGGCGCTCCTTGGAAACTCTATGGGGCAGATCTACTCTGTCCTATAGGGTCACTACGAGTCGGAATTGACTTGACAGCAATGGGTTTGGATTTTTTTGTTTGTTTGTTTAATGCCTAGGATATTGATCTTCGAGCGTTCCATTTCATTTTTGACAACTTCCTATTTCCTTGATTCACATTTTGTACATTCCATGTTCTGATTATTAAGGAATGTTTGCAGCTATTTCTTCTCATTTTGAATTGAGCCACATCAGCAAATGAAGGTCTCAAAAGCTTGACTTCTTTGACATCACTAAGGTCAACTCTACTTTGAGAAGGCAGCTCTTCCCCAGTTGTATTTTGAATGCCTTCCAGTCTGAGAGGCTCATCTTCTGACACTATATCAGACGATGTTTTGCTGCTATCCATAAGATTTTCACTGGCCAATTTTTCCTGAAGTAGATTGCCAGGTCCTTCTTCCTAGTTTGTCTTAGTCCGGAAGCTCCGCTGAAACTTGTCCACCATGGGTGATCTTGCTGGTATTTGAAATACTGGTGGCATAGCTTCCAGCATCACAGCAACACACAAGCCACCACAGTACGACAAACTGATAGATGAGTGATGGCTCCCTTCCATTCCCTTTACAACAGCCACCCCAGACTATTTATTATTCTCCATACTTATCAAGCTTTCCCATACCTCCACATGGTATATGTTGCTCATGTGATTCCACATGCTGGAAATGTTCTTTCTCCCTTCTTTGCCTTCAAGAATAAATTCCAGAATTGTCCCCTCCTCAGGGAATCCTTTCCTAATCTCTTGCAAGAATTACTTCTCCCGTCACACTGTGTTTGACCCTCGAATCTAGCCCTTAGCATATTGCTGCTATTTGTTTTCATATCTATCTCTCCCACTAAACAATGTGAAGGCAGCAATTATTCATCTCTTCTCTTACCGTACTCACTTTTATAGTGAGTGAGTACTAGTACTCTGTACTAAGTGCACATCTGTCATACGAGTGAATGCATAAAGTGAGTTTTAATTGGAAAATATAATTAAGACTTTGGAGATAATTTTAGTGTAGGATTTAATCTGCATTTGTAAACTTCAAGGATCACAATTATTGACATAGCATCATACTACCCAAATCACACAATAATTAAAGGCAAAAGCTAAACCAGAACCAGGTCCAGTCCATAGAGCTCCTAAGTGTGAATTGTTTTTTTTTTTTAATTGTACTTCTGGTGAAGGTTTACAGAACAAATAGTTTCTCATAAAACAGTAGTACACATATGGTTTTATGACATTGGTTAACAACCCCATGACATGTCAACCCTCTCCCTTCTCAACCTTTTTTTTTTGGTGAAAATATACATATCCAAAGATACACCATTTCAAAAATTACAGGCACAGTTCAGTGACATCGACTACGCTCTTCCAGTTGTGCTATTCTCACTTTAGATGAAGGTTTACAGAACAAAATAGTTTCTCATTAAACAGTTAGTACACATGTTGCCCTGTGACAATGGTTAACAACCTCACAACACATCAACACTATCCTTACTCAACCTTGGGTTCCCTAACACGAGCTTTCCTGTCCCCTTCTGCCTTCTAGTCCTTGTCCCTCAACTGCTGTGCCTCATTAGTCCCATTTGGTTTTATGGGGCTGTCCACTGCGGGGCCAAACAGTGAACCTTGGAAGTGACTTCATCACTGATCTAAAAGGGTGTCTGGGGGCCATACTCTTGGGGTTTCTCCAGTCTCCTTTAGGCCAGTAAATCTGGTCTTTTTTTTTTGTGAGTTAGAACTTTGTTCTACATCTTTCTCCAGCTCTGTCCAGAACCCTCTGTTGTGATCCCGGTCAGAGCAGTCAGTGGTGGTAGTCGGGCACCATCTAGCTGTACCAGACTCAGTCTGGTGGAGACCTTGGTAGCTGTGGCCCATTAGTCCTTCAGACTAATCTTTCCCTTGTAGCTTGTTCTCTTCACACTCCCTTGCTCCTGAAGGGATGAGACCAGTGGAGTATCTTAGGTGGCTGCTCACAGGCTTTTAAGACCCCAGACACTACTCACCAAGGTAGAATGTAGAATATTGCCTTTATAAACTGTGTTATGCCAATTGAGCTAGATGTTCCCCGAGACCATGGTCCCTACGGCCCTCCGCCCAGCAAATCAGTCCCTCAGGGAGTTTGGATGTGTCTATGGAGCTTCCATGACCTTTCCTTGTGTGAATTCTGTTTTTATAAGAAGTGGTTCAAGATGGAAAATAGGTCCTGAAAACTGGATCTGATGACATATAAGTGTCTCATGGAAACATTTTTTTCAGAAGAATTCAAGGAAAATTTGCCTCATCAGGTGACTTTCAAGAGTCAAACATCCCATCTACGGATCACTTAAGAAAGAGGGGAAATTGCTTCTTCTGGAAACAAGACCAACTAGAAACAAATTTTATTATAACTCCTTGACAAATAATAGTCCTTCCTGATGTGCCCTCATGCTACTAAGAGTTCCTTTCCAGCTCATTCCAAACTGGGTTCTACACCAACCAGATAGATCACAGAGTGTGCTTACATCAGGGCGCACTGGTTGCCTGACCTAGAAGCAGTCTGGATTACTGGTTTCAGGGGGTTGTTGTTGCTGTTTTTAGCTGCCATTGAGCTTGTCCCCTAACTCATGGTTATCCCATACACAACAGAACAAAATGCTGCCCAGTCCTGTACCATCCCCATGATTGGTTGCGGATCACACTGTTGTGATCCATAGGGTTTTCACTGGCTGTCTTTCAGAAATAGATCACCAGGCCTTTCTTCCTAGTCCATTTTAGTCTGGAAGCGCTGATGAAATCTGTTCAACATCATAACAACGTGCAAGCCTCCTTTAACAGACAGGTGGTGGCTGTGCATGAGGTGCATTAGCCGGGAATCAAACCTGGGTCTTCTATACGGAAGGCGAGAATTCTACCACTGAACCACCACTGTCCCCTAATACAATTGGCAAAGGGTGTGTCAAATGATTAGGTCCTATACTAACATATGCCTGCCTGAGCTAAAATTATATCCCAAGCATTGCACCTTTAGACAGTTATCGTGTGGTGGTAGAAAGTAGCTAAAAAGATTTGGACCTGGCCATCTCATCCTCTGTCTCTTCTTCCACCAGGTTATCTGTTGCTTTGAAAAAATAAAGCTCATCTATGAATTTAGCTTGGCTCATGAGCCACATGACAGGCTGTTAGTCCATGGATGTTCTCTGCACGTGTATTTAGGTCTGAGATGCCATCAGCAAATGGTAATAGCAGCAGAGTAGGTTTGGAAATAGGTGAGAGCTGAGAATTCTTTCTAGCAAATGTCCCTTCTAAAGCACCTACTTTTTTGGTGCTTGGAAAACATTTGACCTCCTGGTAGGGTGACTTCTATGTCTGGATTTCCTTGGAAGAAGAGCATTGCAGTGCTTTACCCACTGAAGTGGGCTTCAGTTTCCCTATTTGAACAAGGTGACAAGATTATTTTATAACCTTATATGCTATCCTACTTCCATAAGAGTGGAGAAATTACATGTGACCACTTGAGAGATACTTAGTTTTATGCTTCTTACACTTCCATTAGGGTCCATGGGTGATGCAAACAGTTAATATGCTCCGCTAATTGAAAGGCTGGAGGTTCAAGTACACCCAGAGGCACCTCAGAAGAAAGGGCTGGTGATCTACTTCCAAAGAAATCAGCCATTGAAAACCCTGTGGAGCACAGGTCTGCTCTGACACACGTAGGGGGTCACCATGAGCCAGAACTGACTTTATGACAACTGGTTCGTTGGTCATACTTCCATTGAAACCTGGAGTAGGCCCGTAGTTGTAACTATTGTTGCTTTTTGATTTGAGGTGGGGAGGTTTCATACAGATTATTTTTTTTTTAGGAAAATCTTTTGGTTATATTCTTGATTAGACCTGATGCTGTTGAAAAGTGATCTTACCACATTGTTGCTTCTGTGAATGGAGAGTCTCTTCCATATGCTAAGAATACCACTCTACTAGGGATTACTTTGAATGACTGTAACACAGGCTTCTGCAAGGGAGAATGCAAGAGAAGGGCCAAATGGGAACACTGGGATTACCACAACAATAAACTTGGTAACAGGGAAGGCAAAATGGTGCCCTGCTAACATTGTGGAATGCTTTTTCTACATTCCAAGAGCTTAAAAGAGGTGCCGTCTTTGGAAATCCTGCAGTGGAGGGGGAGAGACTGGGTACACAGCATTCCCACTGTTCCTTGGGAAAAATTTAATATACAGTGACTTCTGGATCCCCACCCGCTGAGCCATGCCGTAGGAATTGCCTGAATTTATTGAGCAGCTTCCAGAAGTTCCCAACATTTCATATATGAAATCTCATCTGTACAGTATTTCTCCAAAAAGAAAGTGCATTGTTCTTACTTCATTGAATGAATGGTAACAATAAACCACAGAGACAGTGGTTTGAGGGGAGCTGGCTCAGCACAGACTAGCATTTAGGAGATGAAGAAGTTTTCTTGTCCCTCCTGGCTCTGCTGCAAAATTGCTGTCAGACCAGAGACAAGTCATTCAGTTACTCAGTGAACATCTACCCATCCACTCATCCATCTAACCATCCATCCATCCATCCATAAGTTTGAATACCCAATATATGCCAATCACTGTACTAGTCATGGAAAACAAGATAGGCATGGACTTACCCTCATGGAGCTTACAGTCTAGCAGCTGTTTACCTTAATATGTAGGGTAAATAAAGACATATTTTAAGAAGCTCTTGTCAGTTCCTCAAAAAATTAAACATAGGATTTCCCTACGACCCAACAATTCCACTCCTAGGTGGTATACACCCAAAAGAACTGAAAGCAGAGACCTGAACAGATACTTGTACACAGTGTTTACTGCAGTATTATTCACAGTAGGCAAAAGGTAGAAACAACCCAAACTTCCATCAAAGGTTGAATGGATAAACAGAAGGTGGTATATACATACAATGGAATATTATTCAGCCATAAAGAGAAAACAAAGTTCTGATACATGCTATGACATGGATGAACCTTGAAAACATCATGCTGAGTGAACTAAGTCAGACACAAAAGGACGAATATTATATTATCCCACTTATATGAAATATCTATAATAAGCAAGTACATAGGGACAAAAAGTAGATTAGTGGCTATCAGAGGCTGAGCGGGGAGGGAGATGGGAGGTATTGCTTGGTGGGTTCTGGGTTTCTGTTTGGAGTGATGAAAGCATTTGGAAATAAATAGTGGTGATGGTTACACACACACACACACGCACACACACACACGCACACACAAAACCCTTTCCTTCTGGGAAACCTATCTATGATCATTTACATGCCAAGCTCCTTCCTGCCTAAGGACTTTTGTACTTGCTGTTCCTTCTTCTTGGAATTCTCTTTCCTCTGACTTTTGCATGACCGGCCCTTTCTATCATACAGATTTTAACTCAAATGTTTTCTCCTCACAGAAACCTTCACTGAGTGCCTTATCTAATGTTACCCTCTCTCCTCCTCAGTCATTCTTTATCACATCAGTTTGCTTTATCCTTTTTTTCACTCTTTGAAATTATTGAATTCATTTGTTTGCTTATTTAGTCTGTCTTCTTACTCTTGAATGTAAGTTCCACCGGAAGAAAATCTGGTTTGTATACTAGTTTACCACACTATCCCCAGAACTTAAAGAGCACTTGGCAGGTAGTAAGTGCTCAATACACATTTGCTGGGGGCAGATACCACACAACATTCCATAGAGCAAGTACCTTATGAGCGGAAGAGATAAAGTTTTGTAAACACCCAAAGGAGAATGTGTTGCTCAAATCTTTTCTGAAAAAAATCTAGACTTGGATCTGGATCATGATGTATAAAGAGAAAGATGAATGTGATTGGGAGCATATAAGGGGAGGTTAGAAGGGTCACTTCAGCAAAAGGAAACAGCAGAAGCAAAGATTCAGAAACAGGAAGGGGTATTTTGTAAGGAAAAGATCACCAGTGTGGCTGGAAGCAAGAGTTCATGCAAGCAAGCGGTGAGAGAGAAGCCGACAAAGATAGCCTGGACCAGCTCATGAAAGGGCTTCAATGCCAGATGCTGAAATTATTCTCCAAGAGAGAAAGGACTCAGGAATATTCTATTGCATCCCTACAGAATAAAGCCCATAGTTTTTGTTTTTAAAGGAATGACCATCCATAGTTCTTAGAAAAAGCCACACAATATTTAGACCTCTTTTCATACTTAAACCTGTTGCTATTAAGTCGACCCTGACTCATGGCTGCCCCATGTGTGTCAGAGTAGAACTGTGCTCCATAGTGTTTTCAGTGGCTGATTTTTCGGAAGTAGATCACCAGGCATTTCTTTCAAAGCACTTCTGGGTGGACCTGAACCTTCAACCTTTCAGTTAGCAGCCAAGTGTGTTAACTGTTTGCACCACCCATGGACTCCTTTTTTCTACTCAAAGTTGTAGTAAATCAATGGGAGGCTGGAGAAAGGATAAGTAAATCCAGTAGTAGCCAACTTCTCTAGGGCTGTCCCAGACTGCTCCAGTGTGCGGAGCAATGATGTAGGGTGTGGGATGGGTGGAGAGAAAGAGGAGGTTGGAAGTGCTTTCCCGGGAAACCGATGTGGAACTTGGCAAAAGCACACACATCAGGTTTAAGGTCAGTCTCTGTACATAAAGACCATCAATCTACTGGCAGCTCAAGGACTTAATAAAAAATAATTCATCAAAAGCTTCACTTTTATGAGGACTGCCTTTACCATTTAAGACAGTTTCAAGTAGAACCAGAAAGGGAAAATAGAAGCCACCATTCTGCAACTATTTTGGAACAGCAGAAGGAATATCGATTAAAATTTTAGGAGTGAAAAGATACTCTTTTCTTGCTTCTTTCTTCTTTAAAAACATAAAAGCAAAAAGCAAAAAACAAAAAAAGAAAAAGAAATTCTGTTTTTGACACCAAGTGGAAAAGACTTTTTGAAAAAGGGTCTGTACACATTTGAAGGGGAATGACATGGCAGAACGTAAAAACAGAACCTGATGATGTTGGAAAGCAAGTGCATAACAGGTGAAACCTCCTTGACACAGCTCGGCTTCTGCTTGTGGCTCAGCACCATCTGCTATATTCACTCACTCCTCAAGGATCATCCGTTCCTCTTCCAAGTATTAAGATGTCAGCGAAAATCTACCTTCTGGGGAAATTCAATCTGAGGGAGGAGAGCTGCTGACACTCATAAAAATAGCTGTAGACACGAAGACTCCTCCGGGACAGTAATGATGAAGGGTCATGGAACCCCGGAGGGAAAAAGAAAGCGATTTAGCCTTAAACGTCACATAGGCTAGAAGCTCGAAACCTGGAATCCAGAAGCATTAAGAGGTCTATGGGTGGGCTTCAAGGGGTCTAGAAATTCCCTGAAATTCAACACAAGTTATTGTGTCCTTCTGGAATTTGGGGGGGTGAGTGGGCGGGAAGGGACCAAAACTTTCACTGGATTCTCAGAAGTCCATGACCAAAAAGTGATGAAAATCAAAAAACCCATTGTCGTCGAGTTGATTCCAACTCATAGCGACAGGACAGAGTAGAAGTGCCCCGCAGGGTTTCCAGGGAGCACCTGGTGGATTCCAACTGCTGACTTTTTGGTTAGCAGCCATAGCACTTAATCACTACGCCACCGGGGTTTCCAAAAAGTGATGAAGAACCATTAAATTATTAATTTTTTTTTTACTCTTAAAAATTGTTTCATTGCTCAAAAAATACTTGAATACATAAATCTTACAAGAAATTTAAAAATCAGATAATGCTGGAGTCTCTTTGTCCACACCTCCATTCCAGGCCTGTTCCACTTACTCTCACCCCTTACAGAGGTGACAGTGATTATGTTTTCTATATATTTATATAATTATGCACACAGAGAAAATACATAGCATTTGGGTGTATGTGTGTTTCACCTCAATAACACCATATTGTATATATTGTTCTGCAACTTGTCTTTTGCAATCCACAGTGTCATGGGGATAGTTCCACATTTATACATATAGAGGCACCCCATCCTTTTAACCTGCTGTGTAGTATTCCATAGTGATCAGTGTCTTTAGTCATTCCTCTACTGATGAATATTTAGGTTATTTCTAGTTTTCCCCCAGTACAAATAACAACACAATGAATATCTTTGTACTTGTCTTTTCATGCACTGGTACAAGGGTTTCTCTAGCAGAGATGCAAGAAGGAGAATTGCTTGGTCATGAGGTATGCATGTTTTTCATTTTTAATCCAACTGCCAAACCACTCTCTAAAATTGTGTGCTGGTCTACCCTCCCACCAGTAGTATGTGAGAGGCTCTGTCTCCTCTCCCTTACTGCGTCATTAGAAATTATCAATCTTTTTAATTTCTCACAATCTGATAGATAAAAAAATATATATCATTGTTATTTTCATTTGTATTTCCCTGATTGTGAGGTTAAACATCTTTTCATATGTTTATTGACTATTTGTATTTCCTTTTCAGTGAATGGCCCATTTCTGCCCATTTTCCATTTGCCTGGTGTATTTAAGACTTGCTTGACAGGCTTATGTAAGTAAAGTGATGAATGTTAGGTGCCACAGAGAGTGCCCAGGCTAGTAGGAACTCAACAAAACTACACTCTGAGCCCTCCCCACTTTGTGAATTGTTTGAAATAAAAATCTGGTTTCTGGATCCCCTCCTCACAGATGGAATAATCCTCTGTTCACCAATCTTGTAGAGCAATTGCAAGTCTTTCCAAGGCCTCTAAATAAAATCTTCATACTACTCTTAAAACTTAATCACCCATGCTGTTGCACTTTTACATATTTGCTCAGGAATTTACTTAGAAAGAAAGGCTGCAATAAAAATATTTTTGGCACCAAATGATAAAGGATAATCAATCAATAAATCATTACTACTGAATGTCTATTACACTGAAACAGTTCAAGGTAAGGTAAGACCCTGATCTCATCCTCAAGTACTTTGTTTTAGGGCGAGCTGAAACTGAAATACAACCAAATAAATTAGGCAGCAAATGGTAAACAACGGTGAACTCTAGGAGTCCCAACAAGCAAAAGAGAAAGATCTCTTCGGGTAGAATAGTCAGGAAAAACTTCAAAGACTTTGAAGAAAAGGGAGAATTTTGCTAGGCAGAGGGGAAAGAGGTGTTTCTGACCGGAGAAGTGGAGTAAACAAAAGCAAAGGCACTGACCCAAACCAAAACCAAACCCGTTGCCCTCGAGTTGATTCCGACTCATAGCGACCCTACAAGACACAGTAGAACTGCCCCATAAGGTTTCCAAGGAGTGACTGCTGGATTCCAACTGCCGACCTTTTGGTTAACAGCTATAGCTCTTAACCACTGTGCCACCAGGGCTCTCAAAGGCACTGAAGTGCTGAGTAATTTGTAGATGCAATGGGTAGACCAGATGGGTAACCTGAGGCGTTTATGAATTATAAGGCAGAGAATGGAGAAAGTTTGTGTATGGCCTTGGAGGCCTTGTGTGGGGAATTTGGTAGTCATTTGATAGATTGAATTAACATTTTTTTTATTGTAGTAAAATATATGTTACATAAAATTTGCCATTTTAATAATTTTTAAGCGTACAATTCAGCGGCATGAATTATGTTCACAATGTTGTGCAACCATTATTGCTGTTTCCAAAACTTTTTCATCACCTCAAACAGAAACTCTGTACCCATTAAGCAATAACTTCCCATTCCCCTCTCCCCCACTCCCTGGCTTGACTAATCTACTTTCTGTCCCTATGAATTTGCCTATTCTAGAAATTTCTTATAAGTGGAATCCTACATATTTGTCCTTTTGGGGCGATAGATCAGATTTTTGATAGGAGTTGTTTTGTTTCCATTACATTGAAGACAAGCATGATGAAAGTGTATTTTTTTGATTTTATTATTTGCATTTTCTAAAATTTAAATTTAATTTTTTGATAGGTCCAATTGTATGGCACAAAACACAAAAGACATTGTAGTAAAAAGTCTTCTCCCACTCCTGTCCCCCAGCTACCCAGTGTCCATCTCTGGAGCAGTCAGCGTCACCAGGCGTTTGTGTGTTCTTTAAGTGAGCTTCCATATATATTGTTGTTGTGAGCTGCTGTCAAGTAGGCCCCCAACTCATGGTGAACCTATGCACAATGGAAAGAAACACTGCCGGGTCCTGCGCATTCCCGTGATGAGTTGCTGATCAGAACAGTGTGATCTATGGGGTTTCATTGACTAATTTTCAGACGTAGGTAGCTAGGCCTTTCTTCCTAGTCTGTCTTAATCTGGAAGCTGCATTGAAACCTGTTCAGCATCATAGCAACACCCAAGCCTCCACTGACAGATGGGTGGTGGCTAAGCACAAGGTTCACTGGCCAGGAATCAAACCTGGATCTCCCACATGGAAGGCAGGAATTCTACAAATGAACCACCAATGAGCGCGCTCTCTCTCTCTCTCTCTCTCTCTCTATGCATATATATACGTACACACACACATACTAGCAATTAGAAAGATAATTTTCCCCCATTTTCACTAATGATGAAAGTCCCGACTAAGAAAGACAGACAATAAGTGTGGTGAAGGTGAAGAGACACTGTTAAGAGGAGATGCCACCTGCAAAGCACAGAATTCTGGGACAGAGGGCAATGACATCAGTGTTCATAGTTGGGTTGTCAGGAGGCTTGGCTTTACTACCAGCAGGGGAGGACAGGGGCAGTGGTGGCAATGATGTCTCTTCTCACACAAGGAGCTCGAGAAGGAGCAGCAGAGGGATGTCAAGGGGAGAGAAGTCCCACAGGTGAAAACTCTGATGGGTTGGACAGATGACCAGCAAGGGGCGAACGTGCAGGCAGGAAAATAAAGTGGGGCGTCATTGTGAACTCGGAAGGGTTGGAGGGGCTCTGTGGTGGAGCAAAGGGGCTAGAAGGGAACATCTTAGTGATCCAGCTAACATCTATGAAGACAACTTGAACTTCAGACATTATCTCTCTCAAAAACGATCAAAGCCTGTGCTGTTAAGAAAGCAGGAGAAGTTGTATCTGAACTGGTGCTTAGACTAACCTCAGGGCCGCTGCAGCCCTGTTTTGTTAAAAAGAGCACAGTTCACAGAGGCCATTCCAGTGGTTGCTGCTATTATCAGTCATCCATACAGCTCTGTGGAAGAGAGAAGGTTTGGATGGGAAGCAGAATCTCAGAAGATCTTAGAATAATGACTGCACGCGAATCTCATCCAACACTGTTCTCCTCCTGTAGCACCCACCCCTTAAATGGAGGCTTTGCTTAAACACAGTGGGAAGAAGGTGTTTGCTGTCTGATGGCATCTCCCTGCCAGGGCCTTTGGGATCCAGGGCTGTGGCCAGGGAGGGGGAGACTAAGGTCACCATGCTTGCAGAGCTCTGAAGGAGTCACTATTTTTGCTCTTGAGAACTGGTTGTTCTGTGTATCCAAATAATGCTCGCCTGGCTCACGACTGTGGTGCCAAGGATCTCCCAATTCCAAAGGCAGTAGAGGCTTCCACAGGCCTTCTGCAAGCAACTGTTGTATAAGCTATAACTGCACACCAAAAGTAGAATATCAGTTGCCATCGAGTCGGCTCTGACTCACAGAGACTTCACGTGTGTCAGAGTAGAACTGTGCTCCACAGGGTTTTCAGTGGCTGAGTTTTTAGAAGTAGATTGCTAGGCCTTTCTTTTGAGGTGCCTCTGGGTGGACCTGAACACCTATCTTTCAGTTAGCAGCTGAGCACTTAATTGTTTGTAACACCCAGGGAACTCCATAGAAATCCATAAAGACTGATGTTATCAGCATTAATTAGCTAATTAGTTAATTAGCTAATTAACCTGAACCTCAACCTTCTGGATCATTTCCAGTCTCTGCGCAGAAGCGTCACTGCCTGATACATTGTGTCTGTGATCTCAGAGCTGCCAAAGAATGGATATTATCTTTTTTATGAATATTTACTTTGGCATAGGTGAGAGACAAGGCTGGCTCTTACACTCAGATATTCACCTCAGGTCAACTTCAAGTGTCAAGTAGGAGGATCATAAAGATATAGAGATTGACTACTTATTCAAGGGATACACTGATTGTGTGTATATCAGAAACAGCATGTTATGAGAGAAAATCACCCCCCTTCCCCAACACTAGAAAACTCTCTTCTTATTTCCTTATGAGACTGTAGAATTTGGAGAATGATTTGCTCTGCCCTACACGTGAGCTCATCAGATGAGTTGGAATTGACTCAGTGGCAGTGGACTTGGTTTAAATGTGAGCTGGGTGAACATCTAACTATGCATCCTGGACATGGTACTAGGAAGCAGTGCTTCTCATACTTTACCATGCATCTGTAAAATTAATGCCTATGTATGGATTTTTGATGCACTTGAATATCTTGTTAAATGCAGATTCTGATTCAGCAGGTCCAGGGTGGAGCCTGAGATTCTGCATTTCTAACAAGCAACTAGGTGATGCCGATGCTGCTGGTCTGTGGACCACACTTTGAGTAGCATCAGGCAGTAGAGAATTCTAAGCAGCACTTTGTTAGAATTGGTCACTATTTAAAAGTCATAGGGTCATAATATCTAATATTTAGAAAACCTTCTATTCCCTCACTTCTTTCATTATGCAAAGAGATAGAAATCTTTGGATCTTTGCCCTCTTTGAGAACCCAAAGATGGCCCATGTTCAAAATGAATGCCAAAGATTTGTTTTTAAAGACATGATAGCATGTTATAGCTGAACAGTGAAAATCCCACTGGATCAGGAATCAGTAGAACTGGGTCTCAATCCTGCCACTGAGTCACCTCGGAGGATCACATGGTTTGTTTAGACCCCAGGTGAAATGTGGAGATCCCTATACATTTTGAACGCCCACGGCTCTGAGGTGAAGAAAACTTGGAAAGTCTATCAGAGAGGGGCACACAGAGGACTTTGAAGGTAAATATTTTTGCTGGGTATTTCTTAAGATAGGTGGAGGACCCCAGGTCTTATTTCATTATTATTCTTTCAACCATACCTATATCTTATATATGCTCTTTTGTATGACTGACATTCTGTTTCTAGCATAACATCTTATTTAATTTGTAAATAGGGCTAGTTGCAATTTCCTATAGAATAAGGATGTTGATATTTGCCAAACATATACTTCATGGCATAAGAAATTATGACACCTCCAAAAGGGCGTTATAGTACCAGTATATATATCCACAGTGAAACTTGTGAGAACCGGAGCTCGACGGGACTGCCTTGTTTTTCTGGCTCTCGAATGTTTTCTGCCTTTGACAGGGTGCAGTCTTACCAGTTTTCTATCACTCTCTATTAGTGGAAAATATTTGAGTTTTCCTTCTCTGACAGCTTTCTGCCTAACCCTATATGCTGCCCCTGCCCTTTCTCTACAGGCAATGCCGCACCACTCAGCTAGAGAGCCAACAGCACACTGCCTCCCCAGATCTGTTTGGCCCCCACTGGCTGGCTTCCTCAGCACCATATTTTTTACTTCTTCATATTTTTTGTTTTTGTTTTTTGTTTATTTCTTTCCTCTTTCTTGCTTCCTTCCTTTCCTTTCTCCTACCCACCTAGTCTCATGCACTGCCCCTGCCCCTTCTCGATGGGCCATGCCACACCACTCATCTAGAGAGCCACCAGCACATGGCCTCTCCAGGTCTGCACCAGCCCCACAGGCTGGCTCCCTCAGAGCCATGTTTTTTATTTTTCTTTATCGTTCCCTTTCGCCCTGTTCTTTCTCCTTCCCACCTAGCCCCTGTGCTGCCCTTGTGCCTCCCTAACAGGCTGTGCCATGCCACCTGGCGAGAGAGACACCACCTCACTGCCACCTCAGTTCCACCCCGCCCCCAATGGCTGGTTCTTTCAGTACCATATTATTTTTTGTTTTTGTTTATTTTCTCTCTTTCCCTTCTTTCCTTTCCTTTCTCCTGCTCACCTAGCCTCATATGTCATCCCCATCCCTTCTCAACAGGTTTTGCCACACTGCTCAGCTAGAGAGCCATCGGCATACAGCTTTCTGAGGTCTGCCCAGTCCCCATCCATCAATTCCCGCAGCACCATCATTTTATTTACTTATTTTTTCTTCTCTCTCTCTCTCTCTTTTTTGCTTCTGTTTCTCTCTTTCCTTGAATACCACTTTGAGGAAAAATCAGAGAGAAGAATGAAGAAAAATGAAAAAACCCTGAGAACAATGTGGGATACAATCAAAAGCAAAAATCTGTGCGTGACTGGAGTTCCAGAACAGGGGGAGAAAACGGAAAACACAGAGAAGATTATTGAAGAACTGTTGACAGAAAACATTGCTAATAACATGAAAGATGAAAAGGTGACCATCCAAGAAGCTCAACAAACCACATATAGGATATGCTCCAAAAGAAAATCACCAAAACATATTATAATCACACTTGCTAAAACCAAAGATGAAGAAAAAATCCTGAGAGTAGCTACAGAAAAAAGAAGTCGCATACAAAGAGAAAACAATAAGACTAAGCTCTGATTACTCAGCAGAAATCATGTAGGCAAGAAGGCAATGGGATGACACATATAAAACCTTGAAAGAAAAAAATTGTCAACCAAGAATAATACATCCTGCAAAACTCTCTGAAACCCTGGTGATGTAGTGGCTAAGAGCTATGGCTGCTAACCAAAAGGTCGGCAGTTTGAATCCACCAGGTGCTCCTTGGAAACCCTATGGGACAGTTCTACTCTGTCCTATAGGGTCGCTATGAGCTGGAATTGACTTGATGGCAATGGGTTTGGTTTTCTTAAAACTCTTGCTTAAATATGATGGCAAAATTAGGATATTTTCAGATAAGCAGAAATTAAGGGCATATGTTAAAACCAAACAAAACATATAACAATTATTAAAGGGAGCCCTTTGGTTAGAGAACCAACAACATCAGACAACAACCTGAATCTAGGACACAAGCCAGCATCAGCCAGATACCAACCTAGGTAATGAACTCTCAAGGATAAAACAAAACTAAAAGGTTTACAACAGGGAAGCAGAGATGTCAATCTGTAAATGACAACAATGTCAGAGCGATAAAGGAGGGAATAAACGGTGTAGGTAGAGAACTTTCAAATGGAGAGGAAGTCAAGGCTATGTCAAGTAATAAAAGACTGGTCAAACTTAGAAATATAGAGATAAATTTCAAGGTAACCACGAATAAAGTTAACAAACCTACTCATCAAAATAAAGAAGAAAAACACAAAGTGTCAGTAACACAAAATCTACAAAAATGAAAAGAAAATCCACAAACAAAAGAAACTCAGCACAGGAGAGTAAGAGGAGCAAAGAAAATGTTAGCACCATTAAAAAAAGCACACAGAATGACAGCAATAAATTCATACCTATCGATAATCACACTGAAAGTAAATGCCTTAAATGTACCCATAGAGACAGAGAGTGACAGAATGGATTAAAAAAAAAATAATCAGCCATCCCTTAAAAGCCTGTGAGCAGCCAACTAAGATACTCCACTGGTCTCATCCCTTCGGGAGCAAGGGAGAATGAAGAGAACAGGATACAAGGGAAAGATTAGTCCAAAGGACTAATGGTCCACAGCTACCAAGGCCTCCACTGGACTGAGTCCAGTA
Source organism: Trichechus manatus latirostris (assembly GCF_000243295.1). Classification (NCBI taxonomy): domain Eukaryota; kingdom Metazoa; phylum Chordata; class Mammalia; order Sirenia; family Trichechidae; genus Trichechus; species Trichechus manatus. Next base: position 8,693,819 of record NW_004443976.1, read on the forward strand.
CAGCTAGATGGTGCCCGGCTACCACCATGGACTGCTCTGACTAGGATCACAACAGAGGGTT
>NW_004443976.1:8694364-8696085 GCF_000243295.1 Trichechus manatus latirostris
AGCAGGAGTGGCAATACTAATCTCAGATAAAATAGACTTTAAAACAGAATCTACTATAAAAGAAAAGGAGGGACATTATATAATGATTAAAGGGACAATCCACCACGATGACATAACCGTAATAAATATTTACACACCCAATGACAGGGCTCCAAAATACATAAAACAAACTCTGACAACACTAAAAAGAGAAATGGACAGTTCAATAATAATAGTAGGAGACTTCAACACACCACTCTTGGTAAAGGATAGAACATAGAGAAAGAAATTCAACAAGATACAGAAGATCTAAAGGCCACAGTCAACTAACTTGGCCTCATAAACATATATAGAACACTTTACCCATCAGTAGCAAAGTATATATTCTTTTCCAACACACTTGGAACATTCTCCAGAATAGACCACATCTTAGGCCACAAAGCAATCCTCAACAAAATCCAAAACACTGAGTTAACACAGAGCATCTTCTCTGATCACAATGACATAAAAGTAGAAATTAATAACAGCAAGAGTAAGGGAAAAAAACATGGAAACTGAATAACACATTGCTTAAAAACCACTGGGTAATAGAAAAAATCAAAGATGGAATAAAAAAATTCCTAGAATCAAATGAGAATGAAAACACATCATACCAAAACCTTTGGGACACAGCAAAGGCAGTGCTCAGAGGTCAATTTATAGCAATAGATGCATACATCCAAAAAGAAGAAAGGGACAAAATCAAGACGTCAGCTTCACAACTCAAACAGAAAGAGAAAGGCAAAAGAAGCCCACAGCCACCAGAAGAAAGGAAATAATAAAGATCAAAGCAGAAAGAAATGAAATAGAGAATAGAAAAACAATAGAAAGAATCAACAAAACCAAAAGTTGGCTCTTCGAAAGGATCAACAAAATTGACAAATCATCAGCCAAATTGACAAAAGAAAAACAGAGGAAGAAAATAAAATAAATAAGAAATGAAATGGGGGACATTACAACAGACCCAATCTAAATGAAAAGGATCATAACAGGGTACTTTGAAAACTGTACTCCAACAAATTTGAAAACCTAAAGGAAACGGACAAATTTCTAGAAACACACTACCTACCTAAACTAACACAAACTGAGGTAGAAAATCTGAACAGACCCATAATAAGAGAAGAGACTTAAAAAGTAATTAAAAAAAAAAAAAAACTCCCAACAACAACAACAACAACAAAAACCCTGGCTTAGATGGCTTCATGGGCAGAGAAGAGCTGCACCAGTACTACTCAAACTATTTCAGAAGACAGAAAAGGTAGGGATACTTCTGAATTCATTCTATGAAGCAGCATAACCATGATACCAAAACCAGGCAAAGGCACCACAGAAAAAGAAAATTACAGACCAGTATCTCTTACGAATGTAGATGGAAAAATTCTCAACAAAATTCTAGCCAATAGAATTCAGCATCATATTAAAAAAAAAAAATACTCCACGACTAAGTGGGATTCATACCAATTATGCAAGGATGGTTCAACACTAGAAAATCAATCAACATAATCAAAGGTATAAGTAAAATAAAAGAATCCCATGATCATCTCAATCGATGCAGAAAAAGCATTTGACAAAGTCCAACACCGATTCCTGATAAAAACTCCCAATAAAATAGGAATAGAAGGGAAATTCTTCAACATAATAAAGGACATCTATACAAAACCAACAGCCAACATCATTCTCAATGGAGAGAGGCTGAAAACATT
>NW_004443976.1:8696294-8708435 GCF_000243295.1 Trichechus manatus latirostris
ATACAAAAATCAGTTGGATTCCTATACACCAATAAAGAGAACTACAAAAAGGAAATCAGGAAAGCAATAACATTTATAACAGCTCCTAAAAAAAATAAAATACTTAGGAATAAATCTAACCAGGGACATAAAAGACCTATACAGAGAAAACTACAAAACACTACGGTGAGAAACCAAAAGACACCTACATAAATGGAAAAACATACTATGCTCATTGATAGGTAGACTCAATATAGTGAAAATGTCAATTCTACCCAAAGCAATCTACAAATACAATGCAATCCTGATCTAAAAACCAACAGCATTTTTAATGAGATGGAAAACACTAATCATTAATTTTATATGGAAAGGAAAGAGGCCTTGGATAAGTAAAGCATTACTGAAGAACAAAGTAGAAGGCCTCAAACTACCTGACCTCAGAACCTCCTGTACAGCTACAGTAGTCCAAATAGCCCAGTACTGGTACAAAAGCAGACACACTGACCAATGGCACAGAATTGAGAACCCAGATGTAAATCCATCTACCTATGGCTACCTGACCTTTGACAAAGGCCTAAAGTCCATTAACTGGGGAAAAGACAGTCTTTTTAACAAATAGTTCTGGCAAAACTGGATGTCCATCTGCAAAAAAATGAAACAGGACCCATACCTCACACCATATGCAAAAACTAATTCAAAATGGATCAAAGACTTAAATATAAAACCAAAAATTATAAAAATCATAGAAGAAAAAATAAGGTCAATGCTAGGGGCCCTAATATACAGCATAAATATGATACAAACCAAACTAACAATACACAAATACCAGAAGATAAGCTAGATAACTGGGATCATCTAAAAATTAAACACTTACACTCATCAAAAGATTTCACCAGAAGAGTAAAAAGAGAACCTACAGACTGGGGGAAAAAAAAAATTGGCTACAACACATCCAACAAGGGTCTAATCTCTAAAATCTACAAAATACTTCAACACATCAATAATGAAAAGACAAATAATCCAATAAAAAAATGGACAAAGGATAGGAAGAGACACTTCATCAAAGAAGACATTCAGGGGGCCAAGAGACATATGAGGAAATGCTCACATGTACTAATCATTAGAGAAATGCAAATCAAAACCACAGTGAGATACCATCTCACCCTGGCATTACTGGCACTAATCAAAAAAACAGAAAATAACAAATGTTGGGGAGGCTGCGGGGAGATTACAACTCTTAAGCACTGCTGGTGGGAATGCAAAACGGTACAACCATTTTGGAAAACAATATGGCGCTTCCTTAGAAAGCTAGAAATACCATACGATCCAGCAATTCCACTACTAGGAATATATACTAGAGAAATGAGAGCCGTCACACTAATAGACATACGCAGACCCACGTTCATTGCAGCATTATTCACAACAGAAAAAAGATGGAAACAACCTACGTGCCCATCAATGATGAAATAATAAATGAACTATGGTACAATACACAAAATGGAATACTACACAATGATAAAGAACAATGATGAATCTCAAAACATCTCACGACACAGATGAATCTGGAGGGCATTATGTTGAGTGAAATAAGTCAACCACAAAAGGACAAATGCTATATGAGACCACTATTATAAAAACTCATGAAAAGGTTTAAACACAGAAAGAAACAATCTTTGATGGTTAATACGGAGGGGATATGTGGGGAGGGAAAAACACTAACTAGACAATAGATAAGTGGTAACTTTGGTGAAGGGTAAGATAGTACACAATACTGGGAAAGCCAGCACAATTTGACCAAGGCAAAGTCATAGAAGCTTCATAGACACGTCCAAACTCCCATGGGTATCAAGCTACTGGGCTTGGGGCTGGGGACCATGGTCTCACGGGACATCTAGCTCAATTGGCATAACATTGTTTATAAAGAAAATGTTCTACATCCTACTTTGGTGAGTAGCGTCTAGGGTTTTAAAAGTTTGTAAGTGGCCATCTAAGATACATCTACTGGTCCCACCCTGTCTGGAGCAAGGGACAATGAAGAAAACCAAAGACACAAGGGAAAGATTAGTCCAAAGAACTAATGGACCACAACTACCACAGCCTCCACCAAACTGAGTCCAGCACAACTAGATAGTGCCCGGCTACCACCGCCAACCTCTCTGACAAGGATCACAATAAAGGGTCCCAGACAGAACTGGAGAAAAATGTAGAACAAAATTCAATCTCACTAAAAAAAGACCAGACTTATCGGTCTGACATAGACTGGAGAAACCCTGAAAGTATGGCTCTGGAACACGCTTTTAACTCAGTACTGAAGTCACTTCTGAGGTTCACCCTTCAGCCAAAGATTAGACAGGCCTATAAAACAAATAATAATACATGTAGTTCAACCATGTATACAAGACTAAATCACACACCAGCCCAGGTGTAAGGACAAGAGGGCAGGAGAGGACAGGAAAGCTAGACAAATGGAAATGGGGAACCCAAGGTTGAGAAGGTGAGAGTGTTGATAGGTTGTGGGGTTGGCAACCAATGTCACAAAACAGTACGTGTATTAACTGTTTAATGAGAAACTAATTTGTTCTGTAAATCTTCACCCAAAGCACAATAAAAAAGAAAAAAAAATCTTAATAAAAAATATATTTTCCATAAAAAAATGGTTTTGGAAATAGACAGTGGTGATGGTTGTACAACATTGTGAATGTAATTAATGTCACTGAATTGTAGACATAAAAATGGTTAAAATGGCAAATTTTGTTATACATATTTTTACATATTTATCACAATTTAAAAAAAAAGCAGTTTACTCCCACCATGGCCAATTTCAACCTACCAGTGGTTTATGCTACCAAGCAAAATTACTGAATTTAACAATCAGCTCTCATTAGCAAGTGAATGAATGAGCAAATAATCTATTAGGATCCGGCTCGGCATGCAGAATACCCAAGGGAGAGAGGGATAAGGAGAGCAGAGAGACCTTTGAAGATACAGGTATCTTTCTCCTGTATGTCTCCTCCTTATCCCAAGAAACAGAATCTAATGAGAGACGGTTGAACTTTTTCAGTCTGTGCCCTCTACCACTTTAAGAAAACCCAGGGACTTCAAACAGGCCTCAAACTAAGTCATTTTAGTCAGAGGACAATTCTACGTGTTACAAAGCCTATTGAATACATATGAAAGCATTTTGAATAAGTACTTTATACCATAAAAAGGCAATTTAGTTCAATACAATTATATTTAGTATTGTATTCAAGTTGTATTTAGTTCAGTACAATGGAACTAAAATAAATGCCTATAAATGTAGAATACCTGTCATATCCATCAAGTTTATAAGTCACAATCTGTTAGACATTTGGAATGGAGGGTTTCACAGTTGAACTGCAAGGAGCACCTGTTTTTCTTTAGTAGGTGTGGCCTCTGTGAGGTCCCAAGGTAGCACAGGGATTACATAGATCAGTTTGACACGCAGAATTTTCTAGTGGTAGACCTGGTGGTACAGTGGTTAAGAGCTATGGCTGCTAACCAAAAAGGCAGCAGTTTGAATCTACCAGCCACTCCTTGGAAACTCTATGGGGGTAGTTCTACTCTGTACTATAGGGTCACTTTGAGTCAGAACTGACTTGATGGCAACGGGTTTGGGTTTTTTTGTTTGTTTTTCTAATGGTATGTCTGCTGACATCATAAGAGCAGGTAATAGATGTCTCACGTATACCTTAAGGAATAAACTTTGATAGAGATTTATACAAGTTATGAACGAATTCATTATTGTACAGCCATTCCCAATTACATACTTTCCTATCAGTACAACAAATGACAAACTATAACGAATAGTAGAAATACTAGAAAACAAAGGGAGAGTGAGCCTGCAAACGCATCATATACCCCTCAGCTTGGAAACGTTTGTCCTTAGGTTCCTGTATGGTGACCCGGTCTTCATCTTGAGCTCTTGGCATCTTGTTCCATGTGGCTCGTGCCTTTTAGCATAGGGAAAGTCTCCAGATGGACCTGGTGACCCTGCGTCTTACCTCGCCAGTACCCAGCGTTACGTCAGCACCATAATTCAGCAAATGTTAAGGATTTCAACTCTCTTCCCAGTCACAATAGGAGCCTATTATTAGAAGGAGCCCTGGATGTTGGCTTGATGAAAGCACTATCCAGGGGAATAAAGGAAAGGGGAACATTGACAAAGACAGGCTTGAAATGTTGGCAGAACTCAGACCCTTAAATTGGGCCCTCAGAATAGATTGTTGCAATTCCACTAGAGAACTCCTCATTTGATGCTTCTTTCAACAGGTGGGGTTTTTTTTTAGGGATGTGGATAGGAAGGGACCACTTCATGCACCATCATGTCAGTCATGCTCAAGGTCTCATAATCAAATATATATTATTGAAAACTACTCAGCCTGAACACCTTAGCAAATCTTCTTGTAGCTAAAACTGGAGTAGAGGGGCAGGGGAATAGGATAAATGCTGATAATATGGCAATTTTAAGAAGGTGAATAACATAAACCACTGGAAATTGATCCTTCCTCCTCCACCGTTATTAGATCAAAAACATTTATATTTCTCTTTTAGTTTAATGTGAAAAAGGAATTGATTTCCCAGTTGATTTGAAAACTTAAGCCCACACAAAAATCTGTATACGAACGTTTATAGCAGCTTTATTCATGATCACCAAAACCAGGAACTAACCAAGATGTCTTTCAATAGGTAAATGGATAAACAAACTGTGGTACATCCATACAATGGAATATTATTCAGTGATAACAAGAAATGAGTCATCAAGCCACAAAAAGATGTAAAACTCATTGCTGTTGAGTCTATTCCAACTTGTAACAAACCTACACGGCAGAGTAGAACTGCCCCATAGGGTTTCTAAGGAGTGGCTGCTGGATTTGAACTGCTGACCTTTCGGTTAGCAGATGAGTTCTTAACCACTGCGTCACCAGGGCTTCCCAAAAGATATAGAGGAACATTAAATGCATACTAATAAGTGGAAGAAACCAATCTGAAAAGGCTAATTTCAATTATGTGACCTTCTGGAAAAGTCAAAACTATAGAGATAGTAAAAAAAAAAAAAAAAAATTAAAAAAAGAAAAAAAATCAATGGTTGTCAAGGTCCTGAAGGGAGAAAGAAAGGATGAATAGGTGATATTGTAATGGTGGATACATGACATGATACATTTGTCAAAACCCATAGAACTTTACAGCACAAAGAGGTAACCTTAATTTATGAAAAATTTTTAAAAGATCATTTAGAAAATCAAAGGATCCCAGGAAGGAATTCAGACAGTGACAAGAGAATCTGTGTTAAAAATATATGAAACAACCTCACTAAAGGGGTGAGGGTGAGTGGGGGGAAGGATGCTGACCTATTTAACGGTGGAATTGAGTGGAGTCTGTAAGACCAAAAGCAAAAGGAACTGCATATGAACACTGTACTCTAGTTGATAATATTGTTTCCTATGGGAGTACAGGTTAGCAATTCTGATATTATTATACATGTATACCAAAATGGAACAGTTAAGTAAAAGATGTCAGACGGTGGGAGCCAAGTTTCTCAGTGTTAGAGTGGGTATTTACAATAAGCAAAGGGAGGAGGCAAGAATGATCTACACTGTAATGGATTAGAGTTGGAAACATCAGTATGAGCTCATGCTTAGCTTAATAAAGATATAGATGAGTATAGAGAGAAATATTTAGAGATACGTATATATACACATGGATTAATATACACACATATATTCCCTTTCTCTGTCAGCTGAGAAAGCCTAAAAGAAATGACACCCCAGTAACAATGAGCACACCTAGTGCCCAGATCTTTGTTTCTAACCATTCTCTAATAAAAGGAATCAGGGCTCCTTGAAGAAATGGTTGATTCTAGGATTGGGACAGGAAGTATACAAGATTAGCCTGGAGCATCTTGTAGTGCCAAAAATTAAAGAAGTACTCAAGAAACTAAAACCAAAAATAAAAAACCCTAAAAAAACTCACGTTGATGGAGGTATGTCAAAGGGACACAGGAGCCAAGTGAAAGAGCTCTCAATGGCCAAATCTAGAACATTTTGAGCAACAAAATAAAGTAACATTGGATTATAACCCAAAGTATACATATCTATAAGTCCATACTGATATAAATAAATGATCGAATAAATTAATAGAGAAGAAATGAATCTCCTGTGCAGAAAAATTCCAAATAATTTTTATGTAGATACTATGACTGAGGGAGGGGGAGATTAACTCCCCACTCCTTATGTATGGGTTGTACACAGTGACTTCCTTCCAAAGAACACAATATGGAAAGGCAGCAGGGGAGAGCAAGGGAGAGTAACTTTGCAGTGAAGAAACCAGAAAGCACTACCTCAGCTAGGTGATAGTATATGATGTGGCAGTTTACCTCTGTGAGCTTCGTCTTCAAAACCCATAACCCCAGTCTTTTCATGAGAACAACATCAGACAATTTCCTGTAGAGGATCATCTTACAAAATACCTGAGCATACTCCTTCAAACTTTCAAAGTCATCAAAAACAAGAAAAGTTTGAGAAACTGTCACAGCCAAGAGGAGCCTAAGGCGACACGGTTAGTAAATGTAATGTGATATCCTGGGTGGGCTCCTGGAAAAGAAAACAGACATCAGGTAAAAACTAAGGAAATCTTAATAACTTATGGAATTTAGTTAGTAATAATGATTTAGTTATTAATAATTATTAATAATGCGTCAATATTCGTTCATTAATTGTAGCAAATGTACCACGTTGTTAAAATAGGGGAAACTGAGTGTAGGGTAGTTGAGAACTCTCTATACCATCTTCTCGGTTTTTCTGTAAATCTAAAACTGTTTTTTTCTTAGTCTATTAAGAAAAAATAAAATGCATTAAACTTGAAGAATTGTTGCCATAGAACAAACTAGCCAACGACAAATGGGGCTTTTGGCTCCTTTTAAATGAGGAAGTGCACGTTTCCAACACATTTCTTCACATTCTTTCTTTCGTCTATTAAGGTGGTAAAGAGATGGAAACAGGATCTAGCTAATAGTAAGCAATGAAGTGGCTAATTTCCTTCAATCCTGTTCCCCAAAATAAGAAACCTGCAGAGCATCAATATCATGGTCCTGATGGCACTATAGCTGCCAATCAGAGCTATACTCTTCTGAGTTTCTAAATCAAACTGTACCAAAGTCAAATGAATTTTAGTGACCACGACAGGCTGCCAAGACGTGGCTTATCTACTGCGACAAGAGTGCTGAGGGAGGGTACTTATAAACGAAGCACCCAACCTCTCTGCAAGCTTTAAGATGACGTCAAGTTTCCATGTTTTCAGCAGTTCTTTTGAAACAAATCCTTAAATGCTCTCATGAACATGCAGAGAAAATGAGCAGCAGCTTGATTTTCTGTAACAGGTATCTTTAACCAACAGGTGTGGTTATATTTATTAGGCTTTATAATTTCTTATAAAAAGAAAGTGGGAGTGTGAGGCTACGTATTTCAAATTCCTGTAAAAATATATCCCCAGGTGTTTTATTTAAATGTACAGAATGGAAAATAGAAATTAACACGAGGGCAAAGAAATCAAATAGCGAAAGGGAATGAAGTTGTGCCTTCCAACCTTTCAAAATACAGGTCACAATTAGGTTAATGCTGGGATTTTTAAAATCTGTTACATTATCAATTCAGGAAAAGTACATTTTTTAATGACTCTCTCTTCACTAAGTATCTATATTCAAACTCCCTGATATGCAAAATATAACTCCATCATGCTAATTGCAAACATATATTCTTTGGAAATATTTTGTCCCACTTAAGGAGTGAACTTTGCTGAGCTAAAGAGTTTGTGTTAAAGAACAAGGAATCAATCAAAAGGAACAGCTGGAAATTTCCCTCATATTCAGTTTTCAAATATAGTCAAAACTGCTGGGAGTCTTGAGCATCATTTCTGGGACATTGTAAACAGTGAACAATGTTTGCAGGTGGCTGGTTATTGGATGGCTCTTCCCAGGCTCCATCTCTACAACCCCAGGGGATATCTTTGGGAGCAGGGATTAAACCTTACCACTGTCAACAGTTAGCAGCTACTCTTCAAGGGCAGAGCAGTGTAAAATAGTCATACTTCCTGCGATTGCAAGCAGGAAAGATCAAAGATCCAATTACTAAATGCCTTGGGAAACACCGAGTGCCTCTTTGGGCATTTGTAATAGGCATAGTTTAAACTCATTTTAAAAACTAATTTGTTATTCCTTTATTCATTTAAAACATTTATTGAGTACCTATTATGTGCCAGGTATTGTTTTAAGTGCTGGAGAAAAAAAAAAAAGACAAAAATGTGTACCTCCATGAAGATAAGAACACATATAGCTCTACCTTAAACATTTTAATGTTAAATGGTATTTCATTGAATGGGTAATTATAATGTATTCAATCAGTCTCCCGTTGATGTGGACATAGGTTTTTCCCCCAGGTTTGTTTTTTCCTGTTACAAACTTTGCTACAATGAATATTGTGTGTATACATTGGTACATCTGTGCAACGAAGTGTACATTCTAAATATCTAGAAGTAGAACTGTTTGGTCAAAGGATTTGTGCATTTTAAGAGTTGATAGGTACTCCCAAGTTGCCCTCTTAAAGATGTTGCCTAAGTTTTTACTTCCATCAACATGGTTTGGAAATCCCTTGCCACCGGCACTTTCAGAAGGAGTAGGCTGTACAAGACCAGAAAGAACATCTAATCCAACCCCCTTAGCAAATGAAAATACTGTTTCTAGGGGAGCAGCCTCCCTGTTTACTTCAAGGCCGCTATGTGACATATGTGTCCCCAGCTCAAATTTACAAGTTCCAGATGAAGGTGGTTTGTCTTTCAACACAAGTTATCTTTCACCAGGCTGATTTTGAACGTGCTGGGGGGGAACCCTCTACTTAGTGCTTCTGTGCTCAGGACGTGCCTGGGTCAGGAGAAGGGACGCTGTAAAGTTCCAGAAGAAATAAGGGCACTTTTCTTTCATTCTTAGCAGATGTATTTCATCTTTTAAAATGAGTTAGTTCTCCTTCTTATGAGCCTATTGCACTCTTTCAGGAAGGTAAACGTGGGGACATTTCAGCTGGGGTATTTAAAGACCCTTGTGTTTTGATGGAACCCTGGTGGCGCAGTGGTTAAGAGCTCAGCTGCTAATCAAAAGGTTGGCAGTTCAAATCCACCAGCTGCTCCTTGGAAACCCTATGGGGCAGTCCTGCTCTGTCCTATGGGGTTGCTATGAGTCAGAGTCGGTTTTTGTGTTTTGATGAATTGATTAGTAAAGACGAAATCTCTGCAGAAGACATGTTTAGTTCTAGGAAGGTCTTTGTCTAATATAATTTTTACTATTTGTGAGAAAAATATACAATACCAATATTTCTATGTACGATTTCTGGAACACTTGACAAGTGAAAATATCCCTTTAACCTGATCAATAAAATAGACTCACTTTAGTTTGGCGCAGCACCATGCCTTCAGTTCTTTGACTTAGGTTTAAGTGGAAGAGACCATCCCTTAATTTTTCTTAGCAGAAGAAATGTTTATTCACAAGTCAGGAAACCAAACTCTTGCCTTTCCCGAAGCTCAGTAAACTGACAGATGTCTGTATCCAATTACCTTTCTAGACATACTGGATTTCCACTGGAGCTATTTCAAGGTCAAAATTCTACAGGTAGAATGCTGGGTGGGTTTACTGGAAACTAATTTCACTGGTCTACTCACTGTCTTTTCTATCAACCTGACACCTTCAGCCTCAGATTTGCTTCCATCTTTGCATGCTACAGTACCATGAGGTCCTCTTCTCTCATATTGCAGTGACGGTCTCTCATCTTATTTTACTCTTCCATTCAAGTCCTGTTTGCCTCCTCCTTCCCTTTTCATTCTGCAAGCCTGCACTCCCAGCCTCAGTGTCTTTGCTCTTACAATCCACACTGGTCCTCTCGTCCCCCATCTAACTCCTCAAGCCCTGCTGCCTTAACTCCTCCCTCTACATTTTACTGGGTCTTCAGTCACCAGTCACCCTCACGCTTTCCCATTAACAGAAGCACATTTGTAATTCTGTTGACCTCCATGTGTCAGTAACCTACAGTGCTGAGGCTTCCAAATCACTGTGTTTCTATTTCACAGACCGTTGGCACAATCCCACAGTTACTGTGGGCACAAACTTTCCCAAGCTTTACCCCTTGAAATGCAGCATTTCCAATGGTCCATTTTGACAGATACTGACAAAGAATTAGGGACCATCATCCTAAATAGTAATTTAAATGCAAGCAAAAGGTAATAAACCCAAAGTGTTTAATTTAAACCAACTTTGGAAGGAAAAAAAAAGGTTAGATTTAAACTATCTTTGATAGAAGAAAAAATATTTTCTTGAGAATCAAGGAGCAAAATCCTCCAAACACTCAAGTTCCTTTCATACCAAAAGATAAAAGCTTAGAATGTCACACTACTTGCATAGGTATTTCTTGGGAAGTGGAAATTGCACCCATGGTGACCATATTGCAATGAGATAGTCACTTAAAAGTTGACATTCACCAGACCTCTTTGGCTACTGCTGCTATTCAGCCAAACAAACTTGAATGTTTGCTATTTTTCTGAGAACCACATGTGTGCTGAAATGCAGGTATGAACTTATCAATAAACACACATTTGCAAACACATGGCCTGGGGCCAGGAGCCAGTGCATGTTTGGGGAAACGGGAACAAAAAGCACTGGACTCACCTGGGAGCAGTGAGCTAATGGCAATGGCTCTGAGTCCTTTGGCCCAGCAGATGTTCAGCAGGCATCAGGGGGCCAAGGACACCAGAGGACCAGCCCGGCCATCTGGTCCCCCTGGTTTCATAGACAACTTCAGCAGGAGCGAATCCTATGATCTTTTAGCTTCCCGTCTTTTCTCTACAACATTCCCTCGCCACCCTGCTCCTTTCCCATTCCAATCCTGAACTGCTTCTACCCTTAACCCAGAAAATCAATAACTATCAAACTGTAGTTCCCCGCTATGTTTCAAAACACACATAGCACTTCCATACTCGTATGTCCCACCCTCAAATAAAAAATCCATTTACATAAGAATATATATCTTGATTGGATTAGAATGACTATACATATAGGTAGGTAGGTAGGTGGATAATAGATATATCTGATTTGAATATATATACAAATAAAAAAAGGAAAGAATTAGAATGACCAGATGAATATATCAATGCTCTATAAAAATCTGAAAGCATTCATTTGATACTATTGACATTATTACTAGTATTAGATGAGGTAAAGAGAAAACGAGTTTCACCTTTAAAAAGTTAAGCACCTTACAAAACGATTAACAGATACAGATTGCTCACAGAGCGTGTTATTTACAAAGTAATACCCTGTATCAAATCACTAAGGTACAGTCCCCACTTTTTACTATCTAATATTTTGCTCTCTGCCTATTCATCACTGCTTAATAAAAATCTATACCTCTACTTGCCATCAATTTACCAGTTCATTTGACAGATTCTGCTGATGAACCAAAAAATGAAAATGATTGCTATGGACAATTTCAATTTTTGCCTCAAGATGTTTGTTAGGAGAACAATGTTTCTTTTTTTTTTTCCCCCATACAAAAATTTATACATACATTGTTATGTGACTCTAATTGCTCTCCCCATACTGTGACAGCACACTCCTCCCTTCCACCCCTGATTCCCCATGTCCATTCAACCAGCTCCTAACCCTCTTTGCCTTCCCATCTCACCTCCCAACAGAAGCTGCCCATTTAGTCTCTTGTATCTACCTGAGCTAAGAGGCATACTCCTCACCAGTATCATTTTATGTCCCGCAGACCAGTCCAATCCTTGTCTGAAGAGTTGGCCTCGGAAACTGTTTTAGTTCTGGGTTGATAGAGAATCCATAGGCCATGCTTTCTGGGGTTCCTCCAGTCTCAGTCAGACAATTAAGTCTGGTCTTCTTACTAGAATTTGAGTTCTGCAACCCACCTTTCCCCTGCTCCATCTGGGGCTCTCTGTTGTGTTCCCTGTCAGGGCAGTCATTGGTGGTAGCCGGGCACCATCTAGTTCTTCTGGTCTCAGGCTGGTGAAGTCTCTGGTTTATGTGGCCCTTTCTGTCTCTTGGGCTAATACTTTCCTTGTGTCTTTGGTGTTCTTCATTCTCCTTTACTC
>NW_004443976.1:8713561-8810583 GCF_000243295.1 Trichechus manatus latirostris
GGTTTTGGCAAGTTTGATTATAATACGTCTTGGTGACTTTCTTTTGGATCTACCTTATGTGGAGTTTGATGAGCATCTTTCACGATATTGGGTAAGTTTTCTGCCAAGAAATCTTCAACAATTCTCTGTGTATTTTCTGTTATTCTCTCCCCTCCCCACCCCATTCTGGTACTCCAATCACTCATAGGTTATTCCTCTTGATAGAGTCCCACATGATTCTTAGGGTTTCTTCATTGTTTTAAATCCTTTTATCTGATTTTTCCTCATATAAGTTGGTGTCAAGTGTTTTATCTTGAAGCTCACTAATTCTGACTTCCATTGCCTCAGTTCTGCTCCTATGACTTTCTATTGAGTTGTCTAATTCTGAAATTTGATTGTTAATCTTCCTGATTTCTGATTGCTGTCTCTCTATGGATTCTTGCAGGCTGTTAAATTTGTCATTATGCTCTTCTCTAATCTTTTTAATTTTCCCTATTTCATGTTCTGCATTTTACTTAATTTCCTTCCTAATTTCTTGAAGAGTTCTGTATATTAATCTTGGTATTCTGCCTCCAGTAATTCCAAGAAATTTTCCTCCTCTGGAAAATTTCTAAATTCTTTATTTTGGGAGCTTGCTGAAGCCATCATGGATTGCCTCTTTATATGATTTGATATTGACTCTTGTCTCTGAGCCATCAATAAATTATTATATTTATTTATTTTATGTTTTCTTAACATGCCCTAGCTTCTTGTTTTGTTTTGATATGCCCAAATAGTCTGCTTGTATGAGTTAGTTTGATTACTGGCACCTTTGAAGCTCTAGTGTCCTGTCACCAAGTGGTTAGATCTGTTACTAGGTATGTGAGCTCAAGAGTCTGCCCAGTCCACCTATGTGGATTCAGCTCAGGTGCCCAGGTAGATAGCCACCAAGTGTGTGGTGTAGGCTCTCACTTACAGTCCTAGACAGGCACGGGTGATTGGTGTAGGCACAGGCATCTGACTGCAGCAGGGGGACACACTCTAAGCAAGGCAGAGGGCTGACGGTCACCCCTGAGTGTCCAGGAGGAAGGCATGTCTCTGTTCCCTAGAGTGCATAGGTGGATGGGTTTTGCAGCTGGACTATGAACACCTAATGCTGTTGGCTGTAAGGACTAGGGACACACCTCTTATTCATGGGCTCCTGTCACAGGAGGCTAGGTGGCATGGATGGAGCCACCAGTCCTCAGGCCCCTGATGCAGGTAGGTGAAGACCCTGCTAAATGGGCATAGCAGTGTCAAATGTCAAGAATCTGCCACTTCATAGCTGAAACTGTTGAAATTAGAGTTCTGGTATATATCCTGTTGTACTGCAGTAATGAGGGCCTACGCTGTTGAGATGGGCCCACACAAGTCTATGCAGGGGGAAAGGCACTTAAAGTCCATGTATCCCTTATGCCTGTGCCTAGGCAAAGGAGCTGCGCCTACCCTGGGTTCTTGGCTTAGGGGAGCCGGCAATTTATTTTTTCACCTGTTTGTTAATTTGTTCCCTTTCTAAGGCTGGGAGAATGGCTCAGGGCATGTGATGGATCCTACTTCCAGCCTAGGGGACTTGGCAATTGCTGAAGCCAGTCTGGGACCCAGTGCAGAGTAGGGAGCAGGGAGGTAAATGGGAGAGAGGTTTTTCCCTAAGTGGGGTGTTTTTGATCCGTGTGGTAGGCCGTACACAAGTACTTTTCTTTCGCAGATCCAGGGCTGCTTCTCACTGGTTCTGGGTGGCCGTGTAGACTCTCTGGCTCTGGGTCTCTCCCAGTGCAGAAAACACACCTCCCAAGCACGGCTGTTAGCCTGCCTCACTGCTCACCCCCAAGCTGCTTAGGCCTGAAGGGTTCAGGCTCTTGCTGGGTCAGGTCTGGCAACTCCTCGCTGCTTCGGAACTGTCTCTCCCTCCCCCTGCCACTCAGTCCGGTTCTTCAACTCTGCCTGTGATGTTCAGGGCTCCCAGATTGCCATATATAATCAATTCACTTGTTTTTTTGGGTCTTTGTTGTAAGAGGGTCCACCAGAAGCATCTGACTTCTCTGCCATCTTGGCTCAACCCCCAGAACAATGTTTCTGAAATCAGAGTCTGCCAGTAGAAAATACTCACATAACCAAGTTGAGTATACTCTAAAATTTCCATCATATTATTTCAAAGGCAAATTACATTTTTGTGTGGGTGTCCATAAACTGGATTAAGTCTAAATATTATCAGACTTCTAATAGAAGGGGGCTGCTGAGGAGCTGGTAATGTTGTACTTTTACCAAATGCTGATCACTTGAGTGTAGTCAGTTTGTGAAAATTCATCAAGCTGTAATCTTATGATATGTTTATTTTTCTGTATTTATATTATATGTTAATAAAAAGTTTTGAAAATAAACATACTATCTTCATATAAAGATATACAAGACCTGGAATTCTCCCTGGACATATTTTCCCAACAGAAGGACACGGAATTTCAGTAACTTGCCCAAAGTCACACAGCTGGTAAGTGGTAGATTATGATGTGAACTTAGGCAGTCTGACCTCAAAAAACAAGGAAGCATGCTTGTTTTTAGCAATAATTCTTGGTGAGAGAAAATTAAAAGACTAATAATAAGCACTGGTTAAGCTACTGTAATGGTTGCTGCTTTAAAACAAAGAAAGGGTAATTTTGCGGGACCCCATCTTATGCCCTGGAAGTGTATTTTTATTTGTAGGGGCATGTCTGAGCAGGGTCAACAGCAATATCCTCTTAATAATGATGAAACGGATCGTTTAGCTTTCAGGTAGCATGGGGATAGGGCTGTAGCTTGCAAGAAAAACTTCACTGTGACCACAGCAATCCCCAGGAGACTCTACCCAGTGGTGACCAGCTATGCCCATCCATCTATCAGGCAGTTCAAGCTCAGAGGTGTCAGAACCAGTTGCCAAAGCCAATTTTGAAAGCTACACATCCACTGTCTCTCTCTGCCTGAAGTCCTTCTCCTCCCCTCCTCCCTAGGACATCTCCCCAGGATCTTTAGGTCCATTTCACTACTGGCTCCTTCCTTTCTGCCTGCAAACAAGAACGCATAACCCCTTTACAAAAAAAAAAAAAGAAAGGAAGAAAAAAAAAAAAGCTTATCTTGCTTGGGTTTCTCCCAATCCACATGGCTGCAGGGGCTGATGAGCCCAAACTGTCAGGCCAGCAGCTTTCCACATCACATGTCATCCATGTACCTTGAAACTGCCATCCATGAACCACGCAGCTTTCTGTTGGTCGGCAGAAAGTTTTTCATAGGGCACTGTCCATGTAGCAATGGCTCTAGTAGCTTCTCAGGTAGTTCAAGGATAGGACTTATGGGAAAAGAGGTTACCTGTTTGTGGATACGATGGGTGCCTCCCTGCATTCCCCCAGTAGCTTGTTTTTGTATGAACCATTTCCGTTTTATTATGAAATTATTTCGGGCATTGCTTTCCTTATAAGAGTGTTTCTCTGACATTATCCAAGATATTATGGGTATTTCATGTCTCATGATGATTTTATGTCCCTCTGTCATTGAGACAGTCTCAATCAATGCCCAATAGCAGGCAAGTAATTGTCTTTCAAATGGTGTGTATTGTGCTGCAACATCTGGAAACTTTCTAGTCCAGAATTCCAGTGGTCATGGCAGCCCAGACAATAGGCTGTTGGCTCACAAGGCTGTGGAAGTTGGCAAATCAGGTCAGATGATAGGTTGCTGGCCCACCGGGCTGTGGAAGCTGGAAAATCTCAAAATCGGCAGATGAGGCGGCAGGCCACTGGCTCAAGTCCCAAGAACCAGAGGTCAGACAATGATGAGCCAAACACAGGATCCAGATGCAGCCCACACCCCAGGGAAGGGTGTGACTTGAATAAGAGTGGGACTTGAGTCATATCCTCTAGCAAGGTGGTGACTCAATATACATCCATAATCCATCCTCATTAACACAACCACAGGCATACAGGACAGGATTCACAACACATCACTAAATGGAGGATAATTACATTAGATCACAAAATGGAGGACAACCATACAGTACTGGGGATCATGGCCTACCCAAGTTGACACATAACCCTAACCATCACAGGTTCCTTAACCACTGTGCCACCAAGGCACCTTTATTTGCATAGTCCCACTCAATCACTGTGTGTGAGTCACAAAGACTATGGCTAGAAGGGGCATATTAAGTAATTCATTGCATCACACTACCTCACAGTTGTTGTAAAGATTAAACAAAATCATGCACATAAAGCACTCAGTACTGTGGCTGGCATGCAGTGAGCACTTAATAAAGGTTAGCTATTATTAGCTTTCAGCCTCTAACATTATAATTCTCTTTTCTAACTCTTCAGTAAATCAGGGTCCTATATCAGAGTCAGTATGCTGGTTGTAAGGAGTTTGGGGGAACAAAGTGGCAAAGGGTTGAAGGGAGAAGGAGCTTTCTCCACCTCATCTCACCAGGGAGGGGCTGTTGGCCTCTTAAAGATTTTCAACTCGAAGTTTTAGGTGGGGATGGTGGCTGGTAGCTGGTAGCAAAGCAGAAAGAAAGACTCATGATTCTACAGCAACATTCTGGAGAAGACATACGCAAAGAGAGGCAATGAGATAAATTGTATAGGTTAGAGAATGCTGTCCTCCTAAAGGGTAGCTAGAGAACCAAGTGAACTCCTGGGTATATGAGTATAATGGACCATTTCAAACCTTGTTTATTAAATTGAGATAGATTGTATTGGGTAGCAGGTACCTGGTCTGAAATGTACCTCTAACCTGTCTATAAATCTTCTATGTGAACTCCTCACTCTTTTCAAACTGTTTCAGATTCATCTCATCTCCTCAGTTTTGCCACACACTCATTCAGGAATCTCATTTTCCTCTAATCGCCAGCTTCTGCCTTCCATACCAGTCTGCATTCCACTTCCTGATTCACTTCTCCAACATACTGCCTTCCTTGCCTTACTTTTTCCTTCAAGACCTTCAGTGGCTGCTGTTGCTTACTGAGCCAAGTTCAAAGTGTTCCCCTAGCACTTAAGGTCTTACTGAATAGCACAGAGCCCCCTTTACCTGTGCAAGCTTCTAGATCACTCTTCCTCCATAAGGGCCCTCTATTCAAAGAAAATACCTAAGCAAATATTTTTAAAAGGGGCCCTGACCCCTTTTCCTTCCATACCCTCTCTACCATTTACCATAGAAATGTGTCTTTTAAAGTTCTTTTTGCCTTTAGCACAGTCACTCAATTCTCATGCATTAATTTGTCTTAGCAATTGTTCCATCCTTTTAAAAGCCTTTCTGTTCTGATCTAACATTTCCCCCATGATCATTGTACTTACCTAATTAGAGCTGTCTGAGCTTTTAAATATTTTCCAAAAGGGAATCCTTGATGAGTTACACTCCCTTTGAATATCTGATCTTTACAAGAAGCTCTAAATTTGGGTTCCACATATTTAAGAGTTTGTATTATCAGATTAATCAGTAAGAAAAATTAATTGTCCCACTGTTTCTAACAGATCAGGGGGAGAAGGGATCATTATCTTGACATATAAGAGAAGGGTCATTCAATCATGAACAATTTAATTGAAAGGAAAGAATTAACTTGGATTTGAAATATGTCATTTTCTTCTCATAATTTTCTCCTTGGCTCTCCTTATCCCAGAGTACTGCCATTTTTATGCATCCACTATTGCCCATAATCTGACTCTGTGAAGAACACTCCTATCCCTGGTTCAGGGACAGATTAAGACTCTAGAGGCCCAAGCACTGAAAAAACTAGATACCCCTCTGTATAACTCAAAACAAAAGGGGAAATGTCAAGCATGTTCTTCCCTCTTGGTTTTCTAACTCCAGGTCTTTGCACATCTCATTATAATGCTTTACTTTGTCTTCTCGTGTTGCTCTTTGGAATCTTCTGTTCAGCTCTTTTACTTCATCATTTCTTCCATTTGCTTTAGCTACTCTATGTTCAACAGCAAGTTTCAGAGTCTCTTTTGGCATCCATTTTAGTCTTTTCTTTCTTTCCTGTCTTTTTAACGACCTCTTGATTTCTTCATATATGATGTCCTTGATGTCATCCCACAACTCGTCCAGTCTTCGGTCATTAGTGTTCAATGTGTCAAATCTATTCTTGAGATGTTCTCTAAATTCAGGTGGGATATACTCAAGGTTGTACTTGGGCTCTTGTGGACTTGTTCTGATTTTCTTCAGTTTCAACTTGAACTGGCATATGAGCAATTGATGGTGTGTTCCACAGTAGGCCCCTGGCTTTGTTCTGACTGATATTGAGCTTCTCCATTGTCTCTTTCCACAGATGTAGTCTATTTGATTCCTGTGTATTCCATCTGGTGAGGTCCATGTGTATAATCACTGTTTATGTTGTTGAAAAAAGGTATTTGCAATGAATTAATTGTTAGTCTTGTGAAATTCTATCATTTGATCGCTGGTGTCAAAACTTCCAATTTTTCTTGAGTCATACTTCATATCTTCCACATTCCAATTCCCATTTTGAGAAGAAACAGTTGCACTCGCCTCCACCAAACAGACACTGCACCCTCCACTCATCTGTCAGTTTGTCAGACTGTGGTGGCTTGTGTGTTGCTGTGATGCTGGGAGCTATGTCACTGGTATTTCAAATATGAGCAGGGTCACCCATGGTGGACTAGTTTCAGCAGAGCTTCCAGGCCAAGACAGACTGGGAAGAAGGACCTGGCAATCTACTTTTAATAAAACTGGCCAGTGAAAACCTTATGGATCGTTAACAATAATGTACCAATATTAATTTCTTAGTTTTGACAAAAGTATCACGGTGCAGTGTGATGGATCACTTTTGTGTGGCCCTTCTTGCCATCGTCTTGTAACTCCCACCCAAGTGATTGGGTGGGACGTGCAAATAGGCTAATTGTGGCACACCAAGGAGGTTTGTCAGTTTTGCCATCTCACTGGGCTTGAAATGAGCCACCCTAAAGGTGGGAAAGAGCAGATCCTACCACTGCCAAGTAAGAACAGCCAGGAGTGGACAGCGTGTCCTTTGGACCCAGGATTCCTATGCTGAGAAGCTCCTGGAACTAGGAGACATAGAGAGAGAGAGAGAGGGCTATAACCCTGAAGACGGTGAGAGGTGGTGGCAGGGGAGATCCAGATCAGCAGGAAGCCACACAGTGGTCTTCCTGGCCCAGAGAGGGAGAAAGCTGAGTGCCTGGGGTGCCTCTGGGGACTTACTGGCAGGGGCTAAAAGAGTTTGGTAACACTTGCCTGAGCAGGGCAGAGGCCCAGGGCCAGGGAGAGGCGTGCCTGTGAGCACAGCTGAAAACAGGCTGTCCTGATGGAAGAACTGTATCCTGAGTGTTCTTGAGCCTGAACTGCAACCTGTTACTTCCCTAATAAACCCCATAATCATAAGTATTGTCTGCGAGTTCTGTGTGGCCATTGCATTGTATTATCGAACCCAACAGAGAAGTAGAGAGGGCCATGAGAGGGACGGTTGGTATCAGAACTGGTAAAGATAGCAGAGAGAGGAGGCACGTCTGACCTCTGCCTCACGGGAATCAGCCTTGGGCTGTTGATCTTGATTCTCTTCCCACCCTGTGAAGTTAGAGGTCAGACACCACCTCCACATTGTTTTCACACATGGTTATATAAGATGTTAACCTAAAGGGAAACGGAGCGAAGGGCATATGGAACTTCCTCTGTGGTGTTTCTGTAAATCTAAAATTATTCCAGAATAAAAAGTTAATTTTGAAAAAAAGTCTTAAAGAAAAGAGTTTGGATGCCTTATGACTTTAGGGAATGAACCACTGAATTAAGACCAACAATGGCCTACCTCCAGATTTCTTGCTTTGTGAGAAAAATGAAACCCATTTTTAAAGACCAAATGTCACTTAGACTGTTACTTGCAGTTGAATAAACATGAACTGATAAAATGTATTATTGTTCTTCTGATGCCATCATCTCATAAAACCCACTGTTGAGCACAATGGCGCGGACTACCTCGCAGCAGCTGGGCCAGTTCCTTACACTCAGCACTAACCAGAGATGTTGTTTCAGCAGAGCTTGGGTGACCACCACCTCACCCTTCCCTCATGCCCGTCCCCTCGTTCACATGAAGGAAACACAGGAAGTGAGGAAGAAGAAAGTTGTCTCTTTGAGGACCTGCCTAAAGCAAACAACTAGATGACCCCTTAGTAAGTAGTTCTGATACAAGATCAACACACAGAAACAACAGCTTTCTTTTCCATTGACTATAATCAATTAGAAAATATAATGGAAAACAAAGTTATTCAAATATCAACAAAAACTTCAAAATTCCTAGGAAAAACCTGATAAAAATGTGCGAGATCTATTTGAATAAAACTATACAAGTTTACAGGACATGAAAGAAGACTTGAATAAATGAAAAAAAAATATTATGTTCCAGAATGTAAAGATGCTATAAAGATGTCAGTTCTTCCTAAATTAATCTATACATTAAATATATTGTCAATCAAATTTCCAATGTAAAACTTAAATCTCACACTCTATACAAAAATTAACTCAAAATGGATCATAGATCTAAACGCAAAACATAACTATAAAACTTTTTAGAAAATGACAGAAGAGAAAATCTTCATGATCTAGGGTTAGACAAAAAGTTCTTGGACATGATATCAAAAGCACAATCCATAAAAAAATCGATGAATTGAACTTCATCAAAATTTGAAAATTTTGTCCCAGGAAAGACACTATTAAGAGAATGACAAGCTACAGACTGGGAAAAAAATATTTGAAATCATATCTCCAACAAAAGGGACCAGCTATATGAAGCCAGCCCTGCTAACAAAGGACTTGTATCCAGAAAACAAAAGGGCTCTCAAAAGTTAACAGTAGGAAAATACACTTTAATAGTGGACAAAAGATTTGAACAGACACTTCACTAAATAAGATACGCTGTTGTGTGCTGTTGCATCAATTCCAACTCATAGTGACCCTATATGACAGAGTAGAACTGCCCCATAGGGTTTTCTAGGCTGTAATCTTTATGGAAGCAGATCAGCAGGTCTTTTCTCCTGCAGAGCAGCTGGTGGGCTCAAACCTTTGACCTTTTGGTTAGCAGTCTAGCACTTAACCGTTGCACTACCGGGGCTCCTTAAATACGGTATAAGTATGGCAAATAAGCACATGAAAAGATGTTCGAGTTCAACATCATTAGCCATGAGAGAAATAATAATTAAAACCACAATGAGATACCACTACGCATTGATCAGAATGACTAAAACAGAAACTACTGACAATACCAAATGCTGATGACGATGTGGAGGAACTAGAACCTTCATACATTGCTGGGGGAATGCAAAATGCAACAGCCACTCTGGAAAACAGTCTGCCAGTTTCTTGCAAAGTTAAACACATACTTACCATACAGCCCAGCAATCCCACTCCTGGGCATTTACCCTAAAGAAACGAAAACTCATTGTCCTAGGCTGGGTTCTCTAGAGACGCAAAACCAGTGAAGTGTCTATACACATAGAAAGAGAGAGAGAGATTTACATCAAGGAAATGGCTCATGTGGTTGTAGAGGCTGGAAAGTCTCAAGTCGGTGGGTCAGGCTAGAGGCTCCTTCGGACTCACGTTGCTGTAGGGGCTGGCAAACCTAAGATGAGCAGGTAAGCTGCTGGCTCAAGTCCCAGGAACCAGAGTTCAGAGGAACAGGAGCCAGCTGTAGGATTCAGTGCAAGCAAAAGCCTGCGAGCCTTGCCAGAGAGTCCACCTATATTGGATGCAGGCCACAGCCCCAAGGAAACTCCCTTTCAACTGACTGGCTACTTATAGCAGATTCCATCATGGAGGTGATCACATTAGATCAGATCTCATTATGGAGGTGATTAAAATCATTTTAAGACTGCCAAACTACATCATAACTGCCAAACCACTGAGAATCATGGCCCAGCCAAGTTGACACACAGCCTTAACCATCACAGTAACCATGTATCTGCTAATGGTTTACTATCTCAAATATATAAAGTACTCCTGCAACTCAACAACAAAAAGACAAACAACCCAATTAAAACATGGGCAAAGGACTTGAATAAACAGTTCTCCAAAGAAGATATTACAAGTGGCCAATAAGCACATGAAAAGATGCTCAATGTCATTATTCATTAGGGAAATAAAAAGCAAAACCACAATGAAATACCACTTCACACCCCTTAGGACAGCTATTATCAAGAAAAAACAAGTGGTGGTGTGGAGACAGAGAAGTTGGAACCTCCTGCGTTGATGGTGGGAACGTAAAATGGTGTAGCTGCTGTGGAAAACAGTTTGCTAGTTCCTCAAAAAGTTAAACATCAAATTACCATATTCCACTCCTAGGTAGGTACCCAAAAGAATTAAAAGCAGAACTCGAACAGATACTTGTACCCACCGATGTTCACCACAGCACTCTTCACAATAGCCAAAAGGTGGAAATAACTCAAGTGTCCAACAACAGATGCACGGATAAACAGCATGTGGTCTAACCATACAGTGGAATATTCTTCAAGCATAACGAGAAATGTAGATCTGATACATGCTAGGAGAACACTATGCTGATTAAAATAAGTAGCACACAAAAGTACCAATATTTTATGATCCCACTTACCTGAAGTATCTAAAATGGGCAAACACATAGAGCCAAGCATTTATTAGTGGTTGTCAGGGACAGGAGGAAGCGGTAGGCATGGGGACTTACTGCTTAAGGGGTACTGAGTGTCTGTTTCAGGTGGTAAAAACTTTTGGAAATTGATAGTGTTGGTGGTTGCACAACATGATGACTGTAATTATTGTAATGAATTGTAACCTTAAAAATGGTTAAAATGGCAAATTTTGAATTATATATATTTTATCACAGCAAATTTTTTTAAGTTTCTGGGGTAATTTTTTAAATGGAACTTGGCACACTAATGCTAAAGTCCAGCCAGAAGAGAAAATGTACCAGGTTAATGAAAACATTCTGGAAAAGGACAGTGTTTGAAGACCTGCCCTGCCAGATTTGAAAACATTCTAGAAGATTACCATAACTGGCAAGTATGGAACTGCTAAAGACAAATAGATCTGCAGACAGACGAATGAATGGAAGCATCTGAAGCAGGTGTACATCAGGACTGGGAGGTTATGACAAAGTTAACATTTTAGACCAATGGGAACAAGATAGACCATTCAATCAGTGCATGGGAACTAATGGATATCTTCTTACAAAATAAAATTAAGTTAAACTTGTACCTGATATTATATATAAAAATAAATTTTAGCTGCATTGAAGAATTGCATAAACAAAATTATAGTATTCTTCAGAAATATGTGCATGCGTGTATGTGTGTGTATATATAAGAAGTGTTTGCTGGAGCATTGTTTGTAATAGTAGAGAGAGAGAGAGAAGAAAGAAATGTCCACCAGAAGTTAAAATACATGCATTTGTAACATAGAATAAGTGTTCTGACATGAAAAGAGAGAAAAAAAGATTGTAGAACAAAATGCATAGAATGATTCCTTTTTTTGAAAACATATTTTGTACGTGCATCTTAAAATGGCATAAAAATTGGTCTGGAGGGCTATGGACCAAATTGCTGACAGTAGGCGGGAGGGAGGGAGGGAAGGGAAGAAGAATTTTCACTTTTTACTCTACATACTTATATACTTAATGTTTTAAAAAGTATATCCCATTGCCATCAAGTCGATTCCGACTCATAGTGACCTACAGGACAAAGTGGAGCTGCCTCAAAGGGTTTCCAAGGAGAGATTGACTGGTGGATTCCAACTGCCGGCCTTTTGGTGAGCCGCAAAGCTCTTGACCACTGCGCCACCAGAGCTCCTATCACTGCACATAGCAATGTATTATTTATTGGCCAGGGGGCTGTTTGTCAAGGCAGACCTTTCCCTTTGCCATCCACGGCCCCAGTTCCACAGCAAGAAGTAGCTGTTAAGGCAGAAGAGTCCTCATCTAGCTGAGATCCAGACCTGGAAAGGGTTTACCGATTTACACTTTCCAATACTTTGTATAAGAAGAAGAAAACGTAAGAAAAAGAGAAAAATCAAGGCAGTGTTAAACTATGAAAAAAATTCTCTATTTGTGCTCTAAAATATGACTGCCAGTCATATTCAATGTTACTAACTGAGGTTATAGCGTGAAACTAATAATGAGGACCACTGAAATGCCCTGATAACATTTTCCCGCTGGATGTATAAAAGCGAGCCATTATAGAACATCATCAATAATAACTTATATTTATATACTGTTTTGCAGTTCACAAAATCCTCTATATACAATCCCCATGCTCCCCAATGACTGTGATCTTTTGAAAGTAGATTGCCAGGCCTTTCTCCTGAGGTGCTTCTGGGTGGATTTGAGCAGCCAACCTTTTGGTTAGCAGCTAAGTGCTCAATCATTTGCACCACCCAGGGAGAGATCCTTAAAGCAAGGCATGTGTTATTACCCTGCCTTTACCAAAAAAACAAACCAAACCTATCACCATCAAGTCGATTCCCACTCACGGCAAAGGTATATGACAAAGCAGAACTGCCCCATAGGGTTTCCAAGGCTGTAAATCTTTACAGAAGCAGACTGCCACATCTTTCTCCTGCAGACCCTGCCTTTATAGAGAAGTAAATAGTAGCTTGAAGAGGTTTCATGATTTGACAACAAGCCTCTTACCAGGTCACGTGTCTGGCCTGGGAAGATATATCATACAGAACAAACCAGAGTCAACTTTGCAGATTCTTTAGGAAACACACAGAAAGGACCATCTCATTTTAGCAATCACTAAAAAATATTTAATTGGTGATTATATAAATATAACACATTTATTTATACGAACACATAAAAACTCCTTTTGTTAGAAGTATTGACACCTCAAGCAATAAGACAGAATTCAAAATTACTTCAATAGAATAAACAAACAATAGTACTGTCAAGGTAAATCAAGTACTGCCTTGTGTTTTCAAATTAATCTCAGTCACTTTTATTTTGCTTGTAAAACACATTGCTGCAAGGAGGGAATTCCTTTAGCTGTGCTCCTAATTTTCAAAGAATACTCATAGTCCTTTTATATTGCTTGAGTAAATTGGAGCTATATTTGGAAGTCACAGGAAGTTAATTCTCACAAGGCTCTTGGGTAAAATTATCCTCTATGACAAACAGAGTTTACCACTTTAATTGAACTCACACAAGTTTCTACAAGAAAAAAAAAATTTAAGGTAACATATATAATTTTTTATGAAAACATTTGTAGTTTCAAAGTTATAAGTCAGCAGTCCTTGGAACTGCTAAAATGTAATTTTTACTACTATGGGAAATCACTTTGCTCATCTCAACAACGAGACATAGAGAAATGAAACTTCATGTGAGAAGATACGGAGTAATTACCGACTTATCTTAAACCTTGTGTAACAACGTGCTAATCTTTTTCTTATGTTCCAACACGATGTGATGGCTCCCTGAGTGCTCATCTCAAAGCATCTGAGTCAAGGTTTCTTTGTAAACTTCCAACTGGTTTTGTAGTTTCCGTCTTCAGTTATAATTTCTAGCTAAAACAAAACAAAACAAAGACAAAAAACCAACCAGTTGGCTATTAACTGTAAGGGTGGCGGTTCAAATCCACCTATAAACAAAAAAGCAAACCCACTGCCATCAAGTTGATTCCAACTCCGAGCAACCCTATCGGGCAGAGTAGAACTGCCCCATAGCGTTTCCAAGGAGCACCTGGTGGATTCAAACTGCTGACCTTTTGGTTAGCAGCTGTAGCTCTTAACCACTACACCACCAGGGTTTCCAATCTACCTATAGGGACTTGAAAAAAAGGCCTGGTGATCTACTACTGAAAAATCAGCCATTATGGAGCACAGATCTGCTCTGACACACATGGGGTTGCCATGAGTTGAAATCGAGCTGGCAGCAACTGGAATTTCTAGCTCAGAATGAATTAAAGAAGACGCGGCTTAAAACCTTCTGTTTCTATAACAGCTAATATTTACCACACAGTGTGTTAAGTGCTTTATCTGCATTATGTCCTTTAGTCCTCAGAATATTACAAAGAATGAGGCAACGGAAGTTGTCAAAAGTTAAGCAACCGAAGGAAGGATGCGGCGTTAGTGCGGCAGAGGTACTAAGTTTCTGCTCGGCGTGATGAGAAATGTGGAAATGGATTGTGGCAATGACTGTACAACATGGTAAATGTAATCAATGTCACTAAATTGTACATTTAAAAAATGAATACAATGGTAATTTTTGTTACATATGTGTTACCACAATATGATTTAAAAAAATAATATTAAGAGGAAAAAAAAAATTAAGCAAGTTGCCCAAGGCCACACAGCTGTAAATTTCAGAACCAAGTCTTGAATCCTGTATATCTGTGTGACTCCAGGGCACAAGTCTTCATCAGAGAACATGAAAATAATGACCTAAATGTGGGACCTAAGGCTTGAAAAGTAGTAAACGCAACATTTAGCTTTGTAGTTTCTTCATCAGTACTTCACTCAAGAACTACTTATTGTGCCCCACCATGCTGGCATCAGGATTGGAGGAAGACTCATTAATTGCGTTATGTGGATGACACAACCTTGCTTGCTGAAAGTGAAGAGGACTTGAAGCACTTACTGATGAAGATCAAAGACCACAGTGATCAGTATGGATTACACCTCAATATAAAAAAACAAAAATCCTCACAACTGGACCAATAAGCAACATCATGATAAACAGAAAAAAGATTGAAGTTGTCAAGGATTTCATTTTACTTGGATCCACAATCAACACCCATGGAGGCAGCAGTCAAGAAATCAAAAGACACATGGCACTGGGCAAATCTGCTGCAAAAGACCTCTTGAAAGTATTAAAAAGCAAAGATGTCACCTTGAAGACTAAGGTGCACCTGACCCAAGCAATAGTGTTTTCAATTGTCTCATAGGCACATGAAAGCTGGACAATGAATAAGGAAGACCAAAGAAGAATTGATGCCTTTGAATTACGGTGTTGGTGAAGGATATTGAATATACCATGGACTGCCAAAAGAACGAACAAATCTGTCTTGGAAGAAGTACAACCAGAATGCTCCTTGGAAGCAAGGGTGATGAGACATCGTCTCACATACTTTTGATGTGTTACCAGGAGGGACCAGTCCCTGGAGAAGGATATCATGCTTGGTAAAGTAGAGGGTCAGTGAAAAAGAGGAAGACCCTCAATGAGAGAGACTGACACATTGGCTGCAACAATGGGCTCAAGCATAACAACGATTGTAAGAACGGGGCAGGACCGGGCAGTGTTTCCTTCTGTTGTACACAGGGTTGTTATGACATCATCAACAACAACAACCACCACCACCACCACGCTGGCCAGACACAGCAGTAAATGAGACTCCTGGAGCCTGTGTTCTAGTGAGGAGAAAAGACACAAAGAAGCAAATAGATTTTTAAAAGAAAAAGAAAAACACTGAATAAGGGCTCCGTAGAGAACTAACGACAAGGCCAGTGGTGGGTCAGTGGTAGAATTCTCCCCTTCCATGCGGGAGATACTGGTTCAGCTCTGGCCAATGCACCTCCATCTGTCAGTGGAGGCTTACATGCTGCTATGATGCTGAACGGCTTTCAGCAGAGCTTCCCCACTAAGAGAGACTAAGAAGAAAGACCTGGCAATCTACCTCTGAAAATCAGCCAACGAGAACCCTTGGATCACAATAGTCAGATTCTCAACCGATCATGAGGATGGCACAGGACTGGGCAGTGTTTCCCTCTGTTATGCAAGGGGTGGCCATGAGTTGGGGGTCCACTCCACGGCAGCTAACAACTACAACAGAGAATTTTTGAAGAAAATCAGGGATTGAGTTATTTGTCTTCCCTATTCTCATCTTCTCTCCTGGGTTGTAAGCTGTCTGCAAGCAGAAGTATCTTTCCCGTTTTGTCTTAAACAACAATTTGTATGTAGTAGGGTCAGTGATACATTATTTAAAGGGCAAAGTGAGCCCTCTGACAACCTGCTATTTGAATGTAAACCACAGTCTTTTGGAAATAATAGCAGAGACCTTTGAAGCTTTAGTTTCTTCTACCTGTATTTGAACAAAGAATACAGAACGATTTTCCTCCTTTACTCTGTAGGTCCAGGAGCCCATTTCGTATTCACTGTAATCAGGAAGAACAGAAAACCCAGGGAGCTCAACATAACAATTTCTCCTGATAGAAAAAAATGCACAATTTAATTTAACTCAATGAAGATATTTAGGTTTTAAAAACCTGACTTTTGGGCTTGTTTATCAAAAATTTCCCACAACCCAAATCACTATCTGGAGCTATTAGATGAGCCCCAAGTTCCTTGTTTGTTAAATAATAGATGCCCCACAATAAATGGTACTTCGAAGGGACTATTCATCTTCTGAAGGGCTTGCTGTACCTAATTCCTATAAAAGTCACCAGACACTGAGAAATACAGTTGCTCATTCCTTGATAAGTGGACCTCAAAAACTGCATTTCCTTCTTTTTCTCTAGACAAATAATTTTACGTTTCAGCCATGTGTCGGGCACTGAGACAGGCGCTGGAGATACAAGGGTAAGAAAAGCCCCACCCTGCCCTTGACTTCATGGAATTTACCAAATAATGGTACTTTTTCATACAGATTTTTTTTTTTTTAATTCCACCTTATATCTTCTGAATCAAAATCCCTAGCTCAGTGGTTCTCAAACTTTAGAACCAGTTGCCGTGGAGTCAACTCTGACTCATGGCAATCCCATGTATGTCAGAAGTTTTCAATGGCTAATTTTGCAGAACTAGTTTGCCAGGCCTTTCTTCCAAGGCACCTCTGGGTGGATTTGAACTGCTAACCGTTTACACCACCCAGGAACTCCTCTCAAACTTTAGTGTATAGTAAAATCGTAGATTGTCAGGTCCCACCCCTAGAGTTTCTGATTCAGAAGGTCTTGGGTGGGGGTTGACAATTTGCATTTCTAACAAGCCCCCTGTTGATGCCTATGCTGCTGGTTCCAGGACCGTGCTTTGAGAACCACTGTGCTAGGGTGATTCTGACGTGTGCCCAGGACTGAGAACCAAGGGAGTGCTGTGTTATTGGTTGCAGTTATTGCAGGAAATGTCAAAAGAAGCACAAGTCCAGTCCCTGCTTCCAAGAAACTACACTGAGATAGAAGAGATAAAACACAAGGTGGACATTTTATGAACAACTGGAGTGCCTTGCTCGGTGCTATTATAATACGGACACGCAGGCTTCAGAAATGTGGGATCTCAGTGGGGTGTTGGAATGGGTGGAGAAATCTGCTGGGTCTTCAGATACAAGCAGTGTTTGGATAGGGAGTGGGAAAATGGGATGTTATTCTGGGGCCATTAAGCTGGTGTCTATTTCCTTCAAACATGGTGTGGGCAATAAACCACAGTGCTAGTAGCAGTGCCTGTGACTTGGTCAAAGAGAGAAACTACAGGTATTTTCAAATCGTATTTGAAGAGTTGTAAATATTTCAAAGTATTGTTTGGAGGCATCACTACACTGAAATTAATAATAGTTATAGATCTGTATCTAGATCTTAATGTGAAATAGGAATATATTTGTTTCTTTATTAACACTATTTTTAACATGGTTTATTTTATGCATTTAAAAGCATTATACTGAAGAGGAGTCTATGGTATGAATGCAGACGTGGTGGAAACAGCATTAGCATAGCACAGAGGCCACGTGAAGGAGAGTCTGAGCAGAAGACAGTAAGCAGGGCTTGGGGTCGGGGATAAAAGTAAAATAAGGTTGGACTGGTTGGGTGGGGCCTTAAAGACCAGGGAGAGGATCCATAAGGTTCTATAGATTCGTTATCATCTAAGAAACGTAATTGTCTAGCTTTATTTCTGACTGAACAGCTATATTAGTGCTTCTCAAACTTTACTATGAGTAAGAATCCTCTGGAGAGCTTATTAAAACACTGATTCCTGGGCACCTCCTGCGGAGACTTAAATTCAGTAGGTCTGGGGTATGGACCCCAAATCTGCATTTCTAATAAGTTCCCAGGTGATGCTGAGGCTGCCTGGCCACACAGACCCCACTTAGATCACCCTGATGTACATAATGGCACACTGAAAACAAAGCTCAGACACAGCTATACGCTGTGTTAATGCTTTCCGGCATTTGGCAGTATGGTACTAAGTACTAAATGGAAAAAAGAAAATACCAAGGTGAAATAAATTTATGAAAAACTTAGTACAATTAAGTTAGACTTAGGCTGGGAATCTTTATCTTACCAATGTGCGTGGTTGCTCT
Organism: Trichechus manatus latirostris; assembly: GCF_000243295.1. Taxonomy (NCBI): domain Eukaryota; kingdom Metazoa; phylum Chordata; class Mammalia; order Sirenia; family Trichechidae; genus Trichechus; species Trichechus manatus. The sequence continues at coordinate 8,731,780 of NW_004443976.1, forward strand.
TCAGGAAGGAATAGAATATGCAGTATGTCCCAAGCTCATCTGACTGAAAAACTGCTTTGTCATTAGTCATGCTGGACTCAACTTTCAAAGCACATATTTTGAATAAAGCTAGTCTGTGGCACTTTTGGAGAACTCCCCGAGAGGAGGTGAATACCAGAGATGGGGGTAAAAGCAGTCTATGGACAGGACTTGTTTGTTTGTAAACCTTTGACCCTAGGTCCTGAGGCCAACCATTTTGGAGAACAGTAGCTCTACCAACATTGAAAGATTCAATTGAAGCCAGTTTCCAGAAGTTCAATTTCCTTAATCTACTTAAATTATTAATTTTCCTGAATGCCAATTTATCATCATCTTTTTGTAGTAAAACATTAGTGGGTAGGGTCTATCTAAATACCCAGCTACCCCAACAATGAATCTGAAGAATCCAAGAAAGTAGCTCCGTCTTTCTTGCCTTTCTCTACCTGCCCAGGATACTTTTTATTAAGCACAGGCTGGGTACGTATCTCACCCTCACCTACACCTACAAGCACTGAATCCTTAACCCATCATTTCTTCACTTAATCTCTCCTTTGAGGGCTGTTCAAAATTGGTCAGCTAACATTTTCCCATAAGAATATGGCATATCTTGGGGGTTTTGATGGTTATTTTTGGAAAGAATACAGTATATAAGGCTAGAGTCTCCCACAGTGCAATCGAAACAAAGCAAATGCCCACGTCCATTGATAGTGACAAAGAATGAGAAAAAACACTCAGACTTCTGCAGTTGAGTTTTTCGGATGGAAGAGAATAATGACTGAGTTTCCGTAGCATTTGGCTCTCAGAACCTGACCTCTGACTGCATCCCTTTTGAAGTGTGGTTCTCAAGGCCTGCCAAGGCCTAGCTTCTACACAGGACTAATGCTTTGGATGACATTATCATCCTTCCTTCACATAAAAAAAACCTTCTTCCTCAAGACCTAAAAATACCCCTCAGCCTTGGAGTGTGGTCTTGTTTTCATCAGCTCCTGTCTGATGGACTAGTTTTTGGACCTGCGACAAAGCCAAAACTGCAAAGAAAAATAAAGAGTTTCCAAGAAGCTGGTCCACATCTGGGGCTCCTTGAAATGTCCAGCTCACAGCAAATAGCAAATATCTTTCCTCCTTCAACCATGACAATTTCATCCTTAGCCCCAACTCACACTTCTTTTTTTCTTTTCTTTTTGGGATTTTTTTGAGGTGGGGGAGAGTCTTGGCAGGACAGAATTTAAAAAATTTTTTAATTTTGTGTTTTATTCTTGCAACTGGGAGAAAGGAAGCAGAGTTGGACTAACAGAATATTTTTTTCCATTTCTAAAAGTTGACTCTGAAAAATCTCATGATAGTCATGTCACATAAAATAAAACTTTCTCATAGAAACTTTGGGAAGATTTTATTTTAAACCATTTTGTGAGAAGACTGTAGTGCTCAATGGTATAGCATTCTAAATTCATCGAAGTGCTGTTTTGGCTAATAGGCCCATATTTGGGGCTAAATATTTATTTTATTCCAGTCAAATTCTCATGCCTAGCATTCAAGACCCTTTTCTGTCACATCCTGTGAATGGGCTTGGGAGCACAGAGTGGGAGCTGGGTGAAAGCCATAGTTGTTTCCAGCTGCAAGAGGCATTCTTTGGGAGGAAGGACCTTGGTTGAGGAGGAGGTTAAGGGGTTCAGTGTCCTGCCAGTATTGGGGCAGAGATCAAGGGAAAAGGAGGAATAAGACTGGTGGAGGCCGAATAAGAAGGCAGAGGATAGAAAACCAATCTGAGAGTCCAGAACTGAGTGAAAAATTAGGAGACTGGGGGATGGATGGTCTGGGGACAAGAGCAGAAAGCTCCCACATCAGGAACTCTGGTCAGCTTCACTGGAGTTCTGGGGCAGGACACTTACTTTTAATGAAGCAGTCATAGAAACAACTTTAACACAATGTGCTTCCAACTGATCTCCCTAGACTTCTCCTCTACACGTATATTACTCTCTTGTCAGACAAGACCGCTCCCTCTTTCTCAAAATAATTCAGACGTCCTCTCTTCCACACTCTTGTTCTTTCTGTTTCCTTTCTTGCATCTAGACTGTCTTTCTTCCTGGATCTCCATCTGTCAAATGCTACCCATTCCTTCAAGGATCATCTCAAATGCCGCTTCCATGCAGCTTTTTCTGATTCCTTGCCCAAACATCACCTCTTAAAGAAGTTGCATATACTTTCATTGTCAGTGTGCTAATTTTGAGAAGACTGAGAGAAAGAGGTAGCAAAAGGTTAAGTGGGAGGGGCTATTCCATTCCATCTCCTCTGGGGCTTTACACTTAAAATTTTAGGCATTCTGGAATAATTACTGGCATATTTATTTTACCTTCCCCACAATAGCGTAAGATGCCTTGGTAAGGCTAGTATTTTCCTAAATTATACCCTAATAGTCAACCTAAAGGAGTTAGATATATTAGGAGTTACATATATTAGGCATTAGAAGCAATGATAGTGGAGCAAAGGATCTTTATCTGAGTTCTACTCTATTTAGGCAAGCCATTTAACACCGCTCTGAATCATGGCTTCCCCAACTATAAAATGAGGAGAGTTATTTGTCCTACCCATGTCCCAGAGCTATTGAAAGACAAATGAGAGATAATGTTCACAAGATGTTTATAGGGTATAAAATGATATGTATATAGGATGACATGTATGATACGTAAATAGGACATTATCAGTATAATGTTCATTTATTCATTAGTCTTTATTAGTCATCCAACTAACATGTATTAATACCTACTTTTTGATAAGCAGGAGGATGATAGAGACTGTATACATAATGATTAATTCTCCTTAACTGCATAATCAGATTAATCTTTATTACTTGCTTACCCCAATGCAACTTGGTAAGGAAATGTTTGGGTATGCAGAAGTGAATGTTTTCTTCTACAACTACCATTAAAGAAATAACTTGCCATGACTTTTATTCTTTTGTTGTTCTTTCTCCAAATTTCTAGAATTTTCCTATACCTATATTATTTTTGTAATTAGGAAAACAAACAAGCACTGGTTTGATCTTAGAGGAGTTAGTTTTGCGTCTCCAAAATTTCTCCATGAAGGGTCACCAAAGTCCCTTATCTACATACAGGTTGTACACTTTGTACTGATGGAACTTCTGGGTGTTAGGCACCAAGTATGTCCATCATCCGCTCTCCTATGTACTTAGCAGGATTGCTTTACCTACAAGACTTTGGAGTCTTGTTGGATTTTAATATAGCACACTCCCAGTAATCTCCTATATAGTTCTACTGATGAATGCTCACGGATACAAATGTTCTTTTTTCCCTTTTCCATACCTGTTTTAAATTAGGACTAATTATTATTTGAAATGTAAATCCGGGACTACCAAAAAGAGTCATATGATATATGACAAAACCAAATTATAAATGCCTTTTGAATGATTCTTACCACCTCTCTAATAACTTTAAATGGTAAGTACTCCTATAGGTCTCTTGCAAGCTTTTTTTTTTCTTTATAAAGAAAATTCTATGACTGGACATTTGGATTGCTACTGGTGGGACTTTATACAAGTGGGTTGCTGTGCAAAGGTATCAAGTTTGAACCAAGCACATTCCTAGAAAACAGCATGGAAGCCCATAGTTTTCAGTATGCAGACTGAAGGACCTGGAGTTTGGTCTATAGAAAAGAGAGTGAAGTGGATACTAGAAAACTTACATCTTGAGTCCTGCTCTAGGACTTATTCTTCTCTTTTAATTGTTTGGTCATAACTTCTTAGAAATCCACTCATTCTTTTCCTTCATTTTTTAGGCAGGGTGCTCTTTTTACAAATGATCACTTCTCATTTTTAAAGCAGTAATACATGTACCGAGTACAAAATGCAAATGGTACAAAAGGGTATAGTATGAAAAGTCAGTAAAGTCAGTCTCCCTTCCACCTTGTCACCAAACACTCCGTTCCCCTCCCTGGAGATCACCCCAACACCCGTTACCATACCCGTTCCAATTCACAGCAACCCTATAGGACAGAGTAGAACTGCCCCATAGGGTTTCCATGGAGTGGCTGGCGGATTTGCATTGCCGACCTTCTGGTTAGCAGCCGTAGCTCTCAATCACTGTACTACCAGGGCTCGGTGGAGATCACCAGTTAACTAATTTCTTGAGCACGCTTTCTTTTCCATTTCTACCACCAACTCTCTAGACCGGGCTCTCATTTCTTCACACCTATCTGTATGTAACGCCAGTTTGTCTTTCTCTCGGTCAAGTTACCCTTCCCCGTCAGGAAGAAAAACCAAGAAAATTGTCTGGGTAAGATCTGAGCTGGATTTTGACATAGGTAAGACATATAAATGATATAAAAGAGGGGAGGGCATTCTATGGTGGCCATGGGGAGCTTACCTAAGAGCCTTACATACAGTCAAAGCTTTATAGATGTTTATTGGGTGATTGAAAGAGTCAATGAAACCAGCATGTCTTGTGTAGGGATCAGAAAGGAAACTAGCTTCAATGCAAGAGGATGCCAAATAAAAACTAACAAAAGTTGGGGGCCATAGTAATCACAGTTGTTGGTATCAACTAAATGTGTAATGGGTGCCAGATTTGTTCTAAGCTTCCAAGCACTTTATTACCTTAGTAATTCTTCACAAAACCCCTATGAGGTAGCATTTTATTATCCATTTTATAGAGCAGGAATCTGAGTCTTGGGAAGATTAAGTAAACTGACAAGGACATGGAGCTGGTGTGCAGTCAAGATTCAAATCCAGGTTCCAATTTCAGTTTACAGGGACACAGATAATTAGGATAAAGACACCTAGAGCAGCTTGGAATTTGTAAACTAGAATTTTGGTTGCACTTTCTCTATATTAACACCATTTTAGGTGTTGATGAGGATCAAATAGATGCATAAAATATGAATCTTTCCCTCCAAAGAACTTGTACACGGTATTTCTTAAACCTGTTGTCATGTTGTTTTGAAGGTGACACAAGTCATTTCATTAGAGCTCTCCTGGTTTCTCAGATTATAATCCTCCTGAAGACAGGGTCACTGGCAGCTATTTCCTGTGAACCTCCTTGCACAACATAGACCGGTATTCTTTTTTTTTTAAATTTTATTGTGCTTTATGTGAAGGTTTACAGTGCAAATTACTTTCTCATTCAAAAATTTACACACAAGTTGTTTTGTGACATTGGTTGCAATCCCTGCATTGCGTCAGCAGTCTCCCCCTTTCCCTTTGCACCCTGGGTTCCCCATGTCCATTCATCCAGGTTTCCTGTCCATTCCTGCCTTCTCATCTTTGGTTTTGGGCAGGTGTTGCCCATTTGGTCTCACATACTGGCTTGAACTAAGAAGCGCATTCCTTGCACGTGTTGTTATTATTTTTTTATAGGTCTGTTTAATCTTTGACTGAAAGGTGGGCTTCGGGAGTGGCTTCAATTTTGAGTTAGCAGGGTGTCCAGGGGCCATCGTCTCAGGGGTTCCTCCAGTCTGTCAGACCAGTAAGCCTGGTCTTTCTTTGTGAATTTGAATTTTGTTCTACATTTTCTCTCTCTCTCTGTCCGGGACCCTCTACTGTGATTCCTATCAGAGTAGTCGGTGGTGGGAGCGGGCACTATCTAGTTCTTCTGGGCTCATACTGGTTGAGAGTGTGGTTCATGTGAGCCATAAGTCCTTTGGACTAATACTTTCCTTGTGTCTTTTGTTTTCTTCATTTTCCTTTACTCTCGACAGGATGGGACCAATAGATGTATCTTAGATGACCACTTGAAAGCTTTTAAGACCCCAGATAATCACCAAAGTAGGATGTAAAACATTTTCTTTATGAACTATGTTATGCCAATTGACCTAGATGTCCCCCAAGACCACGGTCCCCAGCCCTCAGCCCCAGTAACTTGGTCCTTCAAGGTGTTTGGATGTGTCTAGGAAACTTCTATCACTTTCCTTGGTCAAGTTGTGTTGACTTCCCCTATATTGTGTGTTGTCTTTCCCTTTACCAAAGTTAACACTTGTCTTCTTTTTAGTTAGTGATTCCCCCTGCTTACTCCTCCCCTTCCTCGTAACCATCAAAGATTTTTTTTTTTGGTCTGTAAACCTTTTCTTGGGTTTTTATAACAGTGGTCTCCTACAATGTTTGTCCTTTTGTGATTGACTTATTTCACTCAATATAATGCCCTCCAGATTCATCCATGTTGTGAAATGTTTCACAGATTCATCATTTTTCTTTATCATTTCATGCTATTCCATCGTTCGTATGTACCATAATTTGTTTATCCATTCTTCTGTTGATGCACACTTAGGTTGTTTCCATCTTCTTGCTATTGTGAATAATGCTGCAGTGAACATGGGTGTGCATATGTCTATTCGTGTGACAGATCTTATTTCTCTAGGATATATTCCTAGGAGTGGGATTGCTGGATCATATGGTATTTCTATTTCTAGCTTTTTAAGGAGGCGTCATATCGTTTTCCATTGTGGTTGTACCATTCTACATTCCCACCAGTACTGCATAAGAGTTCCCATCTCCACGCAGCCTCTCCAACATTTGTTATTTTCTGTTTTTTTGATTAGTGCCAGTAATGTTGGGGTGAGATAGTATCTCATTGTAGTTTTGATTTGCATTTCTCTAATGGCTAATGATTGTAAGCATTTTCTCCAGTATTCATTCTTGAATTACCTCTATTCTTCAGTTGCTACCAGACCCAAATGTGACAGACACCCCAAGGGTGTACAACAGAAAGTAGAAAGCCCTGACTCCTTAGAGAAATGGTCAAAATGTTGGTGAAATCAGGAAAAAGGACTGAAATGAATGTGCATCTTTGACCTCTTTGCAGAGTGGGAAAGTAGATTATCCTCAATGACATATTGCTCAAACTCTAGTTCTTGGAGAGCATTCACCAGTCATGATTTATGAGCTGTATCTCTCAACCAATGGGAAGGAAGCTTTGTATCTTCTTCTTTACAGTCTAAAATAATACTTTAGGCAGCTTCTATCTGTAGAATGGAAGAAAGGCCTGGCAAGCTACTTCTGAAAATCAGCCAATGAAAACCCCATGGATCACAAGGGTCCGATCTGCAATCGATTGTGGGAATGGTGCAGGACTACGTAGCAGTTTGTTCCGTTGTGTGCGGGGTGGAAAAGAGTGGGGTGGTGGTGGGGGACGAACCAACAGCAGCTAAAAAACAACAATCTATAGAATATGGTATTTATTGAATGAGTTTACAAATTGGGGAAACAAAATATATAACCGTGAGATGACTTAAGATTGAAGATTTAAAAAACAACATAAAACAAGCAATGTTTGATAGAGCGTAAAGAAAATGCCCACAAGCAGCAGAGATGTGCAGCGAGTATCAGCCAATGGTATTGGGATGCGCACTAAATATGTCTGCTTGCTATGGGGAAACCCCACCACAGCTCACCTCAAAGCACAGCTGCTCAGCCAGTGTGTCTTGGCATCAAAAAGGTTACAGATGTGCCATAAAATGTTGATTCCTTCAGCCTTGGAGTGGCTGGATGGGCAGGCGAGGCCAGAGTGTTGGGGAGTGGTGTTAGCTCTGAGAAACCAGGCCAGGGGCTCCTCAGAGGGTGGCCTGGGCTGAGTGGGAGTTTGGGAGGTACCTTACAATCCCCAAAGGAGCAAGCACAATGGTGACATTTGCTATGGGCTGAGTGGAACCAAGTAGGGCATTTACTTCAGCTGCCAGTTGAGAGTGTAATGCTGTCTGCCGAAGGAAGAGACCCCGGAGTTGCTGGGCGGCTTGGCGCTCCAGGGTCCCTGGAAGCAAGGCGTGCAGCCCCAAGTGCAGTCTGCGGAAGCCGGGCACCGGAAGGCCGAGCAGGGTCTTGCGTTGGGGGCAGCTCCAAGCATTGGCTGCACATCTCAGACTTTGAATAGATCAGACACTTCTGTGTATCTGTGGTGGCCAACCTGTCAGCAGGGTGACTCCTTAAATAGCACATTGGCTTTTTCGAAGATTAGAGCTTCATCATCTTTTGAAATATTTGATATGAGAAAAAGTTCAAATGGATTCAAAATGTATTCTCATTACCCTAGAAATTCCAACATTATATCTGTCAAAGAAAGAAAAAGAAAAATAATGAGATAAAAAAAGATACTTAAAAAATTTTAAAATTTAAAAATGTTATTGTAAAATATCAGTTCAATAGTTATAAGAAACATGGATTTACGTTTTTATCACCTTCTTGCGTAGTTTCCACACGATGATAATTATGAAGAATGTAAATACTGTCTACTGTCATTTAAAAATTTTTGATCAAGAAATGCGTGTCATCATTTCAACTACAAAGCCAGATAGAAACAGGTTTTGTTCCTGAAACCTGGTTCAAGTGTCTACTTAAAATTTTTTTTTAAAAAGATGTTATTAGGAAATTTTAGACACATCTGGCATTAAATATTTTCTTAATGCTGTGCATATTGTATTTATTATAATTATATTACATAAATAGATGTAAAGAAATATAGAGAAATTTTCTTACCAAGCCCTTTACATATACAGCTAAGTCACTTGCATATTATCTAGCATAATATACTAATATTATCATTTTTTTCCTCAGTGTGTTACGACGTGAAAAATGTTGGGAAGTACTGCCTTAAAACGTCTTTTACTACTAGAAAATACTCAGCCTTTTTATTGCAAGCAAGTCAAATAAGTGAGTAGGCAGGCAGGAAATGGTGTGCTGTGCAGGGGGAACAGCTTGGGCAAAAGCAGAGGTGGAAGAGTAGGAGAATCCCTGGAACTGCAAGAATATTCCAACACTGAGAAGACTCTCTGGTTTTAAGCTGTTGACAGCACATAGGCTTAATTTTGCAGGGCTTGGAAGAGAGGATCAAAAGGTGAAAATTAACCCTCACGAAATTAAAATAAATATTTGTATTTTATTTATATCATTTAATATGTTAAACATGCAAACATAATGCAAGACAGGCCCAAAGCCAAGAAGAATTTATGACAGAAGCCAGGTATCTGGCTGTCCAGCCACTGCCTTTATCCACCAGCTTGTCCTTTCCTTTCAGATCATCTTCTCAAATTATCCATAGGAGATTTATTCACATACTTAATAAGAAAAATATTTCTAATTATATCCAGCCATTCTTAATATGAATGAGAATTATGCCGGGACGCTTGATTGCCAACATGCTTTTTTTGCCAAACAATTTCTTTTGACTTAAGAAAGGAGAGGCAGCTGCATTGTTTTCATAACTATCCATATAAAAGAACCCTTGGAATGAGGCTGACTCGGCCTGCTTTAAAAAGCTCCAAGGTAAGTGGGAGCAAGACCTGGCTTTTCAAGAGGGCCACTCAGGCCACACCACCCTGTCTTCCCTGTCTGGGCTGCAGCTGCTAGATCTGGTCCTGCTGCTGCTCTTTCTGGTACCACAGGTTTTACATCTGGGTTCCTGTGAATTCTGTTGCCTTTTGTTTACAGTAGCAAGTCATGCTACAAATGGGATTTTTTTTTTTTTTTTAGTTAATTAATCAAGTGTTTTTCTCTTTTTCTTTCTCAGAACTGTGGCACTTCCAGGGTACATCTCCTCACTTGCTGACAAGGTAAGATCTGGACTAACTAGTCCCTGAAGAAGAATGAGAGAGCTTCTGGGATGGACTTATGTCACTGAGCAGCCTTTGAGAAAGTGCTTGTCTCAGTAAATACTCAGTTCAGGGAAGTTACTAGAGAGGGAGAGAGTGAGGGCTTTTCTTTTACAACAATGCACATAGCCTCACTTGTGACTCAGCCATCAGTGGGGTAACATTTTAGCAAGAGAATGGTTTTTGCTAGAATATTACTGTGGATCTGCAGGAAGAAGATTTGCACTAAAATTACCTTGCTAAAAATGTGACATTTGATAAAAACGTATCTGGTTATTAGAATCCATTTAGTAATAAACACACTGTCCAATAAGTAAGAAAGGAAGTACCTCGGACTATGGTTCCTTTAAATGTCTTAGAACACTTTGTGAAAGTCACCTCATCCAAAGCAGACTGTTGTAGGAAACCGAAACACTTTGGAATTCTGGTTACAGACATAATTAAGGGACTAACCTGCTCTACTGCAACACACCGCATTTCTAAAGAGACACTGGTGGGTAGCTGATTAAAATGAGTTTCAAGTAATTTGATCATGTAATGACTGCAGTAGCATTATTTGCCAAAAGGGCTGCAAACAATTCTTTCCAAGCCCAGCTCTTTCTTCTACTGATGTCACTGGCAACATGCAGAAACGCAGAATGGAGCAGCCGTGCCACATTCTTCAGAAGGATATTGGGAAAATAACAATAAAAATCGTCTTCAATGTAGAAGAATGTGGATAATGTTTGCTATGGTTTTTATCTTCAATTAGTATAACTGGGTTAAACTGATTGATTAACTGGCTTTGCTATGCAAAGAAATTATATTAGAGAAATTCTACAAAGTGCCCACTTAAAAAAAAGTAAACAAAATTAAAATCACAAAAGATACTGAACTTGAGTGATTCTGGCTGAACATCCATCCATAAGAGGAAATGAAGTTTGCTTACATTACATTGCAAGCAATGGAACTTTGTTACGTTATAATGAATGATGTTTTATATGTAATTGGAAACCCTGCTGGCTCAGTGGTTAAGTGCTACAGCTACTAACCAAAAGGTTGGCAGTTTGAATCCACCAGGCCTCCTTGGAAACCCTACTGGGTAGTTCTACTCTGTCCTATAGGGTCACTATGAGTCAGTATCGACTCAATAGCAACGGTTTTTTTGGTCTGGAAACCTGAACTATTTCAAATTGCTTTTTTCCCAAACTATCTTCACAATATCTCACAGGTTGTGAATTAAGGAAGGCAGATATTATACTCCCTGTTCTAAAGGTGGAAACATCGAGGCTCAAAAAGGTCAAGTGACTTATGCAAGGTCACAAGCTACTTAGCATTGCTAGGACTGTAAACCAGCTTCCTGATTAGAATGCCAGTCTTTGTGGATTAAAGAAGATAACATATGTAAATCCCTGAGTACAACATTGGGTACAAAATACCACCCAATACATTTTAGTTCTTGTGATTACAGTTGCTTCAATAACGATAGCATGGTGTGCTGGAGGCCTGCCTAGTGGAATTTCCAACTGGGCCCATGAAAGAGAATCAATACAAAGACTTATCAGTGCATCTGGCGGTGCAGAATTCTAGTGTGAAATGTTTTCTCTCCTTTAGGACCTCTGGCCTCTAAACTGCAGCCATGAGTGCGGACGCGGAAATGGCCGTTTTTGGGGAGGCTGCTCCTTACCTCCGAAAGTCTGAAAAGGAGCGCATCGAGGACCAGAATAGGCCCTTTGATGCCAAGACATCTGTCTTCGTGGTGGAGCCCAAACAATCCTTTGTAAAAGGGACTATCCAGAGCAGGGAAGGAGGGAAAGTGACGGTGAAGACAGAAGCCGGAGCGGTGAGTAGAGCTCCAGGAATCAACTGCATTGTATTGATTTTTTTTGTTTGGTCACTCAACTGATACACATGGCTACCTTTCCTGTTTATCAGACTCTGACGGTGAAGGATGATCAGATTTTCCCCATGAACCCTCCCAAATTTGACAAGATCGAGGACATGGCCATGATGACCCACCTGCATGAGCCTGGAGTGCTGTACAACCTCAAAGAGCGCTATGCAGCCTGGATGATCTACGTGAGTGCCGCTCCTCCCGGTGGTCTTTATAATCTCTATCATCATCACCATGTACCCTAGCAGCCCACTGCTTCCATTTATACTACAAGGGACTACAAACTGTTTTTACTAGTAGTGTAACCAGTTTAAAGGTTTATTGTTGCTATTGTAAGGTACAATCTAACAACCTGCCAACAGTCACCCAAAGCCAGGGAAGCCAGTGTCCATGCTGACTCGCTTTGCCACACATCGCTTCAACAGACATTTGAGCAGCTACTGCCTCACACCTCACATGCCTAAATATCTTCCCCCTACTTCAGCTGCAGAATCATCCAGAAGGAAAAGATAAGCTTATTTTTTTATTGTACTTTAGATGAAGGTTTACAGAACAGACTAGCTTCTCATTAAACAGTCAGTACATACATTGTTTTATGACATTGGTTAACAACCCCATGACATGTCAACGCTCTCCCTTCTCGACCTTGCGTTCCCTATTACCAGCTTTCCTGTACCCTCCTGCCTTCTAGTCCCTGCCCCAGGGCCGGTGTGCCCCTTTAGTCTCATTTTATCCTATGGGCTTGTCTAATCTTTGGCTAAAAGGTGAACCTCTGGAGTGACTTCATTACTGAGCTAGCTAAAAGGGTGTCCGGGGACCATACTCTCAGGGTTTCTCCAGTCTCTGTCAGACCAGTAAGTTTGGTCTTTTACTGAGTTAGAATTCTGTTCTACATTTCTCTTCAGCTCTGTCTGTCTGGGACCCTCTATTGTGATCCCGGTCAGAGCAGTCAGTGGTGGTAACCGGGCACCATCTAGTTGTGCTGGACTCAGTCTGGTGGAGGCTGTGGTAGTTGTGGTCCATTAGTCCTTTGACCTAATCTTTCCCTTATGTCTTTCAGATAAATTTACCTTTTAATACTTAAAAAATGATTTTCAATCAGTTGTATTCTCACTTCTCCAAAACAACAATAACTTGTACCTTTGTGTTCTATTCCCTACTAGTCTAGTATGTCACCTCCCCAGTGAAGCCTTTCTAATTTCCCCAGGCAGAGTTGATGTTCTGTCCTATTGTTTCTATCTCTGCAATTACACTGACCTTGATTTTCTGTGATCATTAATCAACATATCTGTCTCCTACAAGGACTAGGAGTTCCTCAAGGGACATCATCTCATTTACATTTCATTCCTAGTGCCTTGCATAGTGCCTGGCATGTAATAAGCACTCAGTAAATATTTTTGCATTGAATCTACTGTGTTACATTCATATTTTTGCATAGTTTAGCCAGGGCTGATGTTCAGCTGAGCAGCACCTAGGTAGGTGTACCTGGTGTTTATGGTCAGAGTGTCCATTCTGATTGATTGGTGCCTGTCCTGGACCAGTTGTCAAAGATTTGTAAAATCCCCCTGGTGTAATCACAATATATTTATGTAATTTGTGTTCTGTTTCTTTATAATTTAACAGTATTTTGCAAAATATTTTCTCTGTGTTACTGCATACTTTCATGTTTCCTTTTAAAATGCCTGCATCAAATTGTCTTAAGAAGACTTACCGTAGTTCACCTAACCAGGCACTTATTGTCAGGCACTTAGGTTGTGTTCAAATTTATACCTTCATAAGTTTGTACTATCTTAATGTTGAAAAGAAAATATATACTCATTTTCTATAATAGTACAAAAGTCTTATTGTATGCATAAAACAAAACAAAATGCCCATTGTTGCAGCTACTGTGTCAATTCATTTCGCTGAGGGTCTTCTTTTTTGCTGACCCTCTACTTTACCAAGCATGATGTCCTTCTCCAGGTACTGGTCCCTGACATGAAGTCTCACCGTCCTCCCTTCTAAGAAGCATTCTGGCTGTATTTCCTCCAAAACAGATTTGCTTGTTCTTCTAGCAGTCCATAGTATATTCAATGTTCTTCGCAAACACCATAGTTCAAAGGCAACAATTCTTTGGTCTTCCTTATTCATTGTCCAGCTTTCGCATGCATATGAGGCGATTGCAGATACCATGGCTTGGGTCAGGTGCACCTTAGTTCTCAAAGTGACATCTTTGCTTTTTAACACTTTAAAGAGGTCTTTTGCAGCAGATTTGCCCAGAATAGGAATTGCAGAACCCTTAATTGTGCTCATGAGCAACTAATATGTAGACCAAGAAGCAGTTGTTCAAACAGAACAAGGGGATGCTGTGTGGTTTAAAGTCAGGAAAGGTGTGCATCAGAGCTGTATCCTTTCACTATACTTATTCAATCCGTATGCTAAGCAAATAATCTGAGAAACTGGGCTATATGCAGAAGAACGCGGCATCAGAATGGGAGGAAGACCCATTAAACAACCTGCAGTATGCAGATGGGAATAGTAAGAAGTCTAAACTGTGGCATCTTCCCTTAAGGATTTTAGTTGTTGGAACTTCCAACTAGTTTTCATGCTAGTGCCTTAAAGAAATGTAAAGTATTTATTCAAAGTGCTCCATTTTTGTGAAAATTCACTTGATAAGTGAATTACACAAATAACAGGAAAGGTCTCTGTTAGTTATTCTTTCTTTTTCTCTTGCACAGACCTACTCAGGCCTCTTCTGTGTCACTGTCAACCCCTACAAGTTGCTGCCAGTGTATAACCCTGAGGTGGTGACGGCCTACCGAGGCAAAAAGCGCCAGGAGGCCCCGCCCCACATCTTCTCCATCTCTGACAACGCCTATCAGTTCATGCTGACTGGTGAGTGAGACAAGGGCTTTCTATCTATGTAGTCTTTTTAGAGCAGAACCATAGGAGGAAGAGAATCTAACCAATCTCAATGCCAGTGGAGTCTTTGAGATGATGACCTCTTGTTGAGGCTGGTGGTATTTGCAAGAGAGAAGGTTCCAGGAAGGAGAGAGTGTAAAAGATGATTTGCAGTCCCTAATATTACATATTTGCTAATCAAACTTTTAAAAGTCAACAAAAGTTGGCCGTAGTTACTTTTGAATGGCTTAGAAACTCAAATTTGAGCAAAAAAAACATACATATATATAAACCATTGCTTTCAAGTCAATTCCGATTCCGACTCATAGTGACTCCATAGGACAGAGTAGAACTGCCCCATGGGGTTTCCAAGGAGCGGCTGGTGGATTAACCATCGACCTTGTGGTTAGCAGCTGAGCTCTTAACCACTGCACCATCAGGGCTCCAGATATATAGATAGATAGATATAGATGTAGATATACACATACATACACACACACACGTATATTCACACATACAATCACACACATAAACTGAATCTCCATTACCAAGAGCCAAAAAATAAGAGTAAAATTTGACTCTGTGGCCTTATCCTTAAATGTGACTAATGAACAGCCTCTCCACATGAAGAATGGCACAAATACTATTGCCCTCTGCCCAGAACCAACCTGAACAGGCTCTATATTTCAAGGTGCATCTGGTATAAAGACAGTTACGTCATGAGTCTGCTTCTTAGAATATTGTCTCATCAAAGCAAATCGAAGGTACTTGTTGCACCTTGAGAAAAAGGCTGAGAGAAATCAGATTTCCTTTTAAGAGAGAGTAAAACATCAAAATGAGTTTTTCCTTTTCCCTAAAAATGACAAAACTATGGATGATCATGTCCGAAGCTACCACCTTGACTGTGCTTACGCCTCACACACAAAAACAACTGCAGTGACCATTTTTCTCCACTTACAGTGCCTGCAATAAATGTCACTAAATTAAGCTGTCATCTAACTTATTAAAGACCCAGGTCCACTTCTGGTATTTGTTTAGTGGTAGATATTAAAAAGAAAAGATCTGGTGTTCCAGGAGAATGCAGCCATGTGATCACTTAGACTGTGGCTTTCAAAGCTTATTTTGTCACCACAGATATCTTTTCTTTAACTGAAATATTCTTGGGGAGACTTGAATGTAAAACAGAAACAAGTGGACATGCTCTGTGTAAGGAGGTGCGAGTATGCAAGGGTGGTGGGGGCAGTGGGGAGTATAGAGAGAAGGACTAGAAAATATGGTGGGCCTAGGGCTCACCTAGGGATTGCAAAGCCCAGGCTGAAAATGGCTAAGTCCATGTTACTTTATTTACCATTTACAAACATATAAGAAAACAGTGTTCAAAGTCTATAATTTTTCTTTTCTAGATCGGGAGAATCAGTCAATCCTGATCACGTAAGTAGATTTTATGTTCTGGTTTGGTTTGTGGGTTTTTTTTTTTTTTTAATGCATAAACTACTTTCTAAAAAAGTTTCAGGTTTACAGAAAAATTTAGCAGAAAGTACAGAGTGCTCCCATATGACCCTTCTATCCCCACGCACCCACCTTTCCCCCCGCCCACAGTTTCCCTTATTATTAACATCTTGCATTAGTGTGGAACATTGGTTACAACTGATGAGTGAGTATCCATACGTTAGAGTTTACCCTTAGTATTGCACAGTTCTGTGTTTTGAAAAACACACCTACCATCAGTATCATGCAGAACAGTCTTACTGCCCTAAAAAATGCTCTGTGAACCACCTATTCATCCCTCTCTTCCTCCTCCTGAACTTCTGGCAACCACTAATCTTATTGTCTCTATGGTTCTGCCTTTTCCAGAATGTCATATGCTTGGTTTTAATGGCTGCATTAGCCGTCAGTTTGGGGACCTTATCTCATTTGGTTTTTATTTGACAGTGGAGAATCTGGGGCAGGAAAGACTGTGAACACCAAGCGTGTCATCCAGTACTTTGCAACAATTGCAGTTACTGGGGAGAAGAAGAAAGAAGACATCACTTCCGGCAAAATGCAGGTGGGTCTGGTTGCCATAGTCAGAATCTCAGGTAAGAAATTCTCAAGGCCCAGATGTGAGGACCGCTCTTTCCTTGCAGGGGACTCTGGAAGATCAGATCATCAGTGCCAACCCCCTACTGGAGGCCTTTGGCAATGCCAAGACTGTGAGGAACGACAACTCTTCTCGTTTTGTAAGTCTCTTGGAACGACTATGGACACTTTTCATTGGTCAAAATTTATGGGAAGTTTGTGAATACTTTTTCTGAGTCTTTTTCATTCGTGCTATATTACATCATGGTTGTATCCTTTTTCTCTTGAGCATGTAATAACATGAATCAAAGTCCCATCTAAAAGTGTATGTGTGACCCGTTTCCTGACTTCTTTCTTATCTGTCATATTCCTAACATCAAAGATAAAATTATTTTACCTACAAAATAGGAGATACACCTTTTTTCTACCTGATATAAACATCCTCTGAGCTGATTTAATATTAAAGCATTAGCATCTCCAGTATTTTGAGTATCTCAAAGATTTGGTACTATTTAAAAACAAGGTAGTAATGTTAGTTTTACTTTCAAGGGTAAATTCATCAGAATCCACTTTGGCACCACAGGAAAACTGGCTTCTGCTGATATTGAAACATGTAAGTGTCTAATGCCAAGTTACTGTCAACTAGGGCTCAAATATCCTTTAAAATCATTTTTGTTTCTTATGACCTGTAAGATTTACCAATAATCCGATTTTCATCTCATGAATTTTGACACCTTTCCTGTTTGCTATTTGTTTCCTTGTAGATCTGTTAGAGAAGTCTAGGGTTACTTTCCAACTTAAGGCTGAAAGGAGCTATCATATTTTTTATCAGATCACATCAAACAAGAAACCAGAACTAATTGGTAAGAAATCTCATAGCTTCCTTCTCAGAATTACTACATCAGCACCTATCACTGCATGATCCAACCTAGTATTCCATATCTGAATTTTGTCAAGTTTATATTTCATTTTGTTTTTGAAAACTGCTTTATAATTTTTGGGAAAATTTACATGTGCTCATTACAGAAACTCACAAGAAAAGCAGAAGGAAAACTGAAAATAACACCCTGAAATTCTACCACTATGACATAACCACCATGAACACTTAGATGAATATCATTCTAGTAATTTTCTATCTATATCTTTACATATAGATATATACATATAATTTTAGATAAGTGGAATAATAGTTACATGCTCTTCTGTAGTCTACTTTTTTTTTTCACTGAGCAGTAATAAGGCTTTTTCTATGTCAATAAATGTAGCTCTTCATCATTAATTTTAATGGTTGCATAGTATTCTACTCTAGAGATAATCATAATTTACTTAACCACACTTTAAGGGTATTTAGGTTGTTTCTAACTCTTGATTTTAAAGAGTAAACACTATAATGAATATCTTTATAGATACAACCTTTCCTTTTATGTGATTATCTTCTCTGAATTACAGTGGTTTGAGAGAATGGGAATGATAGGAGACACCGAAACATCAAATTGAAGGTGTTTGAGTGGTGCTAAATATCCTTTAAAGTTCCCTTCAAAGTCTATCATTCATCTTTCAACCAAGCATCATATAGAACCTTAGATCTTGTCTAGAAGTCTCTTGTTTTTATGAAGAGAATAACTCTGCTGATATTTGCTCTATTCCATGCATTTAGAAATGCTTCTGATTACCACAAATCCCTATGATTACCCATATGTCAGTCAAGGGGAGATCAGTGTGGCCAGCATTGATGATCAAGAAGAACTGATGGCCACAGATGTAAGTTGAACACAAGAAAATTAGAATTGTTACGGTGGGGTGGAGCAATGGTTCATCCAGATAAATATCTAGTCCCTAGTAGAAATTGCAAAGGTCAATTCAAGGATGAGTGTGGATATGTCACCTGGAGTCATCTGAAAAGATTAAGATGCGACCCTAAAACATTCTACTTTCCTTTAATAGTATTCTAAAGAGCTGTCATTTCTGAATTTACCTAAACCATTTTTTTTAAATCCACTTGCATTAGACCCATACCAACTATCAAAATAACAAGTTCCTTCAGTTTACTATTGTTGTTCTGTATCTTGTTTACTTTTTGAATCTTCAGAAGATATGCACCTATAATTCTAATGCTTTGTGCTGGCTTCTGGTCAACCACATCTCTGTACACCCAATCTAAGGGGTTCCTTGACTCCCATTAGTGCTGGCAGTGCCCTCAGCTTAACCAACAGGTCAAGAATGGGAACATGAACTCTGAATAGTAAGTGTGTGGACATAATCTAACAGCTACCCTATTGGTTATATTGGCAGAGTGCTATTGACATTTTGGGCTTCACTAATGATGAAAAGGTCTCCATTTACAAGCTCACTGGGGCTGTGATGCATTATGGAAACATGAAATTCAAGCAAAAGCAGCGTGAGGAGCAAGCTGAGCCAGATGGCACTGAAGGTATCAAGGGAGTCACGCACTTGATTTCACATTTATTTGAAAATCACATTCTTCACTGGTTACCCTTAAGTTTTCCTAGAATGATAAATCCACTTTTAAGCATTGAGTTTCAAAGTATAACTAAGCAGTATACTAAGTGAAGCACGGGCATTAGATGAATGGTTCCTACAATTTCTGAAGTTCTTTAGAGAATCAAGTTATTGATTTTGGTGTAAAATGGGCAAAAATATTCAAAAAGATTCACTGAAAACACTGAATGAGATGACTGTAGCTTAAAAAATACACACTTTTAAGCAAGTGGGTTTCTTTGAGTCATAATAACATTGTTCTATCCTTACTTCTTTTTAGTTGCTGACAAGGCGGCCTATCTCCAGGGTCTCAACTCTGCTGACCTGCTCAAAGCCCTCTGCTGCCCCAGGGTGAAGGTTGGCAACGAGTACGTCACCAAAGGCCAGACTGTAGAGCAAGTAGGTGCAGAATTCAAATTTACCGCCAATGATGCAACCACTTTTAAAGTCCTCTAGTAACGTCAAGAGTTCTATCTTCGTCTCTCAAGGTGATCAACGCGGTGGGTGCTCTGGCTAAAGCCGTCTACGACAAGATGTTCCTGTGGATGGTCGCCCGCATCAACCAGCAGCTAGACACCAAGCAGCCCAGGCAGTACTTCATTGGAGTGTTGGACATTGCTGGCTTCGAGATCTTTGATGTGAGTTACTTCCTGGTTGGTGTTGGGGTTTTACAACAAGGCAGTGGAAACATCAATAAGGATGAATTTGTGAATATTATGACCTTTCCTTCCCGTAGCATAAAACATTATGTTAAGGCTTAAAAAAGTGATTGGACAGCTGATCGTTTATTGTGGTGGCAATTCTACTCCTATAGAAATAATATACGTAATGAAGACTCTCCAATTTGCTACATGATCCAAAGGGGGTTAGAAATTAGCTTGGCGTAATGGAAGCCTCTAAAAATTTCACAAAGCAAAATAGGGTTAATATAAAAATATTAAACTTGTGCAACATATAATATACTCTAATTATATGGAAGATAAATCATTTATAAATAAGTAGGTGGCTAATAAGGGCTGAGAATAAGTTAGTGATTTAGAGTTGGCATTAGTCGATGCAATCAACTCTTATTTCTCCTCATTAATGTGGTATCATAGTATGAAAATTCATATTTGATTATAGAATATATTTTTTCCTGCATATAGTTTTTAAGAAGTTTATCTTATTTTTTCTAAATATAAAAGCAAAACTTGAGCATTATAGAAAATATGGAAAATCAAGGAAAAACATTCCACATAATTCAACTATTTATATCTAGTTAATATTAACATTTTAGTGGGTTTTAAAAAAATACAAGTATGTGCTATCATACTGGCCATAATATTTGGTGTCTTGATTTTTTTTTTTTTTTCTCATTTCACATTAAAGAGCAGAAGTGGCAATCATTGTTCACCTGAAACACTGAGCATGGTGACTTCCATGCAATAAAGTCTTCCCCCAGCCAGCTTCTAAGAGGTTGAAGGTTGACTCTTAAATGAGTTGACAGAAAACTATCAGCCCTCTGGAAAATGCAGAAAGAATGGGAATAAAGCACAGGATGATTAAGTAGGACTCAGGAAAATCCCCAAGTAAGCAAGTGCAAAAAAAAAAGGGGAAGCGGGGAGGGTAATTAATAATGATACAGGATTTTCTATAAAATGGCAGCAGAGAAAAACAATAGATTCCACGTGCCCCTAAATCTTCCAGCACTTTCACCTTGAGAAGAGTCTTTTCAGGTCAATGATTTTGACAGCTATAATCTAAAAGCTATTTGATACGTATTTTTAAATTAAAAAGTTCTACATAAAAAGTACTGAATTTGCTCAAGAGAGAAGTAAACACATTTATTTATTTAGTTCAACAGCCTGGAGCAGCTGTGCATCAACTTCACCAACGAGAAACTACAACAGTTTTTCAACCACCACATGTTCGTGCTGGAGCAGGAGGAGTACAAGAAGGAAGGCATTGAATGGACCTTCATTGACTTCGGCATGGACCTGGCTGCCTGCATTGAGCTGATCGAGAAGGTTTGTTTTGCATTTCAGAAACCATGTTTTGTGACAACTATATTATTCATTGCATCTTATTTTAATTCTATAGACAAAAAAAAAGTTTAAATAAAACTATAATCTTGTGCTTGTGGTCTGCTTTTCAGCCCATGGGCATCTTCTCCATCCTGGAAGAGGAGTGCATGTTCCCCAAGGCCACAGACATTTCCTTCAAGAACAAGCTGTATGAACAGCACCTGGGCAAGTCCGCCAACTTCCAGAAGCCCAAGCCCACCAAAGGCAAGGCCGAGGCCCACTTCTCCCTGATTCACTACGCTGGCGTCGTGGACTACAACATTACTGGCTGGCTTGACAAGAACAAGGACCCCCTGAATGAGACCGTGGTCGGGCTGTACCAGAAGTCTTCCATTAAAGTTCTGGCTCACCTCTTTAGGGCACAAACTGCTGAAGGAGGTAACACTCTGACATGTAGCACTTTCTCTAGGTATTATAAAACATGGCGTTAGATTAGGGTGGTGATCTCATTTCTAGCCCTGGCAGAAGGGTTATAGGGACGAACATCTTATTCCTTCAGGTTCTGAGTAGGTAAAACCTAGGCTTCTATGATTATTTCCTGCTTCTTCCTCCATATCTGCTAGATATTACCTGGGGATATTTAAGGAAATATAGCAACAAACTTCTTCCTTTCAAGATTAGCTTCTATTGATGATTTTTGAAGTTAATGTGTCCTGAAATGCCTTAATATTGAGGAGTCCATGTATATACAGTGAGGTGAATGCTCTTCACTTCTTTTCCCAATATAAAAATAATCACAGAAAAATGAGTGAAAACTTAGTTGACAGATAAGATTCATTCAGGGTCAAGCAGAGAGGCCAGTTGGGTCTCAAAATGTTCCACTTGATGAGCACAGAAATCAGCAAATGGATAGGAAGTAGCCCTGTCAATTCAAAACTACATTTAAATGACACCTTTTCTTCTTCTTTCTCCAGAGGCTGGTGGGACTGTCAAGAAGGGTGGTAAAAAGAAGGGCTCCTCATTCCAGACTGTGTCTGCCCTTTTCAGAGTAAGGAAGAACCTGTTTCTAACACTCCCCAGTTACTCTGGGAATTTGTTTTGGAAAGCACAGGATCTTTTCCCACAAGTCATTTAGGAAAGGACTGATATGAATTAAAGACTCCTGTTGATCTAGCACTAGAGAGAAGGGCTTTAAATTACTCACTATGTATTAGGTCATCTTTCATCATAAGCCAAATAATGAAGAATATTTTATAGGAAATTTCATAAAACTTAATACTCTATCATTCATAATCTAGTTGAGTCACGAAAATAAGCAATGATATGAACTTGGGACTAAAATACATTAGGAAGACGAATGAAAATCTAGTAGCTAGCTTACAATGAACCTAAGATGGTGTCCTTGCTCTTAAACCAGCCAATCCCCAATTACAACTGGTAGGATTATTTCCCTTACAGATAATCTTATGCCTTCCAAATTGATAGATCTGGAAAAGGGGGAATCTATATTTGTAAAAGAAAAAATAGAAAATGTGGTGCTAGCTTGCATTTCCTTATTGGAGAACTACAGAGTTTAGTAGAAGAAAGAATAACCACATAGTATGTGAAGGGAATGGCCTTGTTGAATGCATGTGTGTGGCCAGGGACCAGGGTAGTAAGAAGGACGGTGCTTGCAGAAACTGAGAAGAATCACATGTCAGGCTGCTTTCTATGTGTAATTCCTGCCAACTCAATTGAGAAAGATATACTGAGGAGGAAATTGCATCTCAGGAAAAGCATATCAAGATACTACCTCAAATGAAAATGGTCTACACTGGCCATTCAACTCAGCTACAGACAATGATTTTAAATTACCAGATGCTCATAACCATGTCTAAAGTCTGTGATAACAGAGGTTTTCCTAATTTTACAGGAGAATCTGAATAAGCTGATGACCAATTTGAGGAGCACCCATCCCCATTTTGTGCGGTGCATCATCCCCAATGAAACCAAAACTCCTGGTAAGAGGTTCTGGAGTAAAAGCACAAAGCAGGTAGCCCCACCCCTTTCTTTGAACCCTGCAGTAAATGGATGTGTATCTTTTAGGTGCCATGGAACACGAACTTGTGCTGCACCAGCTGAGGTGTAACGGTGTGCTTGAAGGCATCCGCATCTGCAGGAAAGGATTCCCCAGCAGAATCCTTTATGCAGACTTCAAACAGAGGTCAGGCTCTGCTCATCACAGCTCATCTTGAAATTTAGTGCAAACAAATTTAGTACAAACAAAACCATTTAGTGAAAAATATACCTCTAGTTGTTATGTTTAATTTGCTACAAAAAAAGGAGTAAAAATTATAAGCCTTCAAATACTTTTAAAATATAGGTATATGGCATTATAGTACTATGCAGAATTTTCATTGAATTCACCATGCTCATAGCTTAGATCATAGTTCTGTTCATTAACTTGAACAACTTAAAGAACTACCATTTTGAGTGCTTGATATGTATAAATTATCTCACTTTATCCTGACAAAATTCCAGTAAGTACTATTAATACCTCAATTTGTACATGAAGAAACTGAGGCTCAGAGAGATTAAGCTACTTGCCCGAAGTCACATAGCTAACATGTGGCCAAGTCAGGAACTCTCCCGTACATGTAAACAGAAATAAGTCATTTTCTGTCCCTTCATTTGGTATTATGTATCTTCATCCTTTTCTGTCACACACTAGTTTCCCAGTGTTTCCAGAAACAGAAGGCATATGACACATAACACCTTGTCAGATCCACTTTTTCCTAACTAGAGAACCCCATCTTGAGAGTCAAAGAGAGGCAGAGGGATAGGGGCTGGGTGTCACCTGTAAGGAGCTGGGTGTCTCCTAAGCCTGGGTCTGGTGGAGTTGACAGAGAACTCCAAGTGCTCAAGATCCAAAGCACCCCAGTAAGAAAGAAGCCCTCTAAGTAGTCTGATTTTAGGTGATTAGGACATTTTCCCATGCCTAAAGTGTACCTTCTACCAGATTCCTTAATAAAAACTTCCTTTCTTAGACTCAGAACCTTAACAAGTGAATGCATCTAGCAAGGATAACATACTACATTTTATTAGTCATCTACACCTTAATGTGAACAAGATTATTCACATTCCTGAGAATAGGGTCTGATGATGAGAAAGGAAAGGTGCAACTGTGAGGGAAGGTAAAATGGAGCAAAAATAGAAAGTTGATACTAGATTGACCATCCATGTAAACAAAGTCCTCCCTGTGAATAAGAATAAAAAATAGCTTTGATTCTTTAACGGATCATTTAATGCTTAGCTGCTACAATTAGTGTCATCAGTTAACAAAAAAAACCCAAAAAACCTTTACTTACTTTAACAGATACAAGGTACTAAATGCAAGTGCCATCCCTGAAGGACAATACATCGACAGCAAAAAGGCTTCTGAGAAGCTCCTTGGGTCCATTGACATTGACCACACCCAGTATAAATTTGGTCACACCAAGGTAATAATTCTTTACATTTTACCTGATGCAAATCCTGTCCCTTTTAACTTTATGTAAAGTTAATGATCTGAAACTTTGCCTGTTTGCAGGTATTTTTCAAAGCTGGACTTCTGGGGCTCCTAGAGGAGATGAGAGATGACAAGCTGGCCCAGCTGATGACCCGCACCCAGGCCAGATGCAGAGGGTTCTTGGCAAGAGTGGAGTACCAGAGGATGGTGGAGAGAAGGTAGAAAAACATATTTATTTATTCATATCTTCCTTCTTCAGAAGTACTTTTGAGGTGGTTTATAGTTAAGATTCAGATATAAGTCCACCAAAGTAAGAAGGAATGAATAAGAGTCCTACAATAAAGTGGGGATATACATGTACCTGAAAACTGAAGGTGGGGATCATCATCATGGAATACATTCCAAACTGTCAGGAAAAAAAAAAAAAAAAACAGAGGTTATAAAGTGTGCATGGTTCTTATTTAACACGAGAAAATACACCACTGAGTAAGTGGAGGTAAACTTTTGCCTACCACTTGGTTTTAATGTGTATTGGGTAGATCATTAAGTAAGGGACACTTAACTGCATAACAGACGGTATTTTTAATAGTGGTTTTATAGAAGATGCAGAAACAAACTTCTATCTGATCATTTTTATTATCAATTTGTCATGATTGAGACTATTGAGAACACTCATGTGTGAAAGATTTTTTTGCAGTAAGTTAATACAATCTCAATGAGGGATGTAGCTTTCTGGTGGTCTAATGGGTTGCAGCGATGTAGAGTCAGGCATCTCAAAATGCAGGATGCAGATGACCAGGACCCACAGGGAGAAATGCATTTTACATTGCCACCTATATATCCATATGTATGTGTGCATGTGTGTATAAATAAACAATTCACAAGAAACAAATTTAATTCTTGCCACCTGTAATCAGTGCTACTACTTTCTAGTGTATTCTACTCCTCTAATAAATTTTGGTCATGACGCCATTACATTGATTTCATAACTTACTATTGATGTGTAGCTTGAAAAACATTACATTAGGAAATAGTGAGAGACAACAATATATATATTTTTAAAATTATATAAATATACAGAATTGCTTATATATGAGGGCAATTACTTTCTAAAAACAATTTAGATTAAAACAAATGTTACGATATTATACAGTAGAATGCAAAATTCACATAACATTAAAATATAAAACCAGAGATTTTCAAAGAAATTCTGAGTTTTTAATGAGTCTCTATATTCCATGCCACACATCCCTCAGGAGTCTAGTTTCCTCTTCGCTGCCGTTAGTGATGTTTTAGTAGGAAAGTTCGAGAAGCACTGATGTGGAGCAATGCAAAGGGTGGTCCTTGGACCTGCATCACCAACTTCTCCTGTAAACTTGTTAAAAATGCAAAATTTTTGCCCCCCCCCTTCAGAATCTGAATCTGTGAGGTGGGGCTCAGGAATCAGTGTTTCAACAAACCCTCCAGGTGATTCTTATGCACAACCAAGTTTGAGAAGCACTGATATGATTAGCATATAATCATATCATAATGAGTGATTAGCAAGTTGTTGACAAACACCACCAATAGCCCTGGTGGCGCAGTGGTTAAGAGCTCAGGCTGCTAACCAAAAGGTTAGCAGCTTGAATCCAGCAGCTGCTCCTTGGAAACGCTGTGGGGCAGTTCTACTCTGTCCTATAGGATCGCTCTGAGTCGGAATCGACTCAACGGCAATGGCTTTTGGGCTTTTAAAAGAAGGTGAGGAACAGGCTGGGAGCAGAACCTCCAACTCTCACTGGCAAGATTTCGTATTGTTTCCTCACCCACACAATATCTAATTTACATCAATTAAATTTCAGAGAAGCCCTTTTCTGCATCCAGTATAACATCCGTGCATTCATGAACGTCAAGCACTGGCCCTGGATGAAGCTGTTCTTCAAGATCAAGCCCCTGCTGAAGAGCGCGGAAACCGAGAAGGAGATGGCCACAATGAAGGAGGAGTTTGCAAAAATCAAAGAAGAACTTGCTAAGTCAGAGGCTAAGAGGAAGGAATTGGAAGAAAAGATGGTATCATTGTTGAAAGAAAAAAACGACCTGCAGCTTCAAGTTCAGTCTGTAAGTCGTGGTGTCAACTCTGTACCACTAATCAGGATGCAAGAGCTACAACTCTGGCCAACTACTAGTAGTGGGTTGTGTAGTAAGCAGGGGAGACACTCACTGGAGTGAGATGGTGAATGCACTCAGATGGTATTAATAAAGGCCCAATATATTCTTTCATCGCCCAATAAACACCCAAAACCAGCACTAGGGCAATGAGGTGCATCTTCCCTTCTACAAAATTTCATCAAACTATAGGACTTACAGGAGTCCCTGGGTGTGCAAATGGTTCAGCACTCGAATACTAGTCAAAAGATTGGCAGTTCAAACCCAACAAGAGGTGCCTCAAGGTCACAGCCTTGAAAACCCTATAGAGTAGTTCTATTCTGCATACATGAGGTTGCCATGAGTCAGAATTGACAGCAACTAAAATAACAACACAATTTATACCTCTTTTCCATTTAAGACAGTCCTTAAAAGTGATTTTAACATGAAACAATCCCAAATAAAATACTGAAGAGAGGATATCATAGACAGTGATTTTTATCTAAGACTTCCTTGAGTTACTAGATATCCATGGGTCTTAAATCACTATATGAACAACTTACGTGGGGCAGTATACTACATCAAATTTAATTGAATTATTGTTTGTTATTGATTTCAAAAACTCTGATTTACTTTTTCAATCCATCTTCACAATCAGTGCCCCATCACGTCACACCTGGATTACTGCAGCACAACTAAATTGTTCTGCCTCCCCTGAACCTCACTCTCCTCCCATCCAGCCTACTCACTGCTCACTCCTGGACCCATCATTCTAGAACTGCTTCCATCAATTCTGAAATCTAAATTATAAGACTGCTTTTCATTTGGAGCAAGTTGAATTGGTCTGGTATAATTTACTTATGAAAAAGTCATAGATTTTTCCTGTTGATTGAGATTAGTCTCCTCTGTAAAGTTTGGGCAGTGTAGTAACTCCTTCTTCTAGGTTACAGAAGGGAAAAGGACCATTTTTCTGCCCTTCTCCCCCCAGTCTACCCTGATTTTCTTCTGTTGTCTCCAGAGAATTACTCAGAATGTGCCCTACGCCACTACAGTCATGCATTGCTTAATGTCCACAATACGTTCCAATACTACAGCAAGTAGCAACTGCATCTTTCATTTCTTCTGCTGGAATGCCTTCTCCACTGCCCAATAAATTTATTTCTGTAAAAGTAAATCCTACCCATGTCTCAAGATCAAACTCAAATACCACCTCTTTCATGAAATTATCTCTGATCGAACTTCTCTGATCTCTATGTAACTGATTGCTTTCTACATTAATGATGGCTTTTAGGGGGTAGATTTTTCTCATCACTGTACAAAAAACCCTTCTGAAGGAACAGGACAACATTGACACATTTTGGTTTTCCCACAATGTGAAGTATCCTGCGTTTGCATACTGTAGGTGGTTCATGAAACAAAAGTTTGTTAAGACACAAATGGATGTAGTAAATCCAAAGGACCAATAGCAGAAATTTACACTGTTATCATTGTAAAATATTTCATTCTTTTATCCCAATTTTAATTTTGTTTCCAACTCAAGGAAGCTGAAGGCTTGGCTGATGCAGAAGAAAGATGTGACCAGCTGATCAAAACCAAAATCCATCTCGAGGCCAAAATCAAAGAGGTGACTGAGAGAGCTGAGGATGAGGAAGAGATCAATGCTGAGCTGACGGCCAAGAAGAGGAAACTGGAGGATGAATGTTCAGAACTGAAGAAAGACATAGATGACCTTGAACTGACATTGGCCAAGGTTGAAAAGGAGAAACATGCCACAGAGAACAAGGTATGAGGCACATACAGGCAAAGTTTATGTGTGTGTGTGTTTTTAAATTATACAGTACAGCATAAATTTGAGTCCACCAAAATACAACATTTAAGGGAAAGCATTTTTACTTCCTAAGGTGAAAAACCTCACAGAGGAGATGGCAGGCCTGGATGAGACCATCGCAAAGCTGACCAAGGAGAAGAAAGCCCTCCAAGAGGCCCAACAGCAGACCCTGGATGACCTACAGGCAGAGGAGGACAAAGTGAACACCCTGACCAAGGCTAAAACGAAGCTGGAACAACAAGTGGATGATGTAAGTCTAGCATTCTCCAGGAAATTATTTTCTTCTAAAGAAAGCTAAGCATTCCTTCTGACTCAACATTATTAATGGTTAGCTTGAAGGGTCCTTGGAGCAAGAAAAGAAACTTCGCATGGATCTAGAAAGGGCTAAGAGGAAACTTGAGGGTGACCTTAAGTTGGCCCAAGAGTCCATAATGGATATTGAAAATGAGAAACAACAACTTGATGAAAAGCTCAAAAAGTAAGTATGAAAGAATTACCTATGAATTTGCTTCCAAATGCTAGATGTGGACTAAATTCCTACCCTTTGTTACTTTTCTAACAGGAAAGAGTTTGAAATGAACAATCTGCAAAGCAAGATTGAAGATGAACAGGCCCTTGCTATGCAGCTGCAGAAGAAGATCAAGGAGTTACAAGTAAGTATATGATTTCCATTCGTCCAGCTGAAAGAGGCACAGTTATGACATAAAGAAGCTGAGTTTGAGCTTTTCACTATTCCCAGGCCCGCATTGAGGAACTGGAGGAGGAAATCGAGGCAGAACGGGCCTCCCGGGCCAAAGCCGAGAAGCAGCGCTCTGACCTTTCTCGGGAACTGGAGGAGATCAGCGAGCGGCTGGAAGAAGCTGGTGGGGCAACTTCAGCTCAGATTGAGATGAACAAGAAGCGGGAGGCTGAGTTCCAGAAAATGCGCAGGGACCTGGAGGAGGCCACCCTGCAGCATGAGGCCACAGCAGCCACCCTGAGGAAGAAACACGCGGACAGCGTGGCTGAGCTCGGGGAGCAGATTGACAACCTGCAGCGGGTCAAACAGAAGCTGGAGAAGGAGAAGAGTGAAATGAAAATGGAGATTGATGACCTCGCTAGTAATGTAGAAAGTGTCTCGAAAGCCAAGGTACTATAGGAAATTGGTACTATAGGCAATTGTTATTATCAACACTCATCTTCTTTATGTACATATCATAGTTTGCACTAGGCACTTTATGCACATTATGTCTTTTGTTATTAACAGTAATCCCAGGAAGTAAGCAGGAAATATATTAGTTTTTTTAAATTATTATTTCCACGTAACATAGAAAGAAACTGAAATTCAAAGAAGCTAAGAGCATCTGCCATGTCACACAAGTAATAAACGGTAACACCAGCTTTTGATCACAGGTCATCTGTGTTCTCCAGGTCGCCTATTGGAAAACACAAGTCTCCAATATTTACAATTAACCAATAAGCAAAATTTAATTATACATAAAGGCAAGAAAGCATATATGAATATGCTTCTAGAAAAAATACCATATAATTCTTATGAAATCTTGAATCTAGAACATAATCTTACATTAATATTGAACAGAGCTTCACCATTAGCTTTTTTTTTTTTTTTTTAAATTCCAATGTATGTTTTCAACTTTGGGTAGCAATACTAAAATATAAAGAAAAAAACTGTCTTATGTATCCCATTACATATAAGAGAATTTGACTTATTGGATACATCAAAATAAATATTTTATGGTTTTGTTTTGCAAAGATTATTAAATTACAGGGTCTTTGCTCCCTTGCACTTTTTCTCCTGTAGGGAAACCTGGAGAAGATGTGCCGCACTCTAGAGGACCAGATGAGTGAGCTGAAATCCAAGGAAGAAGAGCAGCAGCGGCTGATCAATGACCTAACCACCCAGAGAGGACGCCTGCAGACTGAAGCTGGTAATTTGCCGCCTCTTCTATGGCGCCTAAGAGTGGAGATGATGTGGTTAAGAACAGATGATTTGGTGACGTGAGAGTCAAATAAAAGCAACTGAGAACATCTGTGATTCACTGGCTGACTCAGACCCTCAACCTATGTGCAAGGTCATTTTGGGATGATGCTGGAGATAAAGGCTTCAATAGGATTGGGTCAAGCTCTGTTCCAGAAAGGCCTTGAATATATGGTAACACGGAGGCGATGCTTGGGATTAGGGGTCCAGGGCTTCTGTTTCAGGCCAAGCTTCTTCTTATCTACATCAGAGTGAAGCAAATTCCTGGATAGGACAATGGACAACTCAG
The DNA here is from genome assembly GCF_000243295.1 of Trichechus manatus latirostris. Taxonomy (NCBI): domain Eukaryota; kingdom Metazoa; phylum Chordata; class Mammalia; order Sirenia; family Trichechidae; genus Trichechus; species Trichechus manatus. The sequence continues at coordinate 8,762,402 of NW_004443976.1, forward strand.
TCTCACTGGGCATTACTAGCTCCCTTCTTTGATAGTCTTCACTAGGTTTTGCATAGCATCATATAATCCAGAAAGAATTACTAACAAGGGAGAGAACAACAAGAATTTTAGTCATATTTACTCATGCAGATTAATGTATAAATTTCATCATACCCATTGCCACTGAGTTGATACCAACTCACAGTGACATTGAGCATGAAGATATCAATAGAGAACTCAGTCATCTGAGCACTCAGTTTGGGAGGACAAGTATTAAAAATTATTTCTAATATGGGCTTGCAGAGTTTTCTCTTCAATTTTTTTTTTTTTTTTTTGCCTTTTTTTCTGTGTCTATCAGGTGAATTTTCACGACAGCTTGATGAAAAAGAAGCTCTGGTATCTCAGTTATCAAGGGGCAAACAAGCATTTACACAACAGATTGAAGAATTAAAGAGGCAACTTGAGGAGGAGATAAAGGTAGCTATTATTATCAGGGAGTACATTGCACCAAGTTCTAAAGAGGGCTGAAATGTAAGAATTAAATATTTAAATATCCAGTAAAATGAAGGCATAACTATCTCTGCAGGCCAAGAGCGCCCTGGCCCACGCCCTGCAGTCCTCACACCATGACTGTGACCTGCTCCGGGAACAGTACGAGGAGGAGCAGGAATCCAAGGCTGAGCTGCAGAGAGCACTGTCCAAGGCCAACACTGAGGTTGCCCAGTGGAGGACCAAATACGAGACGGATGCCATCCAGCGCACAGAGGAGCTGGAGGAGGCCAAGTATGTGCACAAACACAAGAGACTGTACAGCAAATTGAATCAGAAAGATACAGCCTTTGCAGGTTCAGTGAATTAGTTCACAAATGCTCCTTAAGTAGCTTCTATTTGCCAGACACTATCATACACTGAGGACCCCTGGTGGGGCAGTGGTTAAGCACTTGGCTGCTAATCAAAAGGTCTGTGGTTTGAACCTACCAGCTGTTCCACAGAAGGAAGATGCAGCAGTCTGCTTCCATAAAGATTACAGCCTTGGAAACCCTATGGGGCAGTTATACTCTGTTCTATAGGGTTGCTATGAGTTGGAATCGTCTCAACGGCAATGAGTTTTGGGTTGTCATGCCCTGAGAATAAGACATGAATAAAGCAAGTATGGTCCCTGCCCTATAAGCCTAAAATCCAGTTAAGTAAACAAAGAGTAACAAGTAATTACACAGATAATTAAAGGTCTTATTGCTGTTTGTCCAACACACCAAGTTCACTGCTGTCCCAGCATTTTGTACTTGCTGGTCCCTCTGCCTGGAATACTCTTCCCCCACATCTCCTTCTAGCTCACTCTCTGACTTCTTTAAGGTCTTGACTCAAATGTCATCTCCTCAGGAGGCCTCCTCTGGATATCTACAGGAGCTGCCCACCTCTTCCCCCGTTTAATTTTTCTTCACTGCACTTATATCTGCAATATGCTATGCATACATTTGCTTATTAGCTTATTGCTTATCTCTGTTGCTTGTTGGTACAGTTCTTTATTGGTCTTGTTCACTGTTGAGTACCCAGCTTCTGGTACATAAAAGGAGCTCATCAATATTTGTTACATGAATGAATGAACAGTATTAATATGAAGTTTCCAACATTTTTCACCGTGGTATTAGTTCACAATTCCAATTTTGGTTTGCTTCTCTCTAAAAATATAATTTTTAAGGAAGAAGCTGGCCCAGCGTCTGCAGGATGCTGAGGAGCACGTAGAAGCTGTGAATGCCAAATGTGCTTCCCTTGAAAAGACGAAGCAGCGGCTGCAGAATGAAGTGGAGGACCTCATGCTCGATGTGGAAAGAACGAATGCTGCCTGTGCAGCTCTGGACAAAAAGCAAAGGAACTTTGACAAGGTAACTTGTGCTGAAGCCTCTGTTCTAACCATTTTCCTTTGGCCTTTACTGCAGCTAACTGCTCTGGGTTTCTCAGGTCCTGGCAGAATGGAAGCAGAAGTATGAGGAAACGCATGCCGAGCTCGAGGCCTCCCAGAAGGAGGCCCGCGCCCTTAGCACTGAGCTGTTTAAGATGAAGAATGCCTATGAAGAGTCCTTGGATCAGCTCGAAACCCTGAAGCGAGAGAATAAAAACTTGCAGCGTGAGTCCCTTTCACTTTCAATAATATTCATTACTTGGAGAAACCTTCCTTTAATGGCAAATGTCTGACCAAACATCTACCTGTCTTTTACCCAAAACAATAGAGGAGATTTCTGACCTCACGGAGCAGATTGCAGAAGGAGGGAAACGTATCCATGAACTGGAGAAAATAAAGAAGCAGGTGGAACAAGAAAAGTCAGAAATTCAGGCTGCTTTAGAAGAAGCAGAGGTACAAGTCAAATTGTGCATTAAAAACACATATTCTGAAAAGATTTAGGCCCATTTGCATTAATTGAATGAAAAGATACACAGCAGAAAATTATTGAAACAAGTTGTACAGAAAAACTTTAGAATGTTTCCATTCCCCTGCTAATGTCACCCCTTACTCTCACTAAGGCTTCCCTTGAACATGAAGAGGGAAAGATCCTGCGCATACAGCTTGAGTTGAACCAAGTCAAGTCTGAAGTTGATAGGAAAATTGCAGAAAAAGATGAGGAAATTGACCAGCTGAAAAGAAACCATGTTAGAATTGTGGAGTCAATGCAGACTACACTGGATGCTGAGATCAGGAGCAGGAATGATGCCATCAGGCTCAAGAAGAAGATGGAGGGAGACCTCAATGAAATGGAAATCCAGCTGAACCACGCTAACCGCATGGCTGCTGAGGCCCTGAAGAACTACAGGAACACCCAAAGCATCCTCAAGGTAATGGGCTCCAGAGACAGTCCCAGAACAATTGGAGTGAGAGTAGCTCTCAGAACATGGTATCTCAATGACTGTGTTCATTCCACAGGATACCCAGATCCACCTGGATGATGCTCTCCGGGGCCAGGAGGACCTGAAGGAGCAGCTGGCCATGGTTGAGCGCAGATCCAACCTGCTGCAGGCTGAGATCGAGGAGCTGCGGGCCACTCTGGAACAGACAGAGAGGAGCAGGAAAGTTGCAGAACAGGAGCTCCTTGATGCTAGTGAGCGCGTCCAGCTCCTGCACACCCAGGTGGGATTCAGCACAAAGAATTTACCTTCACTAGGTTCTATGTGTCCCAGAAAATATCAGCTTGAATTTTTTTAAATATGGCAGCCAGATTTTATACTTCTATTAAATTTTCACTGTATTATTGAGATATCTTTCACTTTTCTTTTAAATAATTATTCACTTCCTAAAACATTCTGAGGCAGTCCCATATAGTAGTGTGTTAATATCTTTGTTGGCCCTTGTTCTTAATATTGACATTTTTATTGTGGAGAAATGGTACGTTAGGAACATCTGTTATAATTTTATTCCCATGAATGGTAAATGGCAGTTATACAATTATAAAACATTGTTGGCTATTTGGTCTATTTATGAACTATACACTTGAATATGCTTAATATTTTATAATATTTCTATTTTATTTAATTGTGTTACATAACAAAATTCTTTAATATTGAAGAGCATTTTGACACGTAAATTTGTATCTAAAGTTTTTCAAAGAAATGGCTTCTATTAAGTATTTTGATGACAAGATGAAAAAAATATATAATGTATTTTTAAACAGAACACCAGCCTAATCAACACCAAGAAGAAGCTAGAGACAGATATTTCTCAAATGCAAGGAGAAATGGAGGACATTCTCCAGGAAGCCCGCAACGCAGAAGAGAAGGCCAAGAAGGCCATCACTGATGTGAGCAGCAGATGCATCTCTCCATTCATTCAGCAGGGAGATTTCCTGACATCTATAGCTTTCTTCATTTCCTTGGTTTATTTGCTAATCAGGCGGCCATGATGGCTGAGGAGCTGAAGAAGGAGCAGGACACCAGCGCCCACCTGGAGCGGATGAAGAAGAACCTGGACCAAACAGTGAAGGACCTGCAGAACCGTCTGGATGAGGCCGAGCAGCTGGCCCTGAAGGGAGGCAAGAAGCAGATCCAGAAACTGGAGGCCAGGGTGGGTCTCCCGATATCTGCCTATTTCCATCTGCTCCCAATGCCTTATTAGATGAAAGTTCTTATGAGCCTATTTATTTGTAGGTGCGTGAGCTTGAAGGAGAGGTTGAGAGTGAGCAAAAGCGGAATGCTGATGCTGTCAAGGGTCTTCGCAAACATGAGAGACGAGTGAAGGAACTCACTTACCAGGTATGGCGATTGTTTTTATCAGCTAAACACTCTTCCATATATATGTAAAGTACTCACATGCTATGGTGCATTGGTCACTTGGCTTTTAAAGTAAAGCCCCACTGTTTTTATAATCTTTCAGACGGAAGAAGATCGAAAAAATATTCTCAGGCTTCAGGACTTGGTAGATAAACTTCAAGCAAAAGTTAAATCTTACAAGAGACAAGCTGAGGAGGCTGTAAGTATCCTTAAGGTAGAAGGGAAGACAGAAGTCCTCAGGTTGAGAAAAGCTTATAAAAAAAATTAGATGTACTACCCATTATTGTAAATAAGCTGTTTGCTTTACAGAAGACTGTGTACTTCTTAAAAAACACTTGTACATTTTTGTGATTGTCATTTGTATACTAATAGTTTGATTTAAAAATAAATTTTTAAGCCACAAAAAACCCTCAAAAAATTTAAAAGTCAAAATAATACAGTCCACATTCTCTGGACACAATGTAATAAAATTGCAATGTGATAGAAAATATAAACAAAAATTCCAAGGTACTTAAATTTTTTTTAAAAAAAACACTCCCCTAAATAATTCTTGGGTTAAATTCAAAATAAAAAAGCATAATTATGAAATAATTATTTATAAATAAATGACAAAGAAGATAGTACTTACACAAACCTGTAGAATGTAGTCAAAGCTGTCTTTGAAGGCCAATTCATTGCTTTAAATGCTTTCTTTATGAATAAAAAATAAATGAAAAACCTGACAGTCCAATCAAGAAGTTATAAATAATAATAATTTAAAAAAACACTGGAAGTAAGAAGTACTGTTAAAGATAAAGGTAGAAATTGATGTGTTAGGGTATATTATTTTCTAATTTGGTAATTTCAATAATGTCAGATAATTGCTAATTTAATATAATCTAAATTCTAATTTGATAGTAGATAAACAGATTAGGTTCTTTGTGGAGAAATTAATAAAATAAATACACTTATAAATAGCTTAATAAGAAAAAAGAGAGAGAAAATGCAAACCCACAACACTAGGAATGAGAAATGGGTAAACCATATGCACAGAGGATTATTTAAAAACTATAAAATATAATTCTGTCAATAAAGTCAAAATCTTCAAGAAATGGATGATTTTTCTAGGATAATGTAAATTACTCAGTTGGCTAAATAAGTTATTTCTGAATTACTTCTGAAAATGGACTCAGGTCCAGATAGGTCTTCCAAAATTTCAAGGAACAGATAATCCCTGAGCTATGGAAGCTGTTAAGAGCATGAGAAAAGATACAGAGCTTTCCAATTCATTTTAAGAAGCTAGCATAACCCTCATACCAAAATCTGTCCAAGAGAGACCAGGGAAGAAAAAAATTTAAAAACAAGCAAACAAAAACTAAAGGCAGTTTTATTTATAAGCATTGTTATAAACCAAAAGTAAAAAACCAAACCCACTGCCGTCGAGTCGATTCCGACTCATAGTGACCCTACAGGACAGAGTAGAACTGCCCCATGGGATTTCCAAGGAGTGGCTGGTGGATATGAACTGTCAACCTTTTGGTTAGCAGCTGAGCTCTTAACAACTGTGCCACCAGGGCTCCTCTACTTGTGATACATATCCTTTAGTATGTTTGGTTGCAAAAACAGGTATGCAATTATTTATGAGACACCAGACCCAAATAAATCATAAAGTTAATTTCAGTAATAAACAAAATGTAGGAGGCGATAAGATAATGATGTTTTTCGTTGAGTATTTTAAGACCTCGGTAGATGCCAAGTCCTTGGTAGATGCCAAGTCCTTTTTTTCCCCTTAGACTTACAGAGTCTAGAAAGATGAACAGTATGCGTTCCTTACAATTACATTTTCATTCTCAGGAGGAACAATCCAACACAAATCTCTCTAAATTCCGCAAGATCCAGCACGAGCTGGAGGAGGCCGAGGAGCGGGCTGACATTGCCGAGTCCCAGGTCAACAAACTGCGGGTGAAGAGCCGGGAGGTTCACACAAAACTCATAAGTGAAGAGTGATTAAGTCCTGATGCTATAGAATGACTGAAGAGAGGCACAGAATGTGAAGTCTTTGGTCATTTCTCTCTGTAATTATTGTCTATTTTACCCTATTACAAAGGAAATAAAGAGTATAGGGTGCTTTGCAAATGGTATCCCTAGACTGGTCCTTTCTCTCTCTCCTTAAGTGATGGCAAAGTTCAAATAATCACAATGCTATCAAACAACAACATTTAACCTGCTGCTAAGAAGTATTTAGGTCTTCGCTTTTGTTTTAAATTTATTTTTAAAAAAAACCAAACCTGTTGCTGTTGAGTCAATTCTGACTCATAGCGACACTATAGAAAAGGGCAGAATTGCCCCATAGGGTTTCCGAGGAGTGCCTGGTGGATTCGAAGTGCCAACCTAGCTCTTAACCATTACGCCAACAGGGATACCCTTTAAGTCTACAGTACCACTTTAAGATTATAAAAGTATCGCTTATAAGGGAAGCCTGTTCTGATGGACAGAAATCTGGAAGTCATTTTTATTTATTTTTAACCTTTGCTCAGTATCTAAGCATAGTAAAATTTCAGAAAGCTCCTGCTTCCCTTACCATGAGCCTAATTTTCCAGGTCTATGCAAAGGATGGCACTAGCTCGATTCTCATATAAGTGATTCAGACCAAGCCGTATCATTTATTCTCCTTGCTTAATAACTGTTGTCAAGAATACAAGTCCAGAGTATTCTTATTAGCTCATGAAAAGTTGTATCATTGGTGCCAATATACTGAATGTCCATATAATATGCGTTTGATATGAAAGAGTGAGATGTGGCCCCTCTCCCTATGAAAGCTATAGGGTGGCCATAAAGTCAGGAGACATAGCAAATATTACTCTATTACATTATAACAGAGTAATATCATAATATCAGTAAGCTATTTATTAGCCTATGTCTCCAGACTTTATGACCACCTGTCTACACATGTAAAGAACCTAAATAAATGACTAAAAGTGTCAATAAACCACAAATCTCAAAGTAGATTAATGTATACTCAACACATTTAATGATGAGAATGAGTTTGGTGCAAAAAATAGATATGGCAACAATCTAGACTACTCACAGAAGTTCTCCTGGAGGATGAAGATTTTTAAACTGGATTCAATTGAGATGTATAGCTAAAAAGGCAACACTCCTGGAGAGCATAAAGAAAAAGCTAAATAGCCTGAATAGAAAGCAAGAGTATCTTGGTTTAATGGCACCATGTGTGAATGACTTGAATTAGATGTGTGCAAGTAGTCTAACAGGTAAACTGGATGCCCAGTGTAGCCCGGGACTTCCTTTAGGAAGCGTGTGGGATCACTGCTCTCACTGCATCGGCACCTCGTTCTCTTTGTTCCCGTCTCCTGTTAACGTGTGTTAGTGGCTCACACTTGGCAGTAACAACAGAAAACAAAGTCTTGCTTTCTAGTTATGAAAATTTATCTGAATCAGGTCAAAAGTCTATCTTAAAACTCCCATCAGATCCTCTGTAAAGTATTAAAATGTTCTCTCTTCCCGAGACTCACCGCCCACATTTTGCAGATGAGTCATAAAGAAACAGAAGTGTAAGAAAGTAAAACGATGTACCTGTGGTAACACAGTGGGTTAACAGCTGTCTAGGAAAGCCTCTCAGATGCACATCCCCTGGGAGACCCTTCCTGTGGCCTTAATCTACTCCAGCTGGAAGAGGGCGACCAGCAGCCATGCTGGACTCAGTCAGGTGACCAGGGTCTAGACTGCTGTGTGGCATTTGTGGAGAGTCTCTTCTACTCTTTGGATCTCAGTGATTTTATTAGTAAAATGAAAAATTTGGAATAGATGGTCCCTTACAGTAATAAAGTCGTGTGATCATTACAACCAGTATTCCCAGATATCTGCTTTCACAAGGCACCCTATTCCATAAAGTCAATAAAAAATGAAGTACAATAATATACTCATGAGTGCAAAACAAAGTATGTTAAGCAAATTTGGCCCCAGTCCTAAGCAGACAATGCAGACATAAAAAGATGCAAGGCCATGGAGACAATAAAGCAAACATTTTTTAAAACGGAAAATTAGAATAAAAATAATGATCAGATACTATATGCGAGCAAAATGTGAAATATATACCATGGGTAGTTGATGGAGGAGAAGTCCTACAGGCTGCATATTCAGACCGAGAAATGTCCTATTTTCTAATATTTTCCTATGTTGAGTTTCACAGAGGAGACAGGATTCCATAAGCAACTTGCACAAAGAATGTAAGAGAAGCAGGAAATCTCCGCTCAGCAAGGCAATGCCATTTCGGAGCAAGTCTGAAGTGGGAGTGGATGATTTAACAATGAATCAGAGGAGACTGACTGGAGGAAACAAAAGAAACTGTCTCTCTTTGGCTGCTCTCATGAAGCAATTTTTAAAATTAAATTTCCAAGCATCCTCGAAAAAGAACAAAAAATTGCAACAACAAAAAATTTTTTGTATAACACTCTGGAGAAGAGCAGAAACTTTCCTCCCAAGTACAATAAGCTCTGCAATTGCGCAGGGCAGCTGAAAAGATTTCACGCAGGCAACTGGGTGAAACAGAAAAGCAGTAGGCAGTAAAGTCCGGGGATCCCAGAACATAGCTATCTTTGAAAACCACCTTACATTATTCCAGAGGCAGATCACTTTCAGATTGCCAACAACTCAAATTATTTATAGGAGATTGATTCATATACTTAACCCAATATGAGAGGAAATCTTTCTAATTATATCCAAACATCTTTAATATGAGGGGAACTGTGCTTGGAGACCTTCATTGCCAAAAACATGTTTTGCCAAATATGTTCCAAGAAAGAGGAGGAGGCTACATGTTTTCCATATCTGATCCTATAAAAGTACCCTTGGAATGAGTATCACTTGTCTTTCGTCATAAAACCTCAAGGTAAGTGTGTGTGAGGACAGGGCTCTGTCTGAAGGGCAGTGAGGGATGGGGAACAGAAAGTAATGTCTGGCTGCCCGAGTGCATGCCACACATCCTGACTCCCGCTGTCCCTGGCAGCCCTTCCAGGGGAGCACCAATTTCCTCCACAGCAATTTTAATTAGATGTTTTAGTGTGTCCAGTCACTTCCAGATTTACAGCTGAGAACTATGTTATTATTGGGAATGGCTAGAATTTAATCAGAAGAAATGTGCTCTTTTTCTTAAACAGTTCTGACCCACTTCAAGGTTGCATCTCTAAGGTAAGAATTTTTTTTCTCATCCCCATCAGGGCGCAAGGAATCTTCTTGGGGGTTAAGAAAAATAAAAGCACTTGAATTTAATGGCTGATCATGCTTTTCTTGAAAAACCCTGAGGGGGATTTTAGAACTGGTTCTCACTAACTCATATACTCTTAGCAACACATGAAATGATTTCTTAGAATCTTTGGGAGTTTTGTAAACAGTTTGGTCCATTTCCAGCATTGTGGTTTGCCTTTTAAATTATTTAATTGCAGTGTGCAATGCAACACTTCAGGATGTTACCATTCATTTATAAAGAAAATGTAAATCACTGTAGCACTCTATAACATAAAATGGGTACATAGAATAGATTGAATCCTTGCCTTCAAAAAGTTACTTAGATCTGCATCTAATTTCACAATCTGTACATTAGGAATTAAAAAAAAAAACAAATAAACCATGATATGAAAAATGACTGTGAGCATTTTCAGCAATACAAAGCATCTTGTGTTATCTGAGTCACTGCAGTTTTGAGTTGGAAAATGTGAAAAGGTTTATCCAGCGCTTTGAGCTTTCCTGGAAAAGGTATCTTATTATTACAAAATAGACTATATATGATTATTATTGAGAAAATTAATAATGAATGAATGAAAGTGGCTAGAGATATGTCTCTAAAAGTTTTGTGAAATGTTTTATGAGAATATTAGCGACAGAGCAAGAAAACATAGGTAATAACACTTTACAATAAATCTTTGAGACATACTAAAGACGTGAAGAACATAAGTTTGTTAAAACAATATTGCAGGAGCAAGAGAAATTGATGTACAATGAAATATTTTTTAACAAAACAATGCAAAACAAAGCTCCTCACATTTCTGCTTCCTTTTATACTAGGTAGTCTTTATAAATCCCAAGTGATATAATCAAAAGATTTTCACCATGGACAAAATAATTCCTATAAGTTTAGCAATGTATTTCTGCTGTTCTTTTAATTCTCCGAGCCAGCTTTGAGCCCGGTCTCCGTCTCCAGCATGTGTTTTAAGAGGTGTGAAGAATGGCATAAAAGAAACAGAAAAAACTCCCTGCCCACAAGGAGTTTATAATCCAATGGGGAAGATAAGACTCTATACACGAAAGAGCTGGAGAAGACCTTGCCATTATTTTAGCTCTGTGTTCTGTATAAGCAAATGATAGGCAGCTTACAAAGATCAGTATGCATAACAAATTAAATAGAGAAAGCTGCTGAACTATCACAGTTGGTGAGCCAGAAACAACAGACTCTTTCCAAAGGCATGATTAAGTATCTGTCAGCATTGGCACACAACACAGGAGACTGACATTTCATCTACAACCAAGCCAGGGAGGTGGTTATACCTAATGCAATGTTAAATGCCCAAACAGTAAGTAAATAATGTTTGTTTGTTTTTTTAAAATGAATCTGACAGTCCAATTTCTGAATTCCTATCATTTCTTTCCTTCCTCTGCCAGCCAGGGTCCCTGACTGGGCTGCCAACAGTGACCTGCAGCCATGAGTGGGGACGCGGAAATGGCCGTTTTTGGGGAGGCTGCTCCTTACCTCCGAAAGTCTGAGAAGCAGCGCATCGAGGACCAGAATAGGCCCTTTGATGCCAAGACATCTGTCTTCGTGGTGGAGCCCAAGGAATCCTTTGTAAAAGCGACTGTGCAGAGCAAGGAAGGAGGGAAAGTGACGGTGAAGACAGAAGGCGGAGCGGTGAGTAGAGCTCCAGGAAACAACTGCATTGTATTGATTTTTTTTGTTTGGTCACTCAGCTGATACACATGGCTACCTTTCCTGTTTATCAGACTCTGACGGTGAAGGAGGATCAAATTTTCCCCATGAACCCTCCCAAATTTGACAAGATCGAGGACATGGCCATGATGACTCACCTGCATGAGCCTGCTGTGCTGTATAACCTCAAAGAGCGCTATGCAGCCTGGATGATCTACGTGAGTTCATTCTCATGACACTCTACTCATGTGGGTGGTTCACCTTTGTGGGACAACAGCAGACATTTAAGGTCCCCATGAAATAATTTTATTATTTTTGATTTTGGTGCAGACTTACTCAGGCCTCTTCTGTGTCACTGTCAACCCCTACAAGTGGCTGCCGGTGTATAACGCCGAGGTGGTGACGGCCTACCGAGGCAAAAAGCGCCAGGAGGCCCCGCCCCACATCTTCTCCATCTCTGACAACGCCTATCAGTTCATGCTGACTGGTGAGTGGCTCAACTGTTTTTCATAAGAATTATTTTATCTCACATAATCGCAAAGTGATAGAGCTTAAAGAGGCCTTTAGAAATAATCCAACCCCCTGGTTGTACAGAAGAGGTGACTGAAGCACAAAGAAATAGAAACTATCAAAAGCTGGGACTACAATTCAGTTCCCCTGATTCCAAGTCTGTGACTGTACCTGACCATGGTTAATGCTCCACCCCTGTCAAGTTTGCTTGTAGTCTGCTTGCTTGGAAATAAATTTCTTTTTCATATTTAAATAACAAGACTGAGATTAAGTAATGAATGAATCATGTTGTCTGAATAGAAATGTAAAAAAAAAATGTGTTCAATCCTTTTAGTGCCTAAGTTTCTTGTTGATTATAAGTTAGATAATTTTGGAAGCATTGTTACTTCTTTAAAGTCACCAGAGTATATTTCAGATATGATATCCTCTCCTTGAATGAAGATGGCATTTTGGGGGCTAAATGCATATAAACAGGAGTTATGTTTCCCCTTTACAAGGGTTTTCTTCTGATTGAACCATCCTCTTTTACCTAGTCTTTCTTTGATTCAATGGCACACTTTGGGAAGGCTGCTCAGAGTTAGGGTTGTAGCGTGCAGCTATGAGGACATTTTGTTGCTTCTTGAGTGGGGCCAGTTGACTCATTTAGAAGCTAAACCTCAACTGTAGTCTTACTAACACTATTTTAACCTCTTAAACTACAACCCAGGCCCTTCTTAGCATATTATGCATTTTTTTCAGTTATATGTTTTAATCAGCAGACAGCATGTCATAGAAATCTACAGACAACAATTAGGGGATGTGTCTGGCTTTGCAATACACTCCTCTTTATCTTAAACCAAAAAGACCCACTTCCTATGGTGGTTTAAGGAACTTAAGACATGACAACATTTTATGTTTTTCTTTTCCAACTTAAGAGGCTTAAGAATAATACTATATGTAACTTTACAATAATACACTGAAAAACTCCATTGAAAATGACACTTACGTTCAATGTCTTAAGAGTTTCCCTACAGAAAATTTTGTTTGTGTAAGTGATAATTATACTGACTGTCCCACTTTTTTTCCTTTAGATCGGGAGAATCAGTCTATCTTGATCACGTACGTATTCCTATTCTGAGGCTTATTGGTATTTTATTCTCAATGGGAAAATGAAAGACAAAAGAAGAAATTAGTTAATGCCCCCATACTAAAGCAATGGCATGACCAGCCTGGAACTGGATAGTGTTTTCCCTTTATTGCAGGATTTACATTGCATCAGAATATAAAGTAACTGTGGCTGAAATGACACCATTTACTAGTCTAGTCTAGAAAGTACTATAGAACTTTGCTTGGAGTAGGAGATATAAAACACCATCTCTGAGCATGACCAGAGAATAGTCCAGAGAGTCAGCAACATACAGCCTTCTGAAGATACAGCAGCTTCAGAAGGGCATATTATCTCTGGCGTATTACCCAGTGGGTCATTTTTAAGGTCTATTAGGGAATGTCTATTCCTTCAAAGACCTAATTTGGGTCATGTCTGTAGTCTAAGGAAGCTGAAGAATAAGTGCATCTCTTGGTAGAGTTTCTTACTGATTGTTTCATTTACCATGTATTTGTTGAGTGACTGCTTTTTGACACCTCAAGCCCCAGGCCTTAGCACCTGGAAAAGAGCCTGGCACATTTAACCACTCAAGAAATGTGTTAAATAAACAGTGAATGAATTTCTCTATTTCTTGTCAGTACAAACAGAAGTAATATAAGCTCTATGAAGGCCAAAGAGAAAGATCTGGGAAACACTCTGACAGAGACATAGAAACAGATGCACGAGCTAGTAAATGCTGATGGTGGAAGCACTTGCGCTTGTCAACGCACTTAATTTCTCACATATGTTTGGTCTTTGTTTGACAGCGGAGAATCCGGGGCAGGAAAGACTGTGAACACCAAGCGTGTCATTCAGTATTTTGCAACAATTGCAGTTACTGGGGATAAGAAGAAAGAGGAAGTTACTTCTGGCAAAATGCAGGTGGGTCTGGTTGCCATGCTAAGAATCAAGGCTCTGTCTGGGCTCTCAGGTAAGAAATTCTCAAGTCCTACGCTGCTCTTTCCTTTGCAGGGAACTCTGGAAGATCAGATCATCAGCGCCAACCCCCTACTGGAGGCCTTTGGCAACGCCAAGACCGTGAGGAATGACAACTCTTCTCGCTTTGTAAGTGTCTTGGTCACAGAGGGTCTTCTCTGTCCTTAAACGCCAGAGAAAGCATGTCTGAATTATTAATTGCATCTCTCTTGGAAACTTCAAGTTTTGTATACAACATCATCTTTTTTACTTGCAAGGGTAAATTCATCAGGATCCACTTTGGTACCACAGGGAAGCTGGCTTCTGCTGATATTGAAACATGTGAGTAACAAGACCTCTTAAATAGAATCGAAGAATGACAAATGAATGGTTTGGAGAAACAGCGTGAAGCTCCTACCGAGCCTGGAGCCTGTAAGAACACCAGTCTGCTGCCAAACATGCCAGTGGTTAATGCTAGTCTCAGCCACAGACCCCTGTGTACTTTACCCACTTCAGTCATGAGTGAATAATTTTGTGGGAACTGCCAGCAACTGCAAGCCTTGTCTAAAGTATCTCAGCCTCAGGATGAACTTCAAAGTTTTCTAAGTGTGAACGTGTTGCCTGTGGACTGAGTCTAGTCTTATCTGTCTAGTCTGAGCCTTGATAAATGTGGCTCTTAGTAGCCTCTCTACTACAGAGTGAGAGGACATGCTGGGGAGGGAAAGGTTTTCAAGAATCAATTATACAACAACAACCACAACATAATTAAATTAAGAAAAAAGAATTATATTTCAAGTGTCGAGGATCTTCCATACGAGAAGTGAATATGTCCTGGAGTAGGCATGCTTCAGTTTCTGTCCTGAAGTGGAGAAAACAACTGCAAAGGTGTCTGCAGAGTTGTAATACGTAATTCCCCACGGGAATATTCAGTTGAAATCTCAAGGGGTTGATGAGACTGAGCTAATGATTCCAAGTTCCAAAATCACTCCAGGGTCACTTCATAATTTCTCCTCTTAATCCAATGTCTACTTTCCATTGCAGATCTCCTAGAAAAGTCTAGAGTTACTTTCCAGCTAAAGTCAGAAAGAAGCTACCACATTTTTTATCAGATCATGTCTAACAAGAAGCCAGACCTAATTGGTAAGAAAGAACTTAAATTCACAGGCTAGAAGTTAATGTAACACATACATTGTATGTAATGTAAAATATATACATTAATGTAAAACACACACTCTGAATTCTACGTACCCAGAAATGCTCCTGGTCACCACCAACCCATATGACTATGCCTTCGTCAGTCAGGGAGAGATCACAGTCGCCAGCATTGATGACCAAGAAGAGCTGATTGCCACTGATGTAAGTCACACACACACATACTTTTAAAAAATGCATTATGTATGGAATGACAGTAGCAACCTAATGTATGTGTGGTTACCTTATGATATAGTAGAAATTCTCCTAAATAAGTTAGTTCTTCTGCCCTAACTTTTGTCTCATCATCTCTGTTGGCAGACCGCCATTAACATCTTGGGCTTCACTCCTGATGAAAGAGTGTCCATCTATAAGCTCACAGGGGCTGTAATGCACTATGGGAACATGAAATTCAAACAAAAGCAGCGTGAGGAGCAAGCTGAGCCAGATGGCACTGAAGGTACCAAATTAACCTCCACTTGGGTTTAGTGAGAGAATACAGGCAAAAAAGACCATTCCAAACTCATGTCTTCTTTGCAGCTGAGCTTCTGATGGACATAGACAAATCCACCCCACATAGAATTCCTATAAAGTGATTCACTCACGATTCCGCCCCTATGAATTGTGTGGCCCAGCATAGGTCATGTTGGATAACTGAATTGTGTCTCTGCAGTTGCTGACAAGGCGGCCTATCTCCAGAATCTGAACTCTGCTGACCTGCTCAAAGCCCTCTGCTTCCCCAGGGTGAAGGTGGGCAATGAGTTTGTCACCAAAGGCCAGACTGTGCAGCAGGTAAGTGCTCTTCAATGAGTCAGCCACAACCCAGGCCTTCATGACATGTCTTTAATAACACCGACAAACATTACCCGGTCTGTGAAGGTGTACAACGCCGTGGGTGCTCTGGCCAAAGCCGTCTACGAGAAGATGTTCCTGTGGATGGTCACCCGCATCAACCAGCAGCTGGACACCAAGCAGCCCAGGCAGTACTTCATCGGCGTCTTGGACATTGCTGGCTTTGAGATCTTTGATGTGAGTTAGTAGAAACTCTGTATGGGAAAATTTTACAAATCTTGCTGCTGCAGTCAATACTGGAACTGGTTTATGACAAATAGCTGCAATACAAACTAAAGTGCCACATGAAAGCGGGCCAAAAGTCCATGAAAGGCCATGGGCTTTGGAATGAGAAAGACCAGGATTCATTCTCCAGCTCCATCAATCACTAGCTGTGTGATCTTCGATAATGGGAGCGTACCTGACAGATCCTTGTGCAAATTAAACTAGGACCTGTATGTAAAACACTCAGTACTCCAGATTACATACTCACTTCTGAATTTTACTGCTAGAGAGGTGATTTCTGAATTCAAAGACCTTAGAACAGTCCCCAAAGCACATAGTCAGAATTCAGGAAATGCTAAAGAAGATGACAAAGGTGACAATGGCAGCAAAGGTGGAGGTACGGGGAGACAACGACAAGTTCAAAGAAAGACTTTAAGACTCCAATCTGCCTAGAAGGAAAATGAACTACATGTTTAAATATTAGGTTAAACTCTGAAATACCCAGGTATAGAAGACGGCAATGGCATTGTAAAGAAACACATTCATCCAAGAGAGAATGCCTCCCACACAGCTTAGGAAAGAAGGACCACCTGATAGTAGTCTCTTAGATGTCTCTGATTCAGAGGTCTCATTTCTGTGCCTTATTTTATGAGTGAACTGAGAGAAACTGCATGAAAATGTCTGCCTTTTAAGGACAAGAGCAGTTTCAGCCATTCCCAAACAGATGTAAGAAGGCAGTGAATAACCTGTCACCAAGCAAGGAAGGAAGAGCAATCCAAACTTTTTTTTTTTTTTTTTTAGAAAACTAATACACTAACAAATATGACAGTGTAAGCTTACAATCTCTGGGTTTTTTTTTTTTTAATTTTAACAGCTTTATTGGGATATAATTCATATTCCATACAATTTGCCTATTTAAAGTATACAATTCAGTGGTTTTTAGTCTACTCACAGGTATGTGCAACTATCACCACAAATCGATTTTAGAACATTTTCATCACCTTAAGAAACCCCGTATTCACTAAGCAGTCACTCCTCATCCCTCCTGTCCCTAGCCTCTGGTAAGCACTAATCTGCTTTCTGTCTCTATGGATTTGCCTATTCTGGACGTTTCATATGAATGGAATCATATAACACACGGCCCTTTGTGACTGACTCCTTCACTTAGCATAATGTTTCTAAGATTCATCCGTATTGTAAAACCTCTGACTTCTGTGTATGGTGCTGGTGCTCGTGGATGAGATCATCACCAATTGTGTCTCCAGTCAGATGTCCTGAAGAGTAAATGCAGGCAGATTTACTCAAGTTTTGGAAGTTGTTCTGAACACTAGCCCTGGTGTCAAAGCACTGGAGCCCCCATAGTGCTCCTTACTAGTTACAGATTTCTTCACCTCTATAATAGTGTTTCCTCATCCAAAAAATGGGCAGACAGTATCACCTTAAGAAGGTAGCTGTGAGGATTAAGCGCAATAATTTGTAAAAAGCACTTAGCATAATGTCTAGCACATACTAAATGTTCAATAAATGTTGGATGTTTAATTTTTCTTATTATTAATGACATACAGACCACAATGGCAAACTTAGCTAGTTGTACAACAAAATCAGTAGTGGATAAATCATTAAGAAACCTCTGATTGAAAAACATAGATGTTATAAAAACCATGCCAATTTTTTATTGAATAGGAAAGCATCACTCAGAGCCTGTTATTCCCATTTAAGGAATAATTCTAGTAAGTGTGGTGACACTTCCCAGCCAGCAGCAGCAAGAAAGGAATAGGAGAGAGTAAGGAGCTTGTTGCCTGCATGAGGAAGGCATACCACCCTAAAAGGGTCCTAATAGGGTGACTGGGCTAACCAACTGAGAAAAGCCCCTTCCAAAGAGAACCTTTAACTCTACGTTGTGTGTTAATTTGTATTTTCTACTTAACGCAGTTCAACAGCCTGGAGCAGCTGTGCATCAACTTCACCAATGAGAAACTGCAACAGTTTTTCAACCACCACATGTTCGTGCTGGAGCAGGAGGAGTACAAGAAGGAAGGCATCGAGTGGGAGTTCATTGACTTTGGGATGGACCTGGCTGCCTGCATTGAACTTATTGAGAAGGTATCCTCTCCTATCCACCTATCCACTTAGTAGCCTCTTCTCATATACTCTGCTGCGCGTTACTGCAGCTGCTGTGTGTTACTGCAGCTCCTACTTATCCTACATGCATTTTGCCTTCAACTCTAGCCCCTGGGCATCTTCTCCATCCTGGAAGAGGAGTGCATGTTCCCCAAGGCCACAGACATTTCCTTCAAGAACAAGCTGTATGAACAGCACCTGGGCAAGTCGGCCAACTTCCAGAAGCCCAAGCCCGCCAAAGGCAAGGCCGAGGCCCACTTCTCCCTGGTTCACTACGCTGGCACTGTGGACTACAACGTTACTGGCTGGCTTGACAAGAACAAGGACCCCCTGAATGAGACGGTGGTCGGGCTGTACCTGAAGTCTTCCATGAAAGTTCTGGCTTACATCTTCTCTGGGGCAGCAGCAGCAGCTGAAGCAGGTCATTTTCAGTAAAATTAATCTTTTACTTAATATATAAAACATAAATGGAGAAAGACTATACAATGATTGTTTGTGGAGCCGTGATGGCCCAGTGGTTAAAAGATCGGCTGCTAACCAAAAGACTGGCAGTTCAAATCCACCAGCTACTCCTTGGAAACCCTATGGGACAGTTCTACTCTGTCCTGTAAGGTCGCTATCGACTCGACGGGAATGGGTTTGGTTTTTTTTTTTTTTTTTTTTGATTGTTTGCGCTTTCTTTGCCCCACAGAGGCTGGTGGTGGTGGTGTAAAGAAAGGCAAGAAGAAGGGCTCTTCTTTCCAGACTGTGTCTGCTCTCTTCAGGGTACGAACTTCATTTTCTCTAATTAAATTCAGGAAATTAAATTTTACTTTATTGGGTAGGGGAGGGGAAGTAATATTGGAAGGATTCTAGAAATGGCTGTGACTCAAGGAGACAGGTCTGCTGACAGTGGCAGAACTGAGTTTTAGATAGTCTGGGGGAGAAAACTGCTTATATATGAGAGGCAGGAGTCAGGAGAGATGAGACTAAATTTTAGAAGTCAGTATCAGATGGCAAAATTCAATTCTCGGGCAAGAGAAATGTGATCATTTGACATTTGACACTTATGAGGCTCCACTGCGGTAGGATTAAGTAAAGCATGACATTTGGGCCGAGCCTTTGAAAGCATCCAACCAGTTTAGGTGCTTAGGTTTACATTGGTAGAGAACTGAAGTGGGTAATTTTGAAAATTGAGGGTAAAAGAAGAGTGGTAGGAATTGGAGGCTGAATTAAAAGAAGGAAATAAAAAATCAGATGTGATCAGAAATAACACTTTAAGGAAAAACTACTTGTCTTTTGGCAATCCCATCTCTAATGCACTGAATGGAAGCTCCAGAAAAATCAGGATATCCATAGGTTGGGAAACTGTTAGTTTTCTGCCAATTCCCAGAATAAGATATTACAAGGCCACTTTCTACGGAAGCATCAGGAGGCCACAGTTTTGCACCTGCAACAAGGAATAAGCATATGATAGAGGGACAGATATTTGGGTAAAGAAAGAAATGGGAGATTTGGAGGAAGGTATTAAGTTAGTACTAAAACCAGACCACATCTCTAGACAAAAGAGTATGGGTAGAGTATTTGCCTATATCCAGAATGTCATACTAAACTTAAAAAGTATGCTAGGAAATTCAACAGCAGTGAACCAAATAACCTTCACAACTACTTCTACAGATAGTATAAAAAATATATTTGTAATGCACAAAGATGAGAAATAGGAGGATATGTCGGGAAATGTGGAAATTCCAGAGATAACTCTTTGCAAATTCAAATCTGGATACTCTTCATTAGAATTTTGCCAAAATCATGTATCAAATAATTATGCCTATAAATATGAATATATGAAAGCAATGCATTTTCTAAATGAAATCTACATATGGTTCCACAGGAGAATTTGAACAAGCTGATGAGCAACTTGAGGACCACTCACCCCCACTTTGTGCGGTGCATCATCCCCAATGAGACCAAAACTCCTGGTAAGATATTTATGATATCCAGACAAACTCTGGTGGGTTTGCTTTAGACTATTAAATAAGGTGCGTGTATTCTTCTTTTTAGGTGCCATGGAACATGAACTTGTATTGCACCAGCTGAGGTGTAATGGTGTGCTTGAAGGCATTAGGATCTGCAGGAAAGGATTCCCAAGCAGAATCCTTTATGCAGACTTCAAACAGAGGTGAATTATTTTAAGAGGTTCTTGTTAGTTTAATGTTTGAACGAAAGAATTCTTTATACATTCCAATAAAATTGAAGAGACACTAAATTAATAGACTTTCATGATAGACCAAAAGTCCAAAGTCCTTTGGCTACACCAAGAATAGATAAAGAGTTTCTTGTTTATGTTTGCTAGACTACCCAACAGCTATGTTGTTTCTATAGTGAGTCAGGAAGATTTTTTTATTGGGAACATCAGCTATATCATTTATTTGCTTGGCTTAAACAGATACAAGGTTTTAAATGCAAGCGCCATACCTGAAGGACAATTTATCGACAGCAAGAAAGCTTCTGAGAAGCTCCTTGGGTCCATTGACGTTGACCACACCCAGTATAAATTTGGTCACACCAAGGTAATAATTCTCTAAATCTTACCTTGTGCAAATCTTGTCCTTTTCTGTATGTAAAGTTAACAATCTGACATTTTGCCCATCTGCAGGTCTTTTTCAAAGCTGGTCTTCTGGGGCTTCTAGAGGAGATGAGAGATGACAAGCTGGCCCAGCTGATGACCCGAACCCAGGCCAGGTGCAGAGGGTTCTTGGCAAGAGTGGAGTACCAGAGGATGGTGGAGAGAAGGTATTAACAGGGATACTTTACTTAACCATATCAGAATAAGCCTTTTAATTCTGCTACCTATTATAAGCTGACTTTGAACATTTCTATTCATATCACAGAGAGTCCCTCTTCTGCATCCAGTACAATATCCGTGCCTTCATGAATGTGAAGCACTGGCCCTGGATGAAGCTGTACTTCAAGATCAAGCCCCTCCTCAAGAGTGCAGAGACTGAGAAGGAGATGGCCAACATGAAGGAAGAATTTGAGAAAACCAAAGAAGAACTGGCTAAGTCAGAGGCAAAAAGAAAAGAGCTGGAAGAAAAAATGGTAGCTCTGACACAAGAGAAAAACGACCTGCAACTCCAAGTTCAATCTGTGAGTTGAGTTCCAAGTTCAATTGTGAACCCATTTATTGGCAATCTGATGCTAAATTTTTAATTTAGCAATCACTAGGGAAAGAGTTAGATACCAACTTACAGAGGGGCTGGTTATTAATTTTTTCTAAGTCACAACTCCTTAGAATAGTCTATAAAACTTCATATACCACACTGAGGATTCTTCAGTGTTGAGATGGGAAGAATAAAAATATTTTTCCTTTCCTTCTAGTTTTTCCTAGCAAAAATATGGACAGGAAATAGACGATCTTTCTCTCTAAGATTTTCCCTACTAAAAAATGCAAATAAGAGCAAAGAAAAAAGAACAACATTGACAGTGAAGAGGGATAAGACTTTTTGATGAAAACACATCAACCTGAAAGCAATACTCTGAATTTTTAAATCTACAGTCCCCTGGCAACTTCCCTCTCAACTCTATTTTTAGAAATTCTCTAATACCTGAAAGAACAGGATCATTGCAAGGGATAATGGCAATACTTTCTATGGATAATATTAATTTTTATGCAAAGCATGAGATTAATGTGGACAGTTACAACAATTTTCTGTTCTTGTTTGGATGTCCCGGTAAGTATCCAGAAGCTTGGGGAGAAATATTTGATCAACGGCAATCGTCTAACCCATTTTTGTGATCCAAATAACAAGAAAGTTCAGTTGCTGCCACCGAAATCAACAACAGAAACATTTAAGGTTACCATCCAGTTCTCTGAATTCAGAAGAGGAATGCAGATTGGTCCCAGTTGGGCCTATAGGTTTTGGACATAGAAAATTCACAGAAACATGAATTGCAAATACCGAGGTTACACTGTGACTTTCCTTGTACCTTGTACAGATCAGGGTTTTCCAAGTTGAGGAAGGGTTCAAAAAGAATCAAGGGATAACTGAAGGGGGAATCCAGGCTTGATCTAAGAATCTCCTCTCCTTTGAGTATAGTATGCACTCTTTTCAACATTATTCCATCAACTATCCATTTAATATATTTTTGATGAAGAAGGCACTAGGGATTCAATTTTGAGCAAGAGACGTGGTCTCTGTCCTCACAAAGTTTAGATTCCAAATCCCATTTCTTTTTGTAATAAACATGCTTGCTACTTCTCTAAATACTACCTTTTTTTAAAAAAAATTGTGGTAAAATATATATAACTTAAAATTTGCCATTTTCACCATTTTTAAGTATACAATTTGGTGGCATTAATTATATTCACGTTGTGCAACCCTCACCACCATTTTTTTCCAAAACATTTTCATCATCTAAACACTACCTTTTAACGTGCTCCTTGTCCTTGAGTTCTTTCAGGTGTTCCCTTTAATTCCAAGCTGCTCTGTCACTAGAGGACATGCCTTCCCTTTAAGTCACTTTTCTGGTATTGCCTCTCCCTCCTAGAAACAAGTGTGATACCCAACTCTTTTTATTTTTTCATATACTAAGCTTTTCCAAAAATAAACATTAAACAAAGAAAAATGACTGATCTGAAATTATATATCAACAAATTAAATACAGGCAATGATATATCTATTTGTATCATAATTTCACCAGGTACCACGATTTAAATTCCTTTTTTATCTCCAGTATCATAATAAATGTCCAATAAATATTTGCTGAATAGTAGAAAGCTAATAAGAAATGAACCTGAGGCTTCAAAACATAATTGTTTGGCTTCAAAATATTAATAAGATCTGAAAATATCCAAGGAACTGAAATCTAAACATATCATCCCTTCTCAGGAAGCAGATAGCTTGGCTGATGCAGAGGAAAGATGTGACCAGCTGATCAAAACCAAAATCCATCTCGAGGCCAAAATCAAAGAGGTGACTGAGAGAGCTGAGGATGAGGAAGAGATCAATGCTGAGCTGACGGCCAAGAAGAGGAAACTGGAGGATGAATGTTCAGAGCTCAAGAAAGATATTGATGACCTTGAGCTGACATTGGCCAAGGTTGAAAAGGAGAAACATGCCACAGAGAACAAGGTAAAGACCACTCTCATGTAATTTAAATAAATTCAGAACACTAGGTATGAGTCGTATTCTGTGATACTATGTAGAGATTCTGCCACCCAACTAAGCTGCTTTATAGCAGAGATCATCTCTTTCTTAACCTTTTTTAGGTGAAAAACCTCACAGAGGAGATGGCAGGTCTGGATGAGACCATCGCAAAGCTGACCAAGGAGAAGAAAGCCCTCCAAGAGACCCACCAGCAGACCCTGGATGACCTGCAGGCAGAGGAGGACAAAGTGAACACCCTGACCAAGGCTAAAACGAAGCTGGAACAGCAAGTAGATGATGTAAGTCTAACATGATATAAAAACAATCTTCTATTTGGTAACAAACTAAGTAAGCGTAAGTTCTTGGGATATAACGAGTACTTATCAAGTGCGTCCTATGTTTAAGAAGTATAAGACATCATCCCTGCTACAAGGAATAAGACGTAAACATAAGAAATCAATAAAGTTGAGGAACAGACACTATGGGAAAAAAGCTCACCAAGGAAAGCTTTGCAAACAAAGTGAGTCTTTTGCTGGGCTTAGAAGATGATTAAAAAGAAAAAGGAAAAAAAAAAAAAAAAAAAAAACAATGCCATCAAGTCGATTCTGGTTCATAGTGAGCCTACAGGACAGAGTAGAACTGCCCCAAAGGGTTTCTAAGGAGCACCTGGTGGATTCAAACTGCTGACCTTTTGGTTACCAGCCAAACTCTTAACCACTATGCCACCAGGGTTTCCAGAAGATGAATACACTACGGAAAAATGTAGAGGAGGGAGAACATTCTGAGCCGGGAGGACAGCAAGAGTGAAGTAGTAGTAATGATCAATGAGTTTTCTGTCACAAGAACAAAGGGGATTCCAAATAAAAATGGAGAGATAAATTTGCCTTTAAAGATGATCTAGTATTGAATAGGGAACCCACTGTAAACATTTGAGTAAGGAAGAATTAACAAAGGTCCTGGCACGGAAATATTACTATGGTATGCATATGGGCCCCCACATGTCTGTCAGTTTGTTGTACTGTGGGGGCTTGCATGTTGCTGTGATGCTGGAAGCTATGCCACCAGTATTCAAATACCAGAAGCATCACCCATGGCAGACAGGTTTCAGCTGAGCTTCCAGTCTAAGACTGACTAGGAAAAAGGATCTGTCAGTCTACTGAAAAGAATTAGTCAGTGAAAACCTTATGAATAGCAGCGGAAGATTGTCTGATACAGAGCCGGAAGATGAGCCCCCCAGGTTGGAAGGCACTCAAAAGACAACTGGAGAAGAGCTGCCTCCTAAAAGCAGAGTTGACCTTAATGACGTGGATGGAGTCAAGCTTTCGGGCCATTCGTTTGCTGATGTGGCACGACTCAAAATGAGAAGAACCAGCTGCAAACATTCATTAATAATCAGAATGTGGAATGTAACGAAGTATGAATCTAGGAAAATTGGAAATCGTCAAAAATGAAATGGAATGAATAAACATCAATATCTTAGGCATTAGTGGGCTGAAATGGACTGGTATTGGCCATTTTGAATTGGACAATCATATGGTCTACTATGCCAGGAATGACAACTTGAAGACGAATGGCGTTGCATTCATCATCAAAAAGAACATTTCAAGATCCATCCTGAAGTACAACACTGTCAGTGATAGAATAATATCCATATGCCTATAAGGAAGACCAGTTAATAAGACTATTATTCAAATTTACGCACCAACTACTAAAGCCAAAGATGAAGAAATTGAAGATTTTTAACAGCTTCTGCAGTCTGAAATAGACTGAACATGCGATCAGGATGCACTTATAATTACTGGTAATTGGAATGCGAAAGTTGGAAACAGAGAAGAAGGATTGGTAGTTGGAAAATATGGCCTTGGTGATAGAAACGATGCGAGAGATTGCATGATAGAATTTTGCAAGACCAACAACTTCTTCATTGCAAATACCTTTTTTCACCAACATAAACGGCAACTATACACATGGACCTCGCCAGGCGGAATACACAGGAATCAAATCAACTACATCTGTGGAAAGAGACGATGCAAAAGCTCAGTATCATCAGTCAGAACAAGGCCAAGGGCCAACTGTGGAACAGACTATCAATTGCTCATATGCAATTGCAAGTTGAAACTGAAGAAAATTAGAACAAGTCCATGAGAGCCCAAGTACGACCTTGAGTATATCCCACCTAAATTTAGAGACCATCTCAAGAATAGATTTGATGCGTTGAACACTGATGACCGAAGACCAGATGAGTTGTAGAATTACATCAAGGACATCATACATGAAGAAAGCAAGAGGTCATTAAAAAGACAGGAAAGAAAGAAAAGAGCAAAATGGATGTCAGAAGAGACTGAAACTTGCTCTTGAACATCAAGTAGCTAAAGCAAAAGGAAGAAATGATGAAGTGAAAAAACTGAACAGAAGATTTCAAAAGGTGGCTCAAGAAGACAAAGTAAAGTATTATAATGACATGTGCAAAGAACTGGAGATAGAAAACCAAAAGGCAAGAACATGCTCAGCATTTCACAAGCTGAAAGAACTGAAGAAAAAATTCAAGCCTTGAGTTGCAATACTGAAGGATCCTATGGGGAAAATATTAAATGATGCAGGAAGTATCAAAAGAAGATGGAAGGACTACACAGAGTCGTTATACCAAAAAGAATCTGTCGACGTTCAACCATATCAAGAGGTAGCATATGATCTGGAACTGACGGTACTAAAGAAAGAAGTCCAAGCTGCACTGAAGGCATTGGCCAAAAACAAGGCTCCAGGAACTGACGGAATATCAATTGAGATGTTTCAACAGATGGATGCGGCACTAGAAGTGCTCACTCATCTGTGCCAAGTAATTTGGGAAATAGCTACCTGGCCAGCTCAACAGAAAGGTGAGCCAACTGAATGTGGAAATTATCGAACAATATCATTAATATCACACACAAGTAAAATTTTGCTGAAGATCATTCAAAAGCGGCCACAGCAGTATATCAGCTATGAACTGCCAGAAATTCAGGCTGTATTCAGAAGAGGATGTGGAGCCAGGGATATCATTGCTGATGTCAGACGGATCCTGGGTGAAAGCAGAGAATACCAGAAAGATGTTTACCTGTGTTTTATTGACTATGCAAAGGCATTCGACTCTGTGGATCATAAAAAAATTATGAATAACATTACAAAAAATGGGAATTCCAGAACACTTAATTGTGCTCCTGAAGAACCTGTACATAGATCAAGAGGCAGTCGTTTGAACAGAACAAGGGGATACTGTGGAGTTTAAAGTCAGAAAAGGTGTGCGTCAGTGTTGTATCCTTTCACCATACCTATTCAATCTGTATGCTGAGCAAATAATCTGAGAAGCTGGACTCTATGAAGAAGAATGGGGCAGCGGGATTGGAGGAAGACTCATTAATAACCTGTATTATGCAGATGACACAACCTTGCTTGCTGAAAGTGAAGAGGACTTGAAGCCCTTACTTGAAGCACTTGAAGGATCCTATGGGGAAAATATTAAACGAAGAAGATCAAAGACCACAGCCTTCAGTATGGATTACACCTCAACATAAAGAAGACAAAAATCCTCACAACCGGACCAATAAGCAACATCATGATAAACAGAGAAAAGACTGAAATTGTCAAGGATTTCATTTTACTTAGATCCACAATCAACACCCATGGAAGCAGCAGTTGAGATATCAAAAGATGCATTGCATTGGGCAAATCTGCTGCAAAACACCCCTTTAAAGTGTTGAAGAGCAAAGACGTCACCTTGAAGACTAAGGTACGCCTGACCCAAGCCATGGTATTTTCAATCGCATCATATGCATGCAAAAGCTGGACAATGAATAAGGAAGACCAAAGAAAAATTGACACCTTTGAATTGTGGTGTTGGAGAAGGATCCATGGAGATGAATATACCATGGACTGCCAAAAGAGCAAACAAATCTGTCTTGGAAGAAGTGCAGCCAGAATGCTCTTTAGAAGCAAGGATGTCGAGACTACGTCTTACATACTTCGGCTATGTTATCAGGAGGGACCAGTCCCTGGAGGAGAACATCATGCTTGGTAAAGTAGAGGGTCAGGGAAAAAGAGGAAAATCCTCAACAAGATGGATTGATACAGTGGCTGCAACAATAGGCTCAACCATAACAATTGTGAGCATGGCGCAGGACCGGGCAGTATTTTGTTCTGTAGTACCTAGGGTCGCTATGAGTCGGAACCTACTGGACGGCCCCTAACAACACTCCAATGCATGTGGGTGAAGCACTGATCGCAATGGATTCCAATAGCGAGATATAGGAGTCATTTCTTGGAGGTAGTTTATTGCAATAAGGTAATGCTCATTTCACCTTTTAAATGATAGATACTTGGGCTAGGTAAATAGCAATGAGAATGGAATAGATGAGACAAATCTGCCTAACTCAAATAAATATTAAAATAATTTGGTGATTGGATATGAGTAAAAAAGAAGTCTATGATGTTAAAATTTCAACTTGGGATGGAAGGTGGTGCCATTCACAGGAATTGTACTCATGGACTTTTCACTTTTAGCTTGAAGGGTCTTTGGAACAAGAAAAGAAAGTCCGAATGGATCTAGAAAGAGCAAAGAGGAAACTGGAGGGAGACCTAAAATTAGCCCAAGAATCTACCATGGATGTAGAAAATGACAAACAGCAACTTGATGAAAAGCTAAAAAAGTAAGCAGTAAGGACAAAAGGTTCATGGGGGGAAATCACCTATTAATGTTTCTGTAACTGACATAAAGTGCTTTTCTAACAGGAAAGAGTTTGAAATGAACAATCTGCAAAGCATGATTGAAGATGAACAGGCCCTTGCTATGCAGCTGCAGAAGAAGATCAAGGAGTTACAAGTAAGTACATGATTTCCATCCGTCTAGCTCAAAGAGGCACAGTTATGACATAAAGAAGCTGAGTTTGTGCTTTTCACCATTTCCAGGCCCGCATTGAGGAACTGGAGGAGGAAATCGAGGCAGAACGGGCCTCCCGGGCCAAAGCCGAGAAGCAGCGCTCTGATCTTTCCCGGGAGCTGGAGGAGATCAGCGAGCGGCTGGAAGAAGCTGGTGGGGCGACTTCAGCCCAGATCGAGATGAACAAGAAGCGGGAGGCTGAGTTCCAGAAAATGCGCAGGGACCTGGAGGAGGCCACCCTGCAGCATGAGGCCACAGCGGCCACCCTGAGGAAGAAGCACGCAGACAGCGTGGCCGAGCTCGGGGAGCAGATTGACAACCTGCAGCGGGTCAAACAGAAGCTGGAGAAGGAGAAGAGTGAAATGAAAATGGAGATTGATGACCTCGCTAGTAACATGGAAACTGTCTCCAAAGCCAAGGTACCATCATGACTCAGGTCTTAAAGAGATTCCTGTAAGACAGGAGTGAGTTAACCTTTCAAGAATCATTAGTAAATGGCAGGAGACTATGGCAATGCAAGGCAAGGGGCTGGGGGTGGGGTGGGGTGGGAGCAACCTGGATTTGGCAGGAGCAAAGTGCTCAGTATTTAAAAATAATCAGTTGCCATAGAGTTGATTCTGACTCATGGTGACCCCATGTGTGTCAGAGTAGAACTGTGCCCCATAGGGTTTTCAATGGCTGCTTTTTCGGAAGTACATCGTCAGGCCTTTCTTCCGAAGCACCTCTGGGTGGACTTGAACCACCGACCTTTCAGTTAGCCACCGAGTGTTTAATTATTTGCACCACCCAGGGGCTCCCAATGAAAATTATGCTCTTTCAAATAAAAAACGCAATTCAACTATAGACGCTGAGATTTTTAAAACACCTCACTTTGATTAGGCTTTTTGTTTTTCCCTTAAGCACAATTACATAATTTGCTTCTCAAAAAAAAAAAAAAAAAATCTCATGAGCTTAGTCAAGTATCACTATTCTCGTATCACAGATAAGACAATTTAACAAAGACATTAAATTCCATAGCACTTTGGTGGCAGTGTGTTTAGTCTACTAGTTTGTGACTCTGTCATGCTGTGAGATCTCTGTTGTTTTTGTTTGTTAAGATAGTTGATTCTCAAAATAAGTGGGTACTGGAGTTGCTCTGAAATGCTCAGATTAGTGAAACTTCCCACGGTCCAACTACTTGCTTGAGATGCCTTCTACCACTTTTTGAACGTAGGGAAACCTTGAAAAGATGTGCCGCGCCCTAGAAGATCAAATGAGTGAACTTAAGACAAAGGAGGAAGAGCAGCAGCGGCTCATCAATGACCTGTCTGCACAGAGAGCGCGCTCACAGACTGAAGCAGGTGGGCCATTTACTAGCATTGACCTTGAAGGACAAGTTTACCTGGGAAGCTCAATTTGCTGAAACACTTCGCACTGAATTCCTTAACAGCATGTATTACCTCTCTGGGAGGCACCCACTAATAGGAACACATTACTGACCAGTATCATGGGCTGCTTTGTTATTTTTACAGGAAATACAGGCTCTTTTGCTTTTGAACGTTTTAAAATAGGTTTGACTTTAAAAGTTAACAAAGTGTATCTCTCAGTATCTCTTTCCACTTTTTCTAAATGCTTTCATAAGCTATTTATTACTTAGTATCCTCACTGGTCTGTGTAATGTTATCCCCATTTTAAACATGACAGATTATGGTACTGATGAGGTGACCTGTCCACAGTGTTCACTCCAGTTCTTTTCCTGAAGTTTTGCCAATTACTGGGAACTAACACAGTTAATGGGGAAAACAGTCATGGCCATGACCAGACTCAGCCTTGGGGCATTCAAGTGAGATTTGTGGATTTTTGATTACCCAAATTGGAGAGTGTCTGTTTTTACTCCTTTCTCTATTAACTCATCCAATGTTCTACGTAAGTTACGTCCCCAAGTTAATTGTTCTATGAGGTCATTTGGGCTATTAAAGTAATAGGTGGGTCAAAGTGTTGGAGAACCACTCAGCTCTTTCATACTCATTCAGATAATTGTTCTTATTAGAACAAGGCTCAAGGTAAAGTTTTCACTGTTATTCAGATGGTCACTTCGCTTTATGAAAAAGAAGAACTATTCTCAAGGAGTCAAAACGCTCCTGTGGTTTCTCTTCCTCAATACATGGTTACTCCTAACTCAGTCGTACGAGAGAAAAAAAAGAGGTTGTGACTCTTATTACGTGTCGGAGAGAAAACGACCTCCAGGCAAGTAGTTCAAAAACGGTGCTGGAAGTCTTTCCCCCCCATTCTAATATCATCTAGTATATTTTTTTAATTATGGTGCTTATAGAATTGGAGACAAATCTGAATGCCATTTAGTTTGGGAGCTAATTAGTTATTCATAAACCAACTCATTCTAGGGGTGGGAGGATCTGTGATCATTAATGTAAGAATGCTTCTAGGGTGTTCTTTTGAACATCACTTCTAGTTACAGAAGCAATTGCTTCAAGTCTCCTATTTCCCACAGGATAAATTCTTCACTTCAGCCACCTTTCAATGAAAGGGAAACTGGTACAACACTATTACCTCAGACAAAAACACTGCAATATTTTGTTGGTTTGATTTACGTTTCTTTTCATATGTTTATCAATTTCTATTGCAGTCAAATAACTTAAATACCTCCCAAATTTTCTGTGTTGTTCATAAGCATGTAATCTGCCTCAAATTTCTCCATATTTCACATTCTTACATAGATTTGCTCCTCTGGGCTGAACTGGATGTTGGTGGTTTATTGGTAATCTACAGTCTCCATGTTTTAGATTTGCTCCCTTTCTCTGCTCCAGTTTTCAGTTTAGAGCTTTAATTTACAAAGTAACGGTGAGTTTTCTGGATCTTGGTCTTTACAGGTGAATATTCACGTCAGCTAGATGAAAAGGATGCGTTAGTTTCTCAGCTCTCAAGAGGAAAACAGGCATTCACACAACAGACTGAGGAATTAAAACGGCAGCTTGAAGAGGAGATAAAGGTAAACCCTACCTATTTATTGTTGCTGTTGCCGTCATCGTTTTTGTGGTTATTTGTCTTCTGCTTACTTCTACAGATTTCATTGTAGTGGTCTATAGGGACTTTGGGACTATACACCACATTAACAATGTAAAACTAAGTCATCCATCTCCATGTTTTCAGGCTAAGAGCGCCCTGGCCCACGCCCTGCAGTCTGCCCGCCATGACTGTGACCTGCTCCGGGAACAGTATGAAGAAGAGCAGGAAGGCAAAGCCGAGCTGCAGAGGGTGCTCTCCAAGGCCAACACTGAGGTTGCCCAGTGGAGGACCAAGTACGAGACGGATGCCATCCAGCGCACAGAGGAGCTGGAGGAGGCCAAGTATGTTCTAGTGTTGGTTAAAATGGGAATACCTCTGTTAATAACCAGAGTATATCTGCTCTAAGTACTATATGGTTAAATAGGGGTCCTTGTTCCCAAAACAAATATAAAAACTATGGGAAAAACTTGCATGAACATAAATGTAAGCAAGAAAAACAAATTCTCTCGGTTGTCTAGGGAAAGAATTATGGTAAAGCGTAGAAAGACAAAGGATGTAAAGAATGAGGAAGCTGAATGATTATGAAAAAAAAGACAACTTCTGACTTCATTCCATCTATACAGGTGCATATACAATGAGAGTTCACCGCACTGTCCTGTGCCTCTCGTTCCCCTTAGCCACTAATAGAGCAAATGGTCCAGGTGGATAGGCATGTAGGAGAAAAATAATCAGGCATTAAAGCACATCTTCTCCTTTGGGATGTAAAAATACAGCTATTTGAAGGGGAAAAAGTAATAGACTGCTAAAAACCAAAAAGTAGACAGGAAATTCTGTAATGAGAAAGAAAAAATATTAAGTTTAAAAAAGGACTAAATATTTGATGCAATTAAAAAGTTCAAGACTGAACTGTAGTAAGACGGAAGACAGGAAGAGATCTACTTATTCAACAAAAGTTTAAGGAGAGATCAATCATTTACTCTGTGAATGATGTGCAAGCATATAGTTGGAAGTATAATGTTCTGGGGGCATGCCTTAGAAGAGATTCTGAGAAGAGCTTTCAAACCAAAATTTATATTGATTTGGGAAAGTTTCATTTTATTAATGTATTATTGAAAGGCTGGCAAAAATAAGGGATATGATTGTGGTTAGGTGCCATCCAGTTGATTCCCATTCATAGCATCCCCAATGTACAACAGAATGAAACACTGCCTGGTCTGGCACCATCCTCACAATCCTTGCTATGTTTGAGCCCACTGTTGCAGCCACTTTGTCAGTCCATCTCGTTGAGGGTCTTCCTTTTCTTCACTGACCCTTTACTTTACCTAGCATGATGTCCTTCTCCAGGGATAAAATTAGAGACAAAATCATGTCTATTTCATTTGAATTTAATTGTCCAACATTTGAGTCCTTAATATGTATGATAGCCTGAAGAATACAAAAATTAGTAAGAGACAGACTCTACCCTCTGGGATCAAAATTTAGTGGCGATATAGACATAAATAACAGTAATTCAAGGTAAATGTTAAAATTCTATAAAGGAGGAAAAAATCAGCTACCTTGAAGGGTAAAATGTTGGCTTGAGCTGGTGGTCATAGATGTCCTTAAAGCCAGACTATGAAGAATGGCAATACTGAAATTTGGGTTGTTTTCAGTGTTTGGTGAGTAGTGAGTGGGAATGAGTTAATACAGAACTGGACTTAAAAAAAAATCAAGCTTGAAGCAAAGTATTAATCTCTTGTCCCCACTTTGATACACCGAATTCTGCTGATAGCATCCTATTTCTGTTCTCCATATTTCACTTTTTAGGAAGAAGCTGGCCCAGCGTCTGCAAGATGCTGAGGAGCATGTAGAGGCCGTGAACGCCAAATGTGCCTCCCTTGAAAAGACGAAGCAGAGGCTCCAGAATGAAGTGGAGGACCTCATGATTGATGTGGAGAGAACAAATGCAGCCTGTGCAGCCCTGGACAAAAAGCAAAAGAACTTTGACAAGGTACTCTGCACCAGTTGCTGCTTCAGCACTCATCATGGGATTACCTATAGCCTGCTACCTTCAGTGGGCCTTATCCAAACCATCTAAGAGCTGTTCTTAGTTGCTTTGGCTCCATGGGAAAGTGGGGGACTCCTGTGGTTTTCTACTTTTCTCATTCAAAATTATTGTTCAGTCATAGATCATCTCAACTCTGTTTGAGAGCTGCCTGCTTAGATGGCTTTCATTCCATCAAATTTGCTCCACTGCATTTCTTGACCATTCCTTGTCCCTCAGGTCCTGGCAGAATGGAAACAGAAGCATGAAGAAACTCATGCTGAACTTGAAGCTTCCCAAAAGGAGTCCCGCGCACTTAGCACAGAGCTGTTCAAAATTAAGAATGCTTATGAGGAATCTTTAGACCAACTTGAAACCTTGAAGCGGGAAAACAAGAATCTGCAACGTGAGTACACGTCACCTTTTCTACAACAAAAGACCTGAAAGAGTGTTTCCCTCTCTGAACAAAAATCTCTATTTTTGCTCACCAACAGAGGAGATTTCTGATCTCACTGAACAGATTGCAGAAGGAGGGAAACATATCCATGAATTGGAAAAAGTAAAGAAGCAAATTGAGCAAGAGAAGACTGAACTTCAGGCTGCTTTAGAGGAGGCAGAGGTAGGCACTGTACCATGTACTCTAAAATAATTATAAAAGGAATTAGGTTCTGTTGCATGCAAGAATTGGTGAATCAAAAAGAAAGAAAAATATTTTTTTTGCTCTGGGTACTAAGCACAAGGATGGAGAATTAACCATGCATACAACCAACATGGAAACCCTGGTGGTGTAGTGGTTAAGAGCTATGGCTGCTAACCAAAAGGTTGGCAGTTCAAATCCACCAGGCACTCCTTTGAAACCCTATGGGACAGTTCTCCTCTGTCCTGTATGGTCACTATGAGTCGGAATCCACTCAACAGCAATGGGTTTGGTTTTTTTGTTTGTTTGTTTGTTTTTTTAACAACCAACATGACTATGCGTCAGGAACTGGGTTACACTGAGAAAGCAAAGATGACTAAGTTAAGAACTTGCCTTCAAGGGAACAGTCTAGCTGAGGAGATAGACATAAAACCAACTACAACCCAGTGTAAAATTTTCTATAACAATAAAGATATGTATGGCAGCACAAAACTAGGAACTAATTCCTGTTTCTGGAATACTACACTTTCCATTCCCCTGCTAATGTCACTCTTTACTCTCACTAAGGCTTCCCTTGAACATGAAGAGGGAAAGATCCTGCGCATACAGCTTGAGTTGAACCAAGTCAAGTCTGAAATCGATAGGAAACTTGCAGAAAAAGATGAGGAAATAGACCAACTGAAGAGAAACCACGTTAGAGTCGTGGAGTCAATGCAGACCACACTGGATGCTGAGATCAGGAGCAGGAATGATGCCATCAGGCTCAAGAAGAAGATGGAGGGAGACCTCAATGAAATGGAAATCCAGCTGAACCACGCTAACCGCATGGCTGCTGAGGCCCTGAAGAACTACAGGAACACCCAAAGCATCCTCAAGGTAATGGGCTCCAGAGACAGTCCCAGAACAACTGGAGTGAGTGTAGCTCTCAGAATGTGGTGTCTCAATGACTATGTTCATTCCACAGGATACCCAGATCCACCTGGATGATGCTCTCCGGGGCCAGGAGGACCTGAAGGAGCAGCTGGCCATGGTTGAACGCAGATACAACCTGCTGCAGGCTGAGATCGAGGAGCTGCGGGCCACTCTGGAACAGACAGAGAGGAGCAGGAAAGTTGCAGAACAGGAGCTCCTTGATGCTAGTGAGCGCGTCCAGCTCCTGCACACCCAGGTGGGTATAATAATAGAATAATAAAAAAATACAATGGAATGGAAATGAAATTCTTGCTCAATTCTTAA
Organism: Trichechus manatus latirostris; assembly: GCF_000243295.1. Classification (NCBI taxonomy): domain Eukaryota; kingdom Metazoa; phylum Chordata; class Mammalia; order Sirenia; family Trichechidae; genus Trichechus; species Trichechus manatus. The sequence goes on from NW_004443976.1 coordinate 8,797,407, forward strand.
ACCAACAAAACAAAACAACAGTTGCCATCCAGTTGATTTTCACTCATGGCAACACCATGTGTGCAGAGTAGAACTGCATTCCATAAGCTTTTCAAGGATGTGACCTTTCAGAAGTACATCACCAGGCCTTTCTTCTGAGGTGCCTCTGGGTGAGTTCAAACCACCAACCTTTTGGTTAGTAGTCAAGCGTTTAACCAATTGTGCCACCCAGGGACTCCTGCTCAACTCTTAGTACTAGTTTAAAATTTATTCATGTTTCATGGAGGAAAAAGTCTGAAACATTTAATTTTTTAGATTAATGATATTTTTGTTTATTTGAATTGTGACATCCAGAATTGACTGTTTTTTAAATATGTATTGTCTACTCATATCATTTATGGAACTAGGAGGGATACATTTATGGAAATGAGTTAATTTAATTAGTTTGTGAGTTTATTAGTATATTGGGCATTCTAACTTTGCCCTTGTGTATTAATATCTTAAATTTTATATTTAACCAGAACACCAGCCTGATCAACACCAAGAAGAAGCTAGAGACAGACATTTCCCAACTCCAGGGAGAGATGGAGGACATTGTCCAGGAAGCCCGCAATGCAGAAGAGAAGGCTAAGAAGGCCATCACTGATGTGAGTGGAAGGCAACACAGTGGGGGGTCAAACGTGAATGTTGATGTGCCATCTCTGCTCTCTTAATCGATTTTGTTTTATTGCTAATTAGGCAGCTATGATGGCTGAGGAGCTGAAGAAGGAGCAGGACACCAGCGCCCACCTGGAGCGGATGAAGAAAAACTTGGACCAGACAGTGAAGGACCTGCAGCACCGTCTGGATGAGGCTGAGCAGCTGGCCCTGAAGGGAGGCAAGAAGCAGATCCAGAAGCTGGAGGCCAGGGTAGGTCTCCTGATCTGCACGTACTTCCATCTTGTTCCAATCCAACAAATGACTTTGAATCCTTAACGCTGCTGGATGATGTGGGGCATACAGAGATGAACAAGGGATAGTCCCTCCTGCTGAAGAGCTTACAATGAGGGCAATCATATAGACTAAAGAATCAAAAACTACATATAAAGCAGAGCAAATGAAGTACTATGAGTCATTTGAAGAAGGAGAAATACAGTTGAGTGAATAAATCATAGTATCTTTAAAACGCCCATCTTCTTGCAGGTACGTGAACTTGAAGGAGAAGTTGAAAGTGAACAGAAGCGCAATGTTGAGGCTATCAAGGGTCTCCGCAAACATGAGAGAAGGGTGAAGGAACTCACTTACCAGGTAAGGAAAATGGTCTTTCTTGGTTTTCACCCCAGTCTGCAAGGGATCTACAACCAAATGTACAACAAAAAAGGGTTTGGTATTTGTGATTTCAAGGAACTCACTCTTTAAAATATTGTTTCAGACTGAGGAAGACCGCAAGAATATTCTCAGGCTCCAGGACCTAGTAGACAAACTGCAAGCAAAGGTGAAATCTTACAAGAGACAAGCTGAGGAGGCGGTAAGTTCAGAACCACTTGGAGGGGTTGGGCAGCCACCAGTTTTCATAAGCTTCCAGGCCAATTTAGTTGAAGGAATGAAAGAAAGGATAGGTAAAATGAGGAAGGAAAAAATGAAAATGGTTGACTGAAGGTCTGAAGAATAAGAAACCAACCACTTGATAAGCTAGAGAAAAATGTTCTAGGGAGGGGAAAGAGCAAGTGCAGAAGTTTTGAGTGGAAAATAGGGTGGTTCAAGGAAAAGAAAGAAGGGCAGCGTGGTTGCATGGGAACAAAGACGAGAGTGGTGGAGATGGGGCAGGAGAGCTATGCAGCAGGCAGATCTTGGGCTTCTCGGTCACTATAAGTAGTCTGGATTTTATTGTAACTGCAATGGGGCACTGGGAAGCCACAGGAGGGATGTAAGGTTGCTCAGTCATGATCTGATTTACATTTTTAAAAACTAGTATTCTGGCTACTATGTGGACTAGTGATTGTTGGAAACACAGGTGGATGCAGGGAGACCCATTAGGAAGCTTTTCAAGTGTTTCTGTGGCTTGGATTAACGTAATAGTGGAGCAGATAGAAAGAAGTAGAGAAATTCGAGACGTATTTTGGATGTAGAAACTACAAGGTACACTAATAAGCTGCATGTGGGAGATGAAAGAAAGTAAATCAAGGGTAACTCATAGAGTTTTGGCTTAGGTAAGCAGAGGAATAGTGTAACACTTACGAAAATGGGGAACTAAGGTAAGAACAGATTTGCAAGGCAAAAAGGACACAGGAATTCTGTTTTGGATACATTAAGTTTGAAATACCATTATATACAAGTGAAGATGTCAGGTAGGTCAAGTGGGTAGTTGAATATAAGAGTCTGGAGCTCAAAAGGTCCAGAAATTATGTTCAAACCACTAGCTTCTTGTCACTCCACTTTATTTCTCCATCCTGTGATTCATCTGAAATAATAATCAAACAATATCAATTTCCTAAGTATGAACATACATAGCTACATATCACAAATTGGTTCCTCTGTTCATTTATGGTTTTTCCTTTTTTCACAGGCTTCTATAGTCTGAGATGAGAGAGATGGATAGAGACAGAGAGAATGATGATAAATGCATACAGTTGTGTGCATACGCGCACACGTATCCATACACACACACCTTGGATAAGTCATTTAACCTTTCTCTAGGTCCTACTTTCCTCTGTAAGAGGAAAATTTGAGGCTTTATCCAAGCTATATTATTTAGTGATTCCAAGCTTTAAGAATGTTCTAATCTGAATAGTACACTGTGGAGGATTCTTAATGAGCCTTGTAAAAAAGAGACTAAAACAGAAGGAGCCTTCTCAAATTCACTGCCATATATTCAAGCATAGGCCATCAGGCACCACTTAGACTCTTAGGAAACAATAATCTCCTTGTTTAATTTGTAAACTGCATAAAGTGGCAATAATTTACACCCACAGGGCATTAATTTATATTCAAAGCTTTTAGAGTATGGTATAATATAGAGTGTTCTTATATTTTTAAAAGGCCTGGTCTCACTCTTAGAATTCTGGAAAAACACGAGGCTGGAAAGCTGGCAGTATTTAATAGTAGCTCCAATGTTACACTTTCTCTTTAGAACTTCTTGGAGACAAATGTCACCTGTCCCTCCTTGTTATTCATGAGTTCAAGAATCATGAGAAGAGTTCATGAAAAATTCAAGAGCAATTCTTTAAGTTTCTTAAGATATTTACTAGAGTGAATCATTCTTAAGTTCAAAACAAAACAAAACAAAGACCATTTGACCTAAGAATCTAGAAATTCTGAACTTTTTTCCTCATAAATGCAATTCTGTTCTCAGGAGGAACAATCCAATGTCAACCTCTCCAAGTTCCGCAAGATCCAGCACGAGCTGGAGGAGGCTGAGGAACGGGCTGACATTGCCGAGTCCCAGGTCAACAAACTGCGGGTGAAGAGTCGGGAGGTTCACACAAAAGTCATAAGTGAAGAGTAATTCACCCAAATGCTGCAAGGTGACCAAAGAAAGGCACAAAATGTGAAAATCTTTGTCACTCTGTTTTGTACTTACAATTTTTGCAGATAAAAAATTTACCTGCAAAGAACTTGTGAGTCTTTTTTCTCCCACTGTGTCAATGCATCTTTTAGGCACCAGCTTACATTTTATGGAAGAGTGTTTAGTTACCAAGATTAAAACATGATGGAGAGCAGCCAGGCCAAGCTAGTTAGTAAGCGCTGTGGCCCTGCACGGCCCGGAGGAAGCAGGCAAAGCCTAGAGGCATGCCTTAGGCACACAGATCGTACAGCATTTGGTACATCTCACTTGGCAAACATCAGCTAGTTGTCAGAAAGTGGACTTTTGTTAATGAAGTTATTGATTTTCTTCATAACATGATAGAAAATCCTTGATTCTAAGGTTAAGTAAAAATAAGTTAAGAACACTACTCACTTACATAAAAGAAAAAGAAAAAGAAGTGAATTAACTACCACTAACAATATTTAAAATGGAATACCTTAACTTTACCCTGAATCAGTTGGAATCAAGTCAATTCTGACTCACGGTGGCCTCATATGTATCAGAGTAGATTGTGCTCCATAGGGTTTTCAATGGCTGATTTGTCAGAAGTAGATTGCCAGGTCTTTCTTCTGAGGCACCTCTGGGTGGACTCGAACCTCCAACCTTTCAGTTAGTAGCTAGGCGTGCTAACCATCTGCACTACTCAGGGGCTTTCAAACTATAACCACATGAATTGTTAAATTGGGATTAAGACCCCTTGAGAAAGAAATATGCTCTATAGGTTTTCTGGATCCTTTAAAATATGAAATGTTTAGCTCTTTGTTACCTACTGATATTTACTTGTTTGTTTTATTGAGCCTCCTCCCTGGTTATCATATTAGAATGGTAAAGAGGAGTTAAGATGAATATATTTTCAGCATTTGTCCTTCTGTTTCACTGAAAACTTCCGGTATCTTTTATAAGGCTTTCTCCCAGTACTTCTGATGGCAATAGAAAGTCCATTAACATAAGAAACAAGTCAGCTCCCTACTCTCATTATCTTACAAATTAAGATTTCTACATTGTGCCTTTCTATAGTGCCATGGCAACGACCATCATCATTATTATAGTCAGTAGTGGCACAGTGGTTAAGTGTTTGGCTGCTAACCAAAAGGTCGGCAGTTCAAATCCACCAGCCACTCCTTGGAAACCCTATGGGGCAGTTCTACTCTGTCCTATAGGGTTGCTATGAGTAGGAATTGACTCGATGGCAATGAGTCAACGGCTTAACCTTAATTATGACATAATATACATACATAAAAGTGCACAAAGAAGTACAGCTCAATGATTTAACAGAAGGTGAATATCCATGCAACCAACATCAGGACAAGAAAGAGAACATTGCCAGCACCCCCATAAGGCTCCTCTTGTGGCCCCCTCCTAATAACAGTCCCCGACCTACTCCTCAAAGGTAACCACTATCCTGACTTTATTATGTGGTTGTTGTTGCTAGGTGCCATTGGGTCAGTTCTGACTCACAGCAACCCCATTTACAACAGAACTAAATGCTGCCAGGTCCTGCACCATCCTCACAATCATTGTTATATTTGAACCCAATGATGAAGCCACTGTGTCAATCCATCTTGTTGAGGGTCCTCCTCTTTTTCGCTGACCCTCTACTTTACCAAGCATGATGTTCTTCTCCAGGGACTGGTCCCTCCTGATAACATGTCCAAAGTAAGTGAGATGAAGTCTCACCATCCTTACTCCTAAAGAGCATTCTTGCTGTACTTCTTCCAAGACAGATTTGTTTGTTCTTCTGGCAGTCCCTGGTATATTCAATATTCTTCACCACCACCATGATTCAAAGGCATCAATTCTTCAGTCTTCCTTATTCAGTGCCCAGCTTTCCCATGCATATGAGGTGATTACTGTTTTCTTTATGTTGAGGTATAATTCATACTGAAGGCTGTAGTCTTTCGTTATTTATTAGTAAGTGCTTCAAGTCCTCTTTGCGTTCAGAAAACAAGGTTGTGAATCTGCATATTGCAGGCTGTTAATGAGTCTTCCAACTATCCCGATGCCACATTCTTCTTCATATAGTCCAGCTTCTCAGATTATTTGCTCAGCATACAGATTGAATAGGTATGGTGAAAGGATACAACCCTGATGCACACCTTTCCTGATTTTAAACCACGTAGTATTCCCTTGTTCTATTCAAATGACTGCCTCTTGGTCTCTGTACAGGTTCCTCATGAGTACAATTAAATGTTCTTGGAATTCCCATTTCTTTGCAATGTTATCCATAATTTTTTATGATCCACACAGTCAAATGCCTTTGCATAGTCAATGAAACACAGGTAAACATCTTTCTGGTATTCTCTGCTTTTGGCCAAGATCCATCTGACATTAGCAATGATATCCCTTGATCCACATCCTCCTCTGAATCTGGCTTGAATTTCTGGCAGTACCTTTGGAATGGGCACAAATATGGATCTCTTCCAGTTGGTTAGCTGGGTAGCTGTCTTCCAAATTTCTTGGCATAGACGAGTGGGCACCTCCAGCACTGCATCCATTTGCTGAAACATCTCAGCTGGTGTTTCGTCAACTCCTGGAGCCTTACTTTTCACCGATGCCTTCAGTGCAGCTTGGACGTCTTCCTTCAGTACCATTGGTTCTTAATCATATGCTACCTCCTGAAATGGTTGAACGCTGACCTATTCTTTTTTGGGACAGTGACTCTGTATATTCCTTCCATCTTCTTTTGATGCTTCCTAGATCATTCAATATTTTCCCTGTAGAATCCTTCAAAATTGCAACTCAAGGCTTGAATTTTTCTTTCAGTTCTTTCACCTGGAGAAATGCTGAGTGTGTTCTTCCCCTTTGATTTTCTAACTCTAGGTCTTTGCACATTTCATTATAATACTTTACTTTGTCTTCTCGAGCCACCCTTTGAAATCTTCTATTCAGCTCTTTTACTTCATCATTTCTTCCATTCACTTTAGCTACTCTACATTCAAAACCAAGTTTCAGAGTCTCCTGTGACATCATTTTTCGTCTTTTTTTCTTTCCTGCCTTTTTAATGACTTTTTGCTTTCTTCATGTATGATGTCCTTGATGTCATTCCATAACTTGTCTGGTCTTCGGTCATTAGTGTTCAATGTGTCAAATCTATTCTTGAGATGGTCTCCAAATTCAGGTAGAATATACTCAAGGTCATATTTTGGCTCTCATGGACTTGTTTTAATTTTCTTCAGCTTCAACTTGAACTTTCATATGAGCACTGATGGTCTGTTCTGTAGCTGGCCCCTGGCCTTGTACTGACTGATGATATTGAGCTTTTCCACTGTTTCTTTCCACAGATGTAGTCAATTTGATTCCTGTGTATTCCATCTGGTGAGGTCCCTGTATATAGTCACCGTTTATGCTGTTGAAAAGGATATTTGCAATGAATGAGTTGTTGGTCTTGCAAAATTCTATCATACCATCTCTGGCATCATTTCTATTGCCCTGTAGTTGTATTTTCCAACTACAGATTCTTCTTTGTTTCCAACTTTCGAATTCCAATCACCAGTATTTATCAATGCATCTTGATTGCATGTTTGATCAATTTCAGACTGCAGAAGTTGGTAGAAATCTTCAATTTCCTTATGTTTGGTATTCGTGGTTGGTGCGTAAATTTGAATAATAGTCATATTAACTTTATTATAACCACTTGCTTTTCTTTCTAACACCTAAGCATGCACAACTAAACACTGTCTTTAGTTTGCCTAGTTTTTTGAATTTTATATAAATAGAATCATGCAACAGATACTCTTTTGTGGCTCTGCCTTGTTTTGTTTAATTATGTTTATGAAATACATCTATGTTGTTGCATATAGCTGTAGCTCATTTATTTATGTTGCTGTGAAGTGTATCACTGCCCCACTTCCCACCGCGTTCCAGTCACTAGCCTTTTTTCTAGTCCTTAAATATGCCAAGTTAGTTCCCATCTTAGGGTATTTGCACTAATATTCTCTCTCCCAGTCGTTGCATAGGTAACTTCTCATTCATATTTCACCATAAATGTCACCTCCTCACAGAGACCATCCAACCAATCTTCCACAGTGTACCATTTTTATTTCCCACAATAATGGTGTCTCACTATCTGATATTTTTCTTGTTTATTTATTTGCTTATTTATTTATTGTCTTCTCCTCCAACATCAAAGTATAAGCATCATGGTATTAAGGTCTTGTCAATGTTTACTGCTGTGTCTCTAATCCTAGAATAGTGCCTTGCTCATGGTTGCTGCTCTGCAAAAACTGGTTAAATGAATGAATGAATCCTCATTCTCTCCAACTAGGAAAACACAAAATCTAATTCCAAAGAAGTCTGACTCTGGGAACTCTCTAGTATCTGAAGAGTGAAAGGAGAAGTAGAAAAGGGACCTCAGCGCTAAGGCCAATGTTCTCCTAATAATAGCTAATACTTTGGGGCACTTGTAACAGTCCAAGCACTACTCTGAGTACTTTGTTGTTGTTGATGTGTGATGTTGAGTCAATTCTGACTCATAGCCCTCCTATATGGCAGAGTAGAACTATCCCATAGGGTTCCCTAGTCATAATCTTTACAGGAGAATATTGCCAAGTCTTTTCTCCAGTGGAGCCGCTGGTGGATTCAAACCACTGAACTTTCAGTTAGCAGCTGAGCACTTAACAATTGCACCAGCAGGACTCCTTCTAAGTACTTTAAAAACTACTAAAACTCACACAAGGAGAAATAGATAACCTTAATAGGACTTTATCTATTAAAGAAATAATGTAATCCCCAAGAATCCTATGAGACAGGTTTTATTATTATCATCTGCACTTCACAAAAAAGAAATTGAATCTCAGACAAGTCAAGTGATTTGCTCAAGGTCACACAGTCAGTAACTGGGAGAACTGGAATTGTGAGCCAAAGCAGTATGGCTCTAGAGCTCATGCAGTTAAATTATGCTACACAAACTTTCAGGTTCTCACTGCTTCACAAATTCAGAGTCCCAACTATATTCTCTTCTTCCAGTTTCCTCCCAGGCATATGGCCACTTTTTAAATACCTTAAAAAAAAATGCCCTTATTATACCCCATTTCTGAGGCAATGTAGCACCGCTCTTCTTCTAGTGCCTCAAAGAAACTCTACCCTCACTCTTACAGGGGAGTTACCTTTGGTGACTCGAAGATGATTTACCCTACTAAGGTCAGCCAAAGTGACTCTCTAATTCCTCTTATGGAGAAGAAGAAAAAGGAAAATACAAGTTTCATTTCCATAAGGGCCTCGTTTATTTATTTTTAAAAAATTTATAGAGCATCTCAAACTTAACATTTCAAAACAACATTCTGATTTTCTTCCTCCAAGGCTACTTCCCATAGTAAATGGCAACTTCGTCCTTCCAATTGTTCATATCCAAAACCTTAGGGTCATGGGGAGGGGCCAAGAAGGCAGAATAGTCAGATGCTTTGTGTTGTCCCTCTTACAACAAAAACCCAAAAGAATCAGACATATATGACAATCTAGGAACCCTAAGCATCAAAGATAATGCTGAAGAATTGGACTGAGTGACAGGCGAAAGGAAAGACAATTCAAAAACAACAGAAATGGAGAATTATGTATCACAGGATCGCCAGTGTCCTGCTAGCTGAACCTGCACAGTGCAGACATATTGAGACAAGCAGCAGCACCCCAAGCCGAAACCCACCCCATCTGGTGCAGCTAAGCAGAAGCAACTCTGCACATACCTGCAGAATCAAACATGAGTGATACTAGAATTCTGAAAGTTAAGTGCATGCTCCCAATCCATCATGCATACTACAGCTCCCCCCATCAGAGCTCCATGAGCCGAGGAGCACCACTCCCTCTCATCTATCCCCCTCCCCACTCTGACACCAGTCCAGTGGCATTCAACACCATCACACCCCTTAAGCTGGGAACTCACAGCCCTGGTCCAGAGACACCTGCCCCTTTGCCCAGCCGCTGGCACAGGGGGTCCATGGGCTTGCAGCACCCTCCTCCCGCTGTGATCATCCACCAGTGCCTTGCTGGCCAAGCCAGCACAGCATGTACACATTGGCATAAGGTTGGCAGTTTCCCAGCTGAAGCCCATTTTCACCAGCAGCAGCCAAGTGGGAGCTGCAGATCTGTGACATGTGATACCACCCTGCCCCCAAGCCTGTAGCTCTTGGCCCAGTCCAAGGTGCCTGCCCCTTAGTCCAGTCACTGGTTTAGGGGGTCCATGGACTTGCAGCACCCTTCACCCCTACCGATCTCCTGCCCCAAGGCCTTGCAGGCTGACCTAGCACAGCATGCACACATTTGGACAAAGCAAGCAGGCTTCCCAGCTAAAGCCCATTTTCACCTGCAGCAGCCAAGTGGGAGCTGCAGATCTGTGGCATTCAACACTGCCCCACGTCCTATGAAGGGGCTTCAGCCGCCCACACTGGGGGCCTGAGGGCCAGCGGTACCACCCACTCTAATCAGCTGCCCACAATGGTGGCCTGAGAACAAATGGTGTTTTCCAATCCCTCCAGCCAATGGCACTGGGCACCCAAGGACCAGCTGCACTACTCCCCCACTACGTGCTGTAGCAGACAGGGGCACAACCTCCATCCAGGCACCCGGGGGCAGCAAACAGCCCCCTGCCTCACCTGCCCCATTGCCCCCCACTGCAACCTGTGCCTGATCTGAACACCCCCAATGCAGCCCTGCTTGCTCAGGACTGTAGGTGAGAGTCTCCACACCACACACTTAGTTCAGGCACCTTCAGCCTGAACATCCAGCAAATGGCAGAGCATACATGCAACACACAACCCAACACCCAGGGGAAACACCCCCTCCACCCATGCACAGGTGACCAGCAGGAGAGATACATCACCTCACCAAAAATGCCACTGATATCCTCAGCAGCCCCACAAAGAACAGTGAACAGAGTCCTGGGCTCACATAACTAGTAGCTGCTCTGCCCACCTGGAGACAGGAGATGAGAGCTTCAGTGTGGCCAGATTAATGACCAGGGTAGCACACACACACAGCCTATTTGTATATACCAAAACAAAACAAAAATTCAGGATGTAGTAAACAAACATACAATAAATAAATAAACATAATAACTTCTTGATGCCTTGGAGACAACAGTCAATATCAAATCACATAAAGAAGCAGGACAAGATGGCTCCAGCAAGCGACCACAATAAAGAACCAGGAAACCTTCCAGAGGAAGATAAGGCAATGGAACTACCTGAGAAAGAATTCGAAAGACTAATAAAAAGAGCTCTCCAAGAGTGTTGACATGTCATGGGGTTGTTAACCAACGTCATAAAACAATATGCATACTGACTGTTTAATGAGAAACTATTTGTTCTGTAAAACTTCACCTAAAGTACAATAAAACAAACAAACAAACAAAAAAGAGCTCTCCAAGATATCAAGAAGGAGATCAGGCAAAACAGAGAGCAAACCAAGAAACACACAGACAAAGCGACAGAAGAATTCATGAAAACAATCAAGAACAAAATGACAAAATTAACAGGTTGACAGTAACCACAAGAGATAGCAACTAGAAATCCAAAAGATTAACAATAAAATTTCAGAATTAGACAACTCAATAGAAGGTCACAGGAGCAGATCTGAGACAATGGAAGTCAGAATTAGTGAGATTGAAGATAAACTCCTTAACATCAATTTGTTTGAGGAAAAATCAGAAAAAAGAATGAATAAAAAGGAATAAAGCATAAGAATTACCTGGGATACTATCAAGAGAAAAAACCTATTAGTGATCGAAGGTCCAGAACCAGCGGGGGTGGGGGAGGAGGGGAGTGGGAATAACAGAAAACACGGAGAGAACTGTTGAATATTTGCTGGCAGAAAACTTCCCAGTATCATGAAAGATGAGAAGGTATCTATCCAAGAAGCTCAAAGAACCCAATACAAGATACACCTCAAAAGAAAGTCACCAAGACATATCATAATCAAATTTGCCAAAACCAAAGACAAAGAAAGAATCCAGAGAGTGGCTAGAGAGAAATGAAAAGTCACCTACAAAGAAGAACCAATAAGATTAAGCTCAGATTACTCAGCAGAAACCATGCAGGCGAGGTGTGGTCAACATGGCAGTGTAGTTAGACACTCCCTATATCCCTCTTACAACAAAGACCTGGAAAAACAAGTGATTTGATTCTATGTGATATCTAGCAGCCCTGAACAATGCAAGGTTAAGAAATCCATCTGAGGGATACGGGAGAGGAAGACCATTTGGAAGAGGTGAGGAGGGCTAGAGCCACGGCAGCAAAACTGCAGAGCCACAGCCATGTCGGTCTGCGGTGAAGCAGGCAAACAGCTGTGCTGTATGTGCTTAGGAAGCAGTTCCCGCATTGAGAGAGACCCGGCAGCAGAGAGTCTGCTTGGACACTCCGAACCAGTGAAGAGCAGCTCCCAAGAGGCTAGGATAAGTATATGCGCACACCCTTTCGTGGGGATTAAAAAAAAAAAAAGTCCATTTGGGAAAAACCTCTCTCCCTTTTACCTCCTCCCTCTGCGCTCTGCACCAGATTTGGGAAAAACCTCTCTCCCTTTTACTTCCTCCCTCCGTGCTCTGCACCAGATTTGGGAAAAACCTCTCTCCCTTTTACTTCCTCCCTCCGTGCTCTGCACCGGATTTGGGAAAAACCTCTCTCCCTTTTACCTCCTCCCTCCGCGCTCTGCACCGGGAGTCCACTGGGCCAGAAATAGATCCCAAAAGGCGCCCTGACCCATTCTCCTGGCCTTGGAGAGGGAACAAATAAGCTGCTGGCTCCCCTAGGCCAGGAACACAGGGTTGGCACAGCTCCTTTGCTGGCCACAGGTATCAGGGGATCCGCAGACTCTGAGGGCCTTACGCCCCTGTATAGACTTGTGGGGACCCATCTCAACAGCGTTAGCCCTCACTGCCACAGTACAACAGGGCAAACATCTGAAGTTTAACTTCAACTGTTTCACCTGTGAACAGCACATTTGTGACCCTCAAAGCAGCCCTGCCCCTTAAGTAGGCACTTTTATCGATCCGCAGCAGGGTGTTGAGGACTGGTGGTAGCTCCTAAAGTGCCTAATCACCTGCTACAGGAGTTTAAGAAAAAGTGGTGCCCTCAAGTCTTTACAGCCAACAGAGTGGGGTGCTCTTAGTCCGGCTACAAAACTCACCTACCTACTCACCCTAGAGAATAGGGACACGCTTTCCTTTCAGACTCTTGGGCAGTTGTCAGCCCCCTGCCTGGCTCAGCGCGTGATTCCCTACCACTGCCAGAGTCCAGTACGTGCACCAATCACCCATGCCTCTCTAGGACTGGGGGTGAGAGCCTGCATCACACACTCGGTGACCAACTGCCTGAACACCCGAGCTGAACCCATATAGGAAAATTTAATGGTCTCCTGTGTGCACATACTTAGTTATAGATCTAACTACCTGGTGACAGGATGTTCGAGATCCAAAGGTGTCAAAAATCAAACTAGTGCACACGAGCGGCCTATTTCAGCATATCAAAACAAAACAAGAAGCTAGGTGTCACTAAGCAAACACAAAATAAAATTATAATATTGATGGCTCGGAGACAACAATCAATATCAAGTCACATAAAGAGGCAGTCCATGATGGTTTCAGCAAGCTCCCAAAATAAAGAATCAATAAATTCTCTGGAGGAAGAGAACTTCTTGGAATTACCAGAG
>NW_004443976.1:8810696-8820592 GCF_000243295.1 Trichechus manatus latirostris
AGTGATACTTGTGAAGAATGTGCCTCTTAGACAAGTAGATACAAGAGACCACAGGGGTGGCTTCTGTCCAGAGGTGAGATGGGAAGGCAAAGAGAGTTAGGAGCTGGTTGAATGTTCATGGGGAATCAGGGGCGGAGGGGAGGAGTGTGCTGTTGCAGAATGGGGTGAGCGGTTGGGGTCTCCTAACAATGTATGTAAAAAAAAAAAATTCTGTATGGGAGACTAACTTGAAATATAAACTTCATTTAATTACAACAATAAAATTTTTGATTAGAAAAAGAAAAAAAGAAACCATGCAGGCAAGAAGGCAATGGGATGACATATATAAAGCCTTGAAGGAAAAAACTGCCAACCAAGAATTATACATCCAGAAAAATTAGTATCTCAAATACAATGGTGAAATTAGGTCATTTCGAGATAAGTAAAAATTAAGGCAATATGTAAAAACAGATCAAAATTACAAGAAGTATTAAAGAGAGTCCTCTGGTTAGAGAACCAACATCAGACAACCATCCAATACTAAGACACAGGACAGATCAACCAGATACCAACTGTAAGGTTGTGTATAAACTTGGCTGGGCCATAATTTTCCGCGGTTTGGCAGTTATGATGTTGTTTGGCAGTCATACAATGATGTAATCATCTTCATGATGGGATATGATGTAACTCAATCAGGTGAAAGGGAGTTTCCTTGGGGGTGTGGCCTGTATCCAACATAGGTGGACTTTCTGGCAAAGCTTGCCAGCTTCTGCTCACTCTGAATCCTGCAGCTGGTCCCTGTTCATCTGACCTCTGGTTCTTGGGACTTGAGCTAGTAGCTTAACCTGCCAATCTGGGGATTTATCAGCCTCCACAGTCTGTGAGCTGGTGGCCTGCCAGCTTACCTGCCAGATTTGGAATTTGTTGGCCTCTGCAGCCTGTGAGCCAGAGGCTTGTTGTCTGACCTGTTGATCTTGGGTTCACCAGCCCCTGCACCTATGTGAGTCAGGAGAAGCCTCCAGTCTGACTTATGGACTTGGGACATTCCAGCCCCCACAACAGTGTGAGCCAATTCTTTGATATAAATCTCTCTCTATATATATATATATAGATGCTTCACTAGTGTTCCTTCTCTAGAGAACCCAGGCTAAGACATCAACCCAGACAGGGAATTCTCTAAAACAGAACAAAGCTACAAGACTGAAAATAGGGAACCACAGACTTCACTATGTAAATGACAACAATGTCAAAACAAAACAGGGAATAAATGGTGTAGCCATAGAACTACCATATGGAGATGAAGCCAAGGCTATATCAAGAAATAAAAGACTGTTTAAAACTTAGAAAAATAAAGGTAAATTTCAAGGTCACCAAAAGGAAGTTAACAAACATACCATCAAAATAAAAAAAAAAAATTGTAAAGACTCGGCAAAAACAAAATCAACAATACTGAGATGAAAAGAAAATACATAACCAAAAAGAACTCACCTTAGAAAAATTAAGCAGAACAAAGAAACTGTCAACACCACACACACACAAAAAAAAATCAAAATGACAGCAGTAAACTCATACCTATCAATAATTACACTGAATGTAAATGGCCTAAATGAGCCAGAAAAGAGACACAGAGAGGGGCAGAATGGATAAAAACATGATCCATTTATGTCTACAAGAGACACAGCTTAGAAACAAAGCAATAAACAAACTGAAACGCAAAGGATGGGAAAAATATATCAAACAAACAATAAACAAAAAAGAGCAGGAGTAGCAATATTAATCTCCAATAAAATAGACTTTACAGCAAAATCCACCATAAAGCATAAGGAATGACATTATATAATTATTAAAGGGTCAATACATCAGGAAGACACACTATAATAAATATATAAGCACCCAATGACAGGGCTCCAAAACACATAAAACAAACTCGAACAGCAATAAAAAATGAAATAGACAGTTGCATAATAATAGTAGAACTCTTCAACAGACCTTTCAGCAAAGGACAGAATATCTAGAAAGAAACTCAATAAAGATGTAGAAGATCTAAATGCCATAATCAACTAGTTCGACCTTATAGACATATAGAACACTCCACCCAACAACAGCAAAGTACACATTCTTTTCCAATGCACATGGAACATTCTCCAGAGCAGACCACGTTAGGTCGCAAAGCAAGCCTCAATAAAATCCAAAACATCATAATAATACAAAGCACCATCTCTGATCATAATGCCATAAAAGTAAAAATCAATAACAGAAACAGCAAGGAAAAAAAAATCAAATACATGGAAACTGAACAACACCTTGCTTAAAAACTACTGGGTTATAGAAGAAATCAAGGATGGAATAAAAAAATTCATAGAATCAAACGAGAATGGAAACACATCTTACCAAATACTTTGGGACACAGCAACAGTAGTGCTTAGAGGTCAATTTATAGCAATAAATGCACACATCCAAAAAGAAGAAAGGGCCAAAATCAAAACAGTAACCCTATAACTTGAACAAATAGAGACACTGCAGCAAAAGAAACCCTCAGGCACCAGAAGAAAGGAAATAAAAAAGATTAGAGCAGAAATAAATGAAATAGAGAATAGAAAAACAACAGAAAGAATCAACAAGAACAAAAGTCAGTTCTTTGAAAAGATCAACAAAATCGACAAATATTTGGCCAAAGTGACAAAAGAAAAACAGGAGAGGAAGCAAATAAGGCAAATCAGAAATGAGATGGGTGATACCACAATAGGTCCAACTGAAATAAAAAAGGATCATATCAGAATACTATGAAAAATTGTACTTCAACAAATTTGAAAACCTAGAGGAAATGGACAAATTTCTAGAAACACACTACCTATCTAAATGAACACAAACTGAGGTAGAAAAAACTAAACAGGTCCACAACAAAAGAAGAGATTGAAGAGGTAATAATAATAAAAAAAAAAGCTCCGAACAAAAAAAAGCCCTGGCCCAGAAGGCTTCTCTGGAGAATTCTACCAAACTTTCAGAGAAGAGTTAACACCAGTACTACTAAAAATATTTCAGAGCATAGAAAAGGAAGGAATACTCCCAAACTCATTCTAGGAAGCCAGCATAACCCTGATACCAAAGCTGGACAAAGACACCACAAAAAAAGAAAATTACAGAACAATATTCCTCATGAACACAGATACAAAAATCTTTTTTAACAAAATTCTAGCCCATAGATTCAAGAATACTTTAAAAAAATCATCACAAGTGGGATTCATACCAGGTATGCAGGGATGGTTCAACATTAGAAAATCATTCAATGTAATCCATCACATAGATAAAACAAAAGATAAGAACCGTATGATCTCATCAACTGATGCAGAAAAGACTTTTGACAAAATCCATTCCTGATAAAAACTCTCAGCAAAATAGGAATAGAAGGGAAATTCCTCAACATAATTAAGGGCATTTATACAAAGCCAACAGCCAACTTCATTCTAAACGGAGAAAAACTGAAAGCCTTAAGCTTGAGAACACGAACCAGACAAGTATGCCCTTTATCATCACTCTTATTCAACATTGTGCTGGAGGTTGGTCCTAGCTAGAGCAATAAGGCAAGAAAAAGAAATAAAGAGCATCTAAATTGGTAAGAAAGAAGTAAAAGTATCCCTTTTTGAAGATGATATGATCTTATACACAGAAAACCCCAAAGAATCCACAAGAAAACTACTGGAACTAATAGAATATTTCAGCAAACTATCAGGATACAAAGATAAACATGCAAAATCCCCTACACCAACAAAGTTAACTTCAAAAAGGAAGTCACCAAATCAATACCATTTACAATAGCCCCCAAGAAGATAAAATACTTAGGAATAAATCTAACCAGAGACATAAAAGACCCATACAAAGAAAACTATAAGACACTATTGCAAGAAACAAAAGAGACCTACATAAGTGGAAAAACATACCTTGCTCATGGACAGGAAGACTCAACATTGTGAAAATGTCTATTCTACCCAAAGCAATCTACAGATACAATGCAATCCCGATCCCAATTCCACTGACATTTTTTAACAAGATGGAGAAATAAATCACCAACTTTATATAGAAAGAGATCTTGGATAAGTAAAGCATTACTGAAGAAGAACAAAGTGGGAGGCCTCACATTACCTGATTTTAGAACCTATTATACCACCACGGTAGTCAAAACAGCCTGGTACTGGTACAACAGACATAGACCAATGGAACAGAATTGAGAACTCAGACGTAAATACATTCATCTATGAGCAGCTGATACTTGACAAAGGCCCCAAATCTGTTAAATGGGGAAAAGACAGTCTCTTTACAAACAGTGCTTGCATAACTGGATATCCATCTGTAAAAAGATGAAACAGCACCCATACCTCACACCATACACAAAAACTAACTCAAAATGGATCAGAGACCTAAATATAAAATCTAAAATGATAAAGATAATGGAAGAAAAAACAGGGACAATGCTAGGGTCCTAATAAATGGCATAAATAGTATCCAAAACATCACTAACAATGCACAAACACCAGAAGAGAAACTAGATAACTGGGAGCTACTAAAAATCACTTATGCTCATCAGAAGACTTCACCAAAAGAGTAAAAAGAGAATCTACAGACTGGGAAAAATTTTTTGGCTATAACATATCCAATAAAGGTGTAATCTCTAAAATCTACAAGACACTGCAACACCTTAGCAAAAAAAAAAGACAAATAATCTAATTAAAAAATGGGTAAAGGATATGAACAGACACTTTACCAAAGAACACTCAGGCAGCTAACAGACACATGAGGAAATGCTCACCATCATTAGCCACTGTTGTTCTTGTTGTTAGGTGCTGTCGAGTCAGTTCCTATTCATAGCAACCCTATGTACTACAGAACGAAACACTGCCCAGTCCTGCACCATGCTCACAATCATTGTTATGCTTAAGTCCACTGTTACAGCAACTGTGTCAATCCATCTCGTTGAGGGTCTTACTCTTTTTCGCTGACCCTTTACTTCACTAAGCATGATATCCTTC
This sequence comes from Trichechus manatus latirostris, assembly GCF_000243295.1. Classification (NCBI taxonomy): domain Eukaryota; kingdom Metazoa; phylum Chordata; class Mammalia; order Sirenia; family Trichechidae; genus Trichechus; species Trichechus manatus. The sequence continues at coordinate 8,815,700 of NW_004443976.1, forward strand.
TCCAGGGACTGATCTCTCCTGACAACATGTCCAAAGTATGTGAGACGAAATCTCACCATCCTTGCTTCTAACAAGCATTCTGGCTGTACTTCTTCCAAGACAGATTTGTTCATTCTTCTGGCAGTTCATGGTATATTCAATATTCTTCTCCAACACCACAATTTAAAAGTGTCAATTCTTCTTCAGTCTTCCTTATTCATTGTCCAGCTTTCACATGCATACGAGGTGACTGAAAACATCATGGCTTGGGTCAGGTGCACCTTAGTCTTCAAGGTGACATCTTTGCTTTACAACACTTTAAAGAGGTCTTTTGCAGCAGACTTGCACAATGCAATGCGTCTTTTCATTTCACTAGCTGTTAGAGAAATGTAAATCAAGACTACAATGAGATACCATCTCACCCCAACAAGGCTGGCACTAATCCAAAAAACATAAAATAACAAATGCTGGAGAGGTTGTGGAGAGACTGGAACTTTTATGCACTGCTGGTGGGAATGTAAAATGGTACAACCACTTTGGAAAACGATATGTCACTTCCTTAAAAGTCAGAAACAGAAATACCATACGATCCAGCAATCCCACTCCTAGAAATACACTTGAGAGAAATAAGAGCGATCGCATGAAGAGACATACGCACATCAATGTTCATTGCAGCATGACTCACAATAGCAAGAAGATGGAAACAACCTAAGTACTCATCAAGAGATGAATGGATAAACAAACTACGGTACATACACACAATGGAATACTATGCAACACTAAAGAACAATGATGAATCTGTGAAATATCTCACAACATGGATGAATCAGGAGGGCATTATGCCAAGTGATATAAGTCAGTCACAAAAGGATAAATACTGTATGAGACCACTATTATAAGAACTCAAGAAACGATTTGAACACAGAAAAAAGCATTTTTGATTGCTATGAGGGTGGGGAGGGAGAAGGAGGGGAAATCACTAACTAGATAGTAGACAAGTGTCAACTTCAGTGAAGGGAAAGACAATACAGAATACAGGGGAAGTCAGCACAACTGGACCAAAGCAGTTTCCTAGACACATTCAAACACTTTGAGGCACAGACTAGCTGGGGCTGGGGTCTTGGAACCATAGTTTCTGGGGACATCTAGGTCAATTGGCATAACATAGTTTATTAAGAAAATGTTCTCAAGAGGTGGGGCCAAGATAGCATAGGCAGATTCTTCCTGTGGTCCTTCTTACAACAAAGACCCGAAAAAAGAAGTGAACTCACTGTATATGACAATCTAGGAGCCCCAAACATCAAACGCAAAGTTGAGGAATTAGACTGAGGGGTGGGGGGAGAGATGGTTTGAAAGCAGCGAGGAGTTGCCAGATCTGACCTGGCGGGAGCCTGAGCTCTTCAGGCCAGATAAGCTCCTGTGCAGGGTGAGGCGAGCAGTGGTGCTCAGGAGGCGTTCTCCACATCAGGAGAGGCCCAGTGGCAGAGAGTCTATTCGGCCATCCAGAACCAGTGAAAAGCAGCACTCAAGCAGCTGAAGATAAATAGCTGCGTCTGGCCTATCGCGGGGATAAAAAAAAAACAAAAACACCCCACTTGGGAAAAACTTCTCTCCCATTTACCTCCTCCCTCTGTGTTCTGCACTGGGTTTCAGGCTGGCTTCAGCAATTGGTGAGTCCCCTGGGCTGAAAGTAGGACCCCTCACATGCCCCAAGCCATTCTCCTGGCCTTGGAGAAGGAACAAACTAATAAACAGGGAAAAAACAAGCTGCTGGCTCCCCTAAGCTAGGAACTCCTGGTTCTCACACCTCCTTTGCCTAGGCACAGGCATAAGAGGTACATGGACTTTGAATGCCTTTCACCTCTGCAGAGACTTGTGTGGGCCCATCTGAACAGCGTAGGCTCTCATTACCACAGTACAACAGGGTATATACCTGAACTCTAACTTCAACTATTTCAGCTGTGAAGTGGTGGGTTTGTGAAATTTGACACTGCTCTGTCCATTAAGCAGGTTCCTCACCTGTACACATCAGGGGCCTGAGGACTGGTGGCTCCACCGATACCACCTAGCCACTCACAACCGGGGTCCAAGAATAAGTGGTGCCCCCCAGTCCTTACAGCCAACAGCACTGGGTGCTCATAGTCTGGCTGCAAAAACCACCTATCTACTCACTGTAGGGGAACAGGGACACACTTTCCTTCCAGACACTCAGGGGCAGCCGTCAGCCCCCTGCCTTGCTCAGCATGTGACGCCCTACTGTAGCCAGACAGCTGTGCCTACACCAATCACCCACGACTGTCTAGGACTGTAGGTGAGAGCCTACACCACACACTTGGTGACAGGCTACCTAGACACCTGAGCTGAATCCATACAAGAAAAGTTAACAGACTCCTGGGCTTGCATACTTAGTAACAGCTCTAACCACCTGGTGACAGGGCGTTAGAGCTTCAAAGGCACCAATAAGCAAACTAGCTAACACGAGCAGCCTATTTGGCCACATCAAAACAAAACAAGAAGCTAGGACACAGTAAGCAAATATAAAATAAATAAATTATAATAACTTATTGATGACTCGAAGACACAACAGTCAATATCAAATCACATAAACAGGCAGACAATTATGGCTTCAGCAAGCTCCCAAAATAAAGTATCAATAAATTTTTTGGAGGAAGAGAATTTCTTGGAATTACCAGAGGCAGAATACAAAAGGTTAATATACAGAATTCTTCAAGCGATTAGGAAGGAAATCCGTCAAAATGCAGAGAAACAAAAGAACATACACACAAAGCAGTAGAGGAACTTAAGAAGGTTATTCAAGAGCATAAAGACAAATTTAATAGGCTGCAAGAATCCATAGAGAGACAGCAATCAGAAATCGAGAAGATTGACAATAAAATTTCAGAATTAGACAACTCAATAGGAAGTCATACGAGCAGAATTGAGGCAGTAGAAGTCAGAATTAGTGAGACTGAAGATAAAGCACTTGACATCAACTTACTTGAGAAAAAATCAGATAAAAAAATTTTTAAAAATGAAGAAACTCTAAGAATTATGTTGGACTCTAAGAAGAGAAGTAACCTACAAGTGATTGAAGTACTAGAACGGGGGGGGGGAAACAGAAAATACAGAGAAAATTGTTGAAGATTTGTTGACAGAAAACTTCCCTGATACCATGAAAGATGAGAAGATATCTATCCAAGATGCTCATTGAACCCCACATAAGGTAGATCTCCAAAGAAAGTCACCAAGACATATTATAATCAAACTTACCAAAACCAAAGACAAAGAGAGAATTTTAAAAGTGCCAAGGGATAAACAAAAAGTCATCTACAAAGGAGAGTCATTAAGAATAAGCTCAGACTACTCAGCAGAAACCATGCGGGCAAGAAGGCAACGGGATGACATATATAGAGCCTTGAAGGAAAAAATTGTCAACCAAGAATTATAAATCAAGCAAAACTGTCTCTCAAATATGATGGCAAAATAAGGGCATTTCCAGATAAACAGAAGTTTAGGGAATTTGCAAAAACGAAACCAAAATTACAAGAAATACTAAAGGGAGTCCTCTGGTTAGAAAATCAGTAACATCAGACAACAACACAAGACTAGAACACAGGGCAGAGCAACCAGATATCAACTCAGATAGGGAAGTTACAAAAATAAGTCAAAGCTAAAACACTGGAAATAGGGAAACAGAGATGCCAACATGTAAAAGATGACAACATTAAAACAAAAAAGGGACTAAAAAATGTAGACATAGATTTTTCATATGGAGACGAAGTCAAGGCAATCTAAGAAATAAAACACTAGTTTAAACTTAGGAAAATAGAGGTAGGTAACCACAAATGAAACTAACAATCCTACACATCAAAATAAAAAAGAAGAAAAATATAAAGACTCAGCAAATACGAAATCAACAACAATGAAAAAGATGAAAAGAAAATACATAAAGAAAAATGACTTGACACAGAAAATTAAATGGAACAAAGAACTGTGAACAACACCAAAAAAGACATAAAAATGACAGCATAAAAACTCATACCTATCAATAATTACGCTGAGTATAGAAAGACAAAATGCACTAATAAGAAGACAGAGTGGCAGAATGGATTAAAAAACACGATCCATCTATAAGCTGCCTACAAGAGACAGAGCTTAGACTTAAAGACACAAACAAACTAAAAGTCAAAGGATGGAAAAAATATATCAAGCAAACAACATTCAAAAAAGAGCAGGAGTGGCAATATTAATCTCTGACAAAACAGACTTTAAGTAAAATCCACCACAAAGGATAAGGAAGGACACTATATAATGATTAAAGGATCAGTATACCAGAAGGAAATAATTATAATAAGTATTTATGCATCCAATGACAGGGCTCCAAAATATATAAAACAAACTCTAACAGCATTGGAAAGAGAGATAGACAGCTCCACAATAATAGTAGGAGACTTCAACACTCCACTTTCGGTGAAGGACAGAACATCCAGAAAGAAGCTCAATAAAGACACGCAAGATCGAAATGCCACAACCAACCAACTTGATCGCATGGACATATACTGAACTCTGCACCCAACAGCAGCCAAGTATACTTTCTTTTCCAACACACATGGAACATTCTCCAGAATAGACCACTTATCAGGCCATAAAGCAAGCCTTAACAGAATCCAAGGCAACAATGTATTACACAGTATCTTTTCTGACCATAAAGCCATAAAAGTAGAAATCAGTAACAGAAAAAGAAAGGAAAAAAAAATCAAACACATGGAAACTGAACAACCTCTTGCTCAAAAACTACTGGGTTATAGAAGAAATGAAGGATGGAATAAAGAAATTCATAGAATCGAACAAGAATGAAAACACATCCTACCAGAACCTTTGGGACATAGCAAAAGCAGTGCTCAGAGGTCAGTT
>NW_004443976.1:8822111-8850787 GCF_000243295.1 Trichechus manatus latirostris
AAGCCCAATCCAGATTCCACTGGCATTTTTTAATGAGATGGAGAAACAAATCACCAACTTCATATGGAAAGGGAAGAGGCCCCGGATAAATAAAGCATTACTCAAGAAGAAGAACAAAGTGGGAGGGCTTACACTACCTGATTTTAGAACCTATTATACCACCACGGTAGTCAAAACAGCCTGGTACTGGTACAACAACAGATACATAGACCAATCGAACAGAATTGAGAATCCAGAAACAAATTCATCCACCTATGAGCAGCTGATATTTGGCAAAGGCCCAAAGTCCATTAATTGGGGAAAAGACAGTCTCTTTAACGAATGGTGCTGGCAGAACTGGATATCCATCTGCAAAAAACCGAAACAAGACCTATACCTCACACCATGCACAAAAACTAACTCAAAATAGATCAAAGACCTAAATATAAAATCAAAAACTATAAAGATCATGGAAGAAAAAATAGAGACAATGCTAGGAGCCCTAATATATGGCATAACAGAATATGAACCATAAGTAACAATGCACAAACACCAGAAGAGAAACTAGATAACTGGGAGCTCCTAAAAATCAAACATGCTCATCGAAAGAGTTCACCAAAACAGTAAAAAGACAACCTACAGACTGGGAAAAAAATTTTGGCTACGACAAATTTGATCAGCATCTAATTTCTAAAATCTACAAGATACTGCAAAACCTCAAGAACAAAAAGACAAACAACCCAATTAAAAAATGGGCAAAGGATACGAAAAGACACTTTGACAAAGAAGACATTTGTGTGGCTAACGGACACATGAGGAAATGCTCACGATCATTAGCCACTGGAGAAATGCAAATCAAAACCACAATAAGATACTATCTCACCCCAACAAGGCTAGCATTAATAAAAAAAAAAACACAAAATAATAAATATTGGAGAGGTTGTGGAGAGACTGGAACACTTATATACTGTTGGTGGGAAGGTAAATGTTACAACCACTTTGGAAATCAATTTGGCTCTTCCTTAAAAAGCTAGAAGTAGAAGTACCATACAATATAGCAATCACACTCTTTGGAATATATCCAAGAGAATTATGAGCTGTCACACGAATAGATACATGCGCACCCGTGTTCATTACAGCATTGTTCATGATAGCAAAAAGATGGAAATAACCTAGGTGCCCATCAATGGATGAATGGATAAACAAATTATGGTATATTCACACAATGGAATACTGCACACGATAAAGAACAACAATGAATCCATGAAACATCTTATAACATGGAGGAATCTGGCAGGTATTATGCTGAGTGAACTTAGTCCACAAAAGGACAAATATTGTATAAGAACACTATTATAAGAACCCAAGAAAACGTTTAAACACAGAAGACAACATTCCTTGATGGTTATGAGGATGGGGAGGGAGGGAGAAGAGTATTCACTAACTAGAAAGTAGTCAAGAATTATCTTAAGTGAAGGGAAGGACAGCACACACTACAGGGGAAGTCAGCACAACTGGACTAAACCAAAGTTAACAACTTTCCTGAATACAACCAAACACTTTGAGGGACAGAGTAGCAGGGGCAGGCGTCTGGGGACCATGCTTTCAGGGGACATCTAGGTCAATTGGCATAACAAAGTTTTTTAAGAAAATGTTATGCATTCCACTTTGGTTAGTGGCATCTGGGGTCTTAAAAGCTTGCGAGCGGCCATCTAGGATGCATTAATCGGTCCCAACCCACCTGGAGTAAAGGAGAATGAAGAACACAGTGGACACAAGGTAAGTATTAGCCCAAGAGACAGAAAGGGCTACACAAACTAGAAACTTCATCAGCCTGAGACCAGAAGAACTAGATGGTGGCTGGCTACCATCAATGACCACCCTGACAGGGAACACAACAGTGAGTCCCTGATGGAGCAGGAGAAAAGTGGGGTATAGAACTCAAATTCTAGTAAAAAGACCAGACTTAATGCTTTGATTGAGGCTGGAGGGACCCAAGTAGACATGGCCCCCAGACTCTCTGTTAGCCTAAAACTAAAACCATTCCTGAGGCCAACTCTTCAGACGAAGATTAGAGTGGACTATGTGACATAAAATGATACTCGTGAAGAGTGTGCTTCTTAGCTCAAGTAGATACATGAGACTAAATGGGTAGCTCCTGTCCAGAGGTGAGATGGGAAGGCAGAGACGGTCAGGAGCTGGTTGAACAGACGTGGGAAATCTGGGGTGGAAAGGAAGAGTGTGCTGTCACAGTATAGAGAGAGCAAGTAGGGTCAGAAAATAATGTATGTATAATTTTTTCTATGAGAAACTAACTCGAATTGTAAACTTTCACTTAAAGCACAACAATAAACCAAAAAGAAAATACAACCCACTTTGGTGAGTGACATCTGGGGTCTTAAAAGCTTGTGAGTGGCCATCTAAGATACATCAATTTGTCCCATCCCGCTCAGAGCAAAGAAGAATGAAGAAAATGAAAGACATAAGGAAAATATTAGTCCAAAGGACTAAAGGATCAAATGAACCAAAGACTCCACCAACCTGAGATCAGAAGAACTACATAGTGCCTGTCTGCTACTAATGACTGCCCTGACAGGGAACACAATAGACAGTCCTGGACAGAGCAGGAGAAAAATATAGAACAGTGCTCGAATTCATGTAAAAAGACCAGACTTAATGATCTGACAGAGACTGGAGGAGCCCCAAAAACTATGGCCCCCAGACACACTGTTAACCCAGAGCTGAAAGCCATTCCTGAAGCCCACTCTTCAGACAAATATTAGACAGGAGTATAAAACAAAAACAATACACATGAGCAATGTGCTTCTTAATTCAATCAGATACACAAGACCAAATGGGCAGCTCCTGTCCAAAAGCAGGATGAGAAGGCAGGAAGGGAAAGGAACTGGTCGAATGGACACAGGGAACCCAGGGTGGAAAGGAGGAGTGTGTTGTCACATTATGGGGATTGCAACTATTGTCACAAAACTATAGGTGTGTAAGTTTTTGTATGAAAAATTAACTTGAGCTGTAAACTTTCACCTAAAACACAATTTAAAAAAAGAAAAAATAACCCAAACAAGAAATGAAATGGAGGACATTAAAATAGACCCAACAGAAATAAAAAGGATCATAATAGAGTACTATGAAAAACTGTACTGCAACAAATTTGAAAACCTAGAAGAAATGAACAAATTTCTAGAAACACACTACCTACCTAAACAAACCCAAACTGAGGTAGAAAATCTGAACAGACCCATAATAAGAGAAGAGATGGAAAAGGAAATAATAATTAAAAAAAAACCACTCCATACAAAAAGAACCCTTGTCCCAGATGGTGTCAGTGGAGAATTCTACCAAACATTCAGAGTATTACTCAAACTATTACTACTCAAACTATTTCAGAACATAGAAAAGGAAGGGGTACTTTGAATTCATCCTATGATGCCAGCATAACCCTCATACCAAAACCAAGCAAAGACACCAAAAAAAGAAAGAAAGAAAATTATAGACCAACATCTGTCATGAATATAGTTGCAAAAATTCTCAACAAAATTCTAGCCAATAGAATTCAGCATCATATCAAAAAAACTAATACACCACAACCAAGTGGGATTCATACCAGGTATGCAGGGATGGTTCACTCTTTGAAAACCAATCAACATAATCCACCACATAAATAAAACAAAAGAAAAGAATCACATGATAATCTCAATTGATGCAGAAAAGGCATTTCATGAAGCCCAACACCCATTCCTGATAAAAAAAAAACTCTCAATAAAATAGGAACAGAAGGAAAATTCCTGAACATAATAAAGGGCATCTATACAAACTAACAGCCAACATCATTCTAAACAGAGAGAGGCTGAAAACATTCCCCCTAAGAACAGGAATAAGGCAAGGATGCCCTTTATCACCACTCCTATTTAACATTGTGCTGGAAGTCCTAGCTACAGCAATAAGGCAAGAAAAAGAAATAAAGGGTATCAACACAGGCAAAGAAGAAGTAAAACTATCCCTATTTGTGGATAATATGATACTACACACTGAGAAACCTAAAGACACCACAAGAAGACTACTGGAACTAATAGAAAGATTCAGCAGAGTAGCAGGATACAAGATAAGCATACAAATATCAGTTGGATTCCTAAACACCAATAAAGAGAACTACGAAAAGGAAATCAGGAAACAATACCATTTATAACAGCCCTTAAAAAAATAAAATACTTAGGAATACAGATTTATTACCAGAGATGTAAAAGACCTATACAAGGACAACTACACCAAGAAATCAAAAGAAACCTACGTAAGTGGAAAAACATATCATGTGCATGGACAGGTAGATTCAAAATAGTGAAAATGTCAATTCAACCCAAAGCAAACTACAAATACAATGCAATCCCGACCCAAATACCAACAGCATTCTTTAACAAGATGGAAAAACTAGTCATTAACCTTATATGGAAAGGGAAGAGGCCCCAGATAAGTAAAGCATTATTGAAGAAGAACAAAGTAGGAGGCCTGGTATTACCTGACCTCAGAACCTACTATACAGCTACTGTAGTCAAAACAGCCTAATACTGGTACAATGACAGACACATTGACCAATGAAACAGAATCAAGAACCCACATGTAAATCCATCCACCTACAGTCACCTAATCTTTGACAAGGGCCCAAAGTCCATCAAATGGGGGGAAAAGACAGTCTTTTTAACATATGGTGCTGTCAAAACTGGATGTCAACCTGTAAAAAAAAGAAACAGGGCTCATACCTCAACCATATACAAAAACTAATTCAAAATGGATCAAAGACCCAAATATAAAACCCAAAACCATAAAGATCATAGAAGAAAAAAATATGGTTAATGCTAGGTGCCCTAATATATGGCATCAATAGAATACAAACCATAGCTAACAATGCACGAACACCAGAAGAGAAACTAGATAACTGGGAGCTCCTAAAAATCAAACGTTTACACTCATCAAAAGACTTCACCAAAAGAGTAAAAAGAGAACCTACAGACTGGGAAAAAAATTTTGGCTATGACGTATTCCACAAAGGTCTAATCTCTAAAATTTATAGGAAAATTCAAAACCTCTACAACAAAAGACAAATAATCCAAATAAAAAATGGGCAAATGATTTGAACAGACACTTCACCAAAGAAGACATTCAGGTGGCTAACAGACACATGAGGAAATGCTCGCAATTACTAGCCATTAGAGAAATGTAAATCAAGACTACAATGAGATACCATCTCACCCGACATTACTGGCGCAAATTAAAAAAAACAGAAAATAACAAATTTTGGAGACGCTGTGGGGAGACTGATGCTTTTATATACTGCTGGTGGGAATGTAAAATGGTACAACCACTTTGGAAAATGATACGGCACTTCCTTAAAAAGCTAGAAAGAGACATACCATACAATCCAACAATTCCACTCCTAGGAATATACCCTAGAGAAATAAGAGCCGTCACACAAACAGACATATGCACACTCAGGTTCACTGCAGCATTATTCACAATAGCATAAAGATGGAAACAACCTAAATGTCCATCAAGAAATGAATGGCTAAACAAACCATGGTACATACACACAATGGAATACTATGAAACGATAAAGGACAATGATGAATCCATGAAACATCTCACAACATGGATAAGTCTGAAGGGTATTATGGTCAGTGAAATAAGTCAATCACAAAAGGACAAATATTGTATGAGACCACTATTATAAGAACTCAAAGAAAATGTTTACGCACAGAAAAAAACATTCTTTGATGGATATGAGGGTGGGGAAGGAGGGGAAGAGGAAATCACTAATGAGATAGTAGACAAGTGTCAACTTTGGTGAAGGGAAAGACAACACACAATATAGAGAAGTCAGCACAACCTGACCAAGGCAAAGGCATAGAAGTTTCCTAGACACACTCAAACAGCTTGAGGGACTGAACTGATGGGGCTGAGGGCCAGGGACCATAGTCTCAGAGGACAGCTAGGTCAGTTGACATAACACAGCTCATAAAGAAAATGTTCTACATCCTACTTTGATGAGTAGCATCTGGGGTGTTATAAAGCTTTTCAGCAGCTATCCAAGATAAATCTATTGGTCCCATCACATTTGGAGCAAAGGAGAATGAAGAAAACCAAAGACACAATGGAAATATTAACCCAAAAGACTAAAAGACCACATAAACCAGAGCCTCCCAGAGGAACTAGATGGTGCCTGGCTACCACCACAAGGGTCACAATAGTGAGTTCTGGACAGGGGTCACAATAGAGAGTTCCAGACAGAGTGGGAGAAAAATGTAGAACAAAATTCAAATTCACAAGAGACTAGACTTACTGTTCTGACAGAGACTGGAGGAGCCCCTGAGACTATGGTCTCTGGACTCTGCTAACTCAGAACTGAAACTACTCCCAAAGCCCACTTTTCAGAAAAAGATTAGACAGGCCTATGAAACAAACAATAACACATGTGAGGAACAACCAGATGGGCAACTCCTGCCTAAAAACCAGAGGAGAAGGCAGGAAGGGACAGAAAAACTGGACTAATGGCAACAGGGAACCTGGGGTGGAAACAGGGAGAGTGCTGTCATATTGTGGGGATTGCAACCAATGTCACAAAGCAGTATGTGTACAAATTTTTGAAGGAGAAACTAACTTGAGCTGTAAACTTTCACCTAAAGCACAATTAAAAAAACAAAAACAAAAAACCATCTTAGGGTCTTGATTCTAGTCACCAATTTTCACAACCCACATCAAATACATTATCTCTACCTTCAAAAGATAGACTAGATATGATAACTTATGACCTTAATCTTTCAATCTGAGTAAGATGGGAAGCCATTGGAGAGTTTTAAGAAGAGGGGCAACATAATAGTTCAATCCTTACTAACTCATTCTATAGCGATTTTAAAACATTCTGGCACTCCTCCCATTGAGAGGTGTGATCTATGTTCCTTCTCCTTAAATTTAGGGCAACTTTAATGTTGGTCAACCAACAAACTAATGAAAATGATATTATGTAACTTCCAAGACTGGGTCATAAAAGATGATGCAGCTTCTGCCTCGTTTCCTTAAAACACTTACTTTTAGAACCCTGAGTCACCACGTAAAAAGTCAAAAGCTGTGAGAAAGCTCAGGTCACATATAAAAGTCAGGGACAGGTGTTCCCACTAACAGCCAGCATCTACCATCATCCAGGTGAGCGAATATCTCCAGATGATTCCTATCTCAAGCTGCCGAGTCACCACTAGGCTTTGGGTTCTCCCAGCTAAGGCCCCAGAGAGCGTGGAACAGAAATCATTGTGTCCTTTCCAAATTCCAAATTCCTAACACAGAATCCATCAGCAAAATAAACTGGTTGTTTTAAGCCACTTGGTTTTAGGGTAACTGTTATGCAGCTATAGTAATTGGAACATGGTCTAAGCCACCATTATCTTACATCTACATTGCTGCAATGGTCTGCTTCTACCCTTGCTGCATACAATCTACATTCAACTCAGTAACCAGAATGATTCTTTTAAATCTTCAGTCAGATTATATAACTCATCTTCTTGAAACAGCTCCCCATCTCACTCAAATTAAAAGCCAAGGTCCTTATATTGTCCTACAAAGCCCTCTATTATCTGGCCCTCCCTATCTCTCTGACCTTGTCTCCTACCACTCTCCCCTTTGCCCATTCTGCTTCTATCACAGTCCTTCTTGTTCCTTGAACACCTTAGGTATATTCCTACCACAGGGCCTTTGCACTTACCATTCCCACTGCCTGAAATATTCTTCCTTCAGACCACCATATGGCTTGTTCCTTCACATCTTTCAGACTTCTACTCAACTGTCACCTTATAGAAGTCTTCCCAGATCACCAACCTTTCCTCCTGCTTGATTGCTCTCCATAGCATTTAACCGTAAGACATACTGGATATTTATGTATTTGTTTATGTCCACTCCCCATTGATTGAAATTGCCACGAGGGCATGGGTGTTGCCAGTTTTTGCTTTATCCTCTGTGCTAGAACAGTGGCTGTTACATAGTGGACATTTAATAATGAATGAGTGAGTGAACGACTGTATCCATACATTGGAATGAGAACTATGCAGAGTATATAACCTCTTTTCAGCAGTGATGATCCTTTGGAGTCCCAGAGACAATTAAAAGAAGACGAACACCAATCTGACTTGCTGAATCTCAAGGGCCTTTTTGTTGATGTCATGCTGGATACCATGGAAGCTAGGATGTGAACATTTTCACTTCAGTTCCCAATTGAATCTTTTGGACAAAATTTATGTAAGCAAAAATAATAACAACAACAAAAAAATCTTGTTTATTGGACATTTCCTAACCACCATCTATCTTCAGCCTTTTACTACCATTTTAACTCCCAGGGTATATTTGGGAGAAGTGTCAGCATGCTAGTGTGACCTTTACCTCTAATTAAGAAATGTTTGCCTCAGCGCCCCCCTGTCATATCCCACTCATAAACTCCAAAGGACTCAACTCCGGGTCCTCTGAGTATTGTTTGGGTCCTATATGGCATATCCTTGGTCAACAGATCAGCTAAATATTGAAATTACAGACAATAAGAATAATAACGACAACTGGCTGAATGGACACAGGGAACCTGGAGTGGAAAGGGTGAGTGTGCTGTCATATTGTGGGGATTACAACTAACGTCACAAAACAATATGTGTATAAATTTTTGTATGAGAAATTAACTTGAGCTGTAAACTTTCATCTAAAGCACAATAAAAAAAAATAATAAACACTATGTGCTAGACACTGTTCTAAGCATTATACATAAACATTATCAATTAAAAGAGATTATATAAAGCATATATAATCTCATATATATGATAATATAATAATAAATATATAAGATAATAATGTATAATAATTATATATGATCTCATTTAATTAATACAACCCTACAAGGTGAAGGAAACATTAAATTGTCATGGGGTTTATCTTTTTAATGGCTGAAGAAGTACAAAATCACAGAAGTCTATATTTCCTAATGTGGGAGAATAATGGGAGGGAGCAATGCTAAAGAGAGAAGTTTTTCTCCAGACTGCTTAAACAGAGCGTCTAAAATAACTCTCCTAATTTAGATGGAAGCTATCCTTTCCACCCATATCTAATCATAAAGAACCACACAAATAAAGAAGACTTGGTATTCATTTCCCATATTTCCTAATTAGACAACCATTAGACAAGCAAGCCTATGGGAAATGTCTCCTCTCTCAATCAGTGTGACTTCTCTTCTCTCCTGTCCACACTCTGCAAGGTTCTCTGACCCAATCCTGGTGGTCCAGGGCAGTCTCCACTAGATCAGAGCTTTCAAGAGCTGAACAGTTAGTCCATCTGCAAAGTGTCCAAGTTCCAACTTCTAGTCCTCGCTCGCTATGGTTCTGTAATTCAGCTTCTGTGTCTTGGTCTCATCCATATTTTTCTCTTTCATCTTTCAGTCCATTCATCTTTCAATTCCAAAAGTAGTACATGTGTTTAAAAAATACTTATTATATCTATAATGTAGATATTAAATTCCAAAAGAAGTAAAAATAACGGAGTTGTGAAAATCTTAAATGAGAAAAACCAGGAGAGGTTTCTTCTTTCTGCTTTAGAGCCTAACACTTTGGTTAAACCGCTAAGCTTCTGTGAGTCATCTCCATGGAGATTAAAAAAATAAATAAAAAGGAAACAGCCTGATGGCCTCTTCCACATTGTTATACCAAAAGAAATAAACACGTATAAAAGATTCAATCTGCTAATACGTTAAAGAGAAATTCTAAATCAACAGGATGTGTAAAAACAGTGACCTCATTAATCAGTAATTTAAGCTAGCAGATGATAGCTGAAAACATCATACCAGATCCTAGGAACATACATCGAGTAGGTAGGTCTCCTGTCATACTCAGAAACAGCTGTGTGGCAAAAACACCAAAACCCAACTTATGAACATCATGAGTGTATGTGATGGCCTACCCCTCCTTTCAATCCACAGAGAGAGTATTATGGATACCATGTCTTTCTTCCCACCTTAAATAAAAATATGCAGTACCCACCTCATTAGAGCTAAAGCTAGTCGAGAGGATTTGCCCCACAAGCTAGGAACGCATGTTTGTGTCTCCTTCCATTATGCAGTGGAAACTTGCATGGAACATCCTGCTGTTCCCTCAGTGAAAACATACGAGCTGGAGATATCCATGGCAAGTCCTCCAGAAATGGAACAGAAGTGTTTATAGCTATCTAAATTCCTCGTGACTCCCCCCACTAGTCCATCACCACTGCCTCATCTGAGAATTCACTTTCACCTTCATGGTCTGACTTTCAGATTGTGAAAAAAATCTATCACCAGTCTTTTTAAAATCCAGAACCTGGCTAGGAATTTTCTTCCTTAATATCTATCACTCGATGCTTCCAATTTAGTGTTTCAGATCTAAACTTCATCCCAAACAGAGTCCTTAATGGCTCTAGGTGCTAACAAATCAATTAGTCCTTCATGCCAGGCAAACCAATTTTATAGGCAAGAGAGTAATTGGGAACCTGGCTTGAATTCGGTGATGAATGATATAACAGCCAAGCTGAACAAATAGCCTTAGAAGCCCTGAATCCCCATCCCCTATCAAATACCTGTAAAGAACTCTAGCTCATCCTGTCAAATTATTTATAGGTGACAAGAAATATTTCTAATTATATCCATTCACAGCCACAGTTCGTGAATATTGTGCAAAGAGATTGCCAAAAAAGGT
Organism: Trichechus manatus latirostris; assembly: GCF_000243295.1. NCBI lineage: Eukaryota > Metazoa > Chordata > Mammalia > Sirenia > Trichechidae > Trichechus > Trichechus manatus. Next base: position 8,832,845 of record NW_004443976.1, read on the forward strand.
TTTGCCAAGTAGGTTTCCAGCTAGGGCAGCTGAGGTGACTGCTGTGTTTGCAGAATGGTCTCTATAAAAGTGGAGCTGAGATGCCTCTGTCCTGTCCTTCCTCAAAATTCTCCAAGGTATGTATAAGTGAAGTAACACCTGGCTGGTTTTACAGCCCTGATGATAATGATTTTTCATCTAAGGGAAATGGTTACTGTTTCCCAGGTTATAATTTTTTTCTTTCCAACATTCCTAATGACGACATTGTACAAATGTTAGCTATTAGCGTTTTATGATTAAATTGGGGGCGGGGGGGGGGAATCCCACATTCTCTTGCTTTTTTTTTTCCTTTCTTTCTTTCAACAGTAGTCCTCTGCTTTGGACCTGCCATCTTCTTCACCTGGTAACACGAGAGGTAAGAGTAATCTATTATTACACTCTAAAGAACAAGGGGGTCTCTATATTGTTACATCTTAATGAGCCACCATTTTATTTCCTAGCGTAGTATTAGGAATAGGATACAAGGAGCAGCTGTTCTTTAAAAATAACTTCTCATAAAATTTTGACTTTTCAGGCTATTTAATGGACCTTCAAAAAGAATGCAACCATCACATGTAATACAATGTGGACTACTACCCTTACTTAACCAATAAGGCTGTATCAGAGAGACAGCCTGGTAAAATCAACAATGTACCAATCTGGCAGTCAACATTTTCAGGTGACAATACAGGCTTTTCACTGACTCTAGCTGCCTGAGTCAATCCAGTTGACTTTATGTATCTTGAAGTATGGTGTGTTGCAGTGGAATTAGCACTGAACCTGGACAGGCTCATGTCCCAGCACTGCCACTTTACCACCTCTGTGACCCTTAATAACCCTTCACCTGTCTGGGCCTTAGTTTCCTCGTCAGTAAAATGAGGAGGCTGGACCTCAGTTGACTGCAAAGGGCCTTCTAGCTCTTGCTGTCTACGATCTAAGTCAGTGGTTTCCAAGGTCTCCTGTACGGAATCAAAACATTTTTAATGGACCTCCCTCCAATTCCACATGCTGGGACTGCATTTTAGTATTACGTTAAGAACACACATAATGATGAAAATCTACTATAAACAATAATCATTTTAAATGAATTTATTAATAAACCAGAAACAGTTGCCACTGAGTCAGAATCGTGTGTCAGAGTAGAACTGCACTCCATGGAGTTTTCTACATCATCTGTATTAATCTGGAAAAGAACAGAAAACACATTGTTTATGGGGAAATCTTGCTTGTTCAAACTTGAGGCAATTATCACTGAGTATGACGAGTATGTGGACTGAAGGACCCCCGGTGACAACTCTGAGACTCCTTGGGGGACTATAATCCACAAATTGGGAAACTATAGATCTAAGACGTAAGATGAGAAGAGCAGCATCCTTTCTATGTTTTATGGCTACACTGTGTTATAGTAATCTCTACACGGTAGTGTATTAATTGTTTATTTAAAATCACCTAGCATAAAAACAAACAAAAATAATGTAAAAAAAAACATTAAAAAATACCTTTTTAAAAAAATAACTTTCGATGTTCCAACATCTGTCCCCTAAAAATATATCTAAATTTTACTTTATCATTAAGAAACGTTATAGATGTGAACTACAGATATATATATATTTTACTATATCATTAAGAAACTTTCATAGATGTGAACTAGAGATATATAGAGATATAGATATACAGAGATACAGATATCTATATAGATACAGATATCAACTAGAGATATGTGGTAAATCCCACATCTAACGTTCTAAATCAAGGGCAAGTTTAATGCAGATAACAAAGAACCAATACCTTTTCTAGAAAGCCTACAAAAGCGTGAGGCTTTTGTTGGTGTTGTTGTTGTTAGCAACCAAGACTCTGCTTTCCATAAACCATCCCTCCTTCTGCTCCACAGAGATTCCTCTTTTATTACACTGGACATGTATCCTTATCCTTGCCATCAGGGCAACAGGACTTATTTTCTCATAATGAATTTTTCAGCGGGGAAATCTGAAGTTCATTTTGGCTTGAAACTTTATACTGGTTATCCATTTCAGAAGAGATATTTAGAAGGTTGGTATTTTTTAAAAGAGAGGAGAGGGGAAGGGGGGCATAAATAGAAACCTCAAACAATAAAGATCAGACAAAAACAATTGGTATGCTGAAATCCAGGTAAGAACAAAGAGAAGTGTAGACTAAAAAAGTACAAGCGTTAGGGAATTTTATAAAAAACTCAGATCTTGTTTTTCTCCAAGAACCTGTTAAAATACTTTTGTTCAGATAGTATCACTGACTTCAAACAGTTTAAGAACTGATAATACTTAATTTTGACTTAGGCCAAAAGCATTGTTGGCTTCTCAGTTGTCAGTTGATCAGAAGTTCAATCATGATTGTTAAGTGTTTTAAATAGATTCAACTTTTTATACATCTAATATTGATAAAAGGACATGATGTGGGAAAGGAGGAAAATTTGTCTAAGTATTTTGAGTTTTTAAAATAGATTCATTTAGATTGCAAAGCAATTGGAGGAAGTTTGTATTTCTTTGTATAATCACCATGCCCACCCTCCACTCCCCCAAAAAAAAGGTGAGGGGGAGGGGGAGGCGGAGGAAAGGAAAGAAAAGCAAGCAGAAAAAGAAAAGATTCTGAACACACTTGGGGCACTGCAAATGTTGCTGATTCAAATAACAACTCCTCCACATTCCTCAACGAAGGCTTACAATATAGAGGATGAGGTGGAAGGCTTAAAATATCACAAAAATTAAGTTACAAACACAGTTCTTTCAAATCAATATTCTGATCTCTCAGCCCCTTTATGTACTTCCAGGAGTGAGCCCTAAAGGCAATGGTGAGGAAATAAACATGGCAAATGAAGCATCATCGGGCTTTATTTCTTCCCTCTAGGTATACCTACGGAAACCCTGGTGGCATAGCAGTTAAGTGCTACGGCTGCTAACCAAAGGGCTGGCAGTTCACATCCACCAGGTGCTCCCTGGAAACTCTATGGGGCAGTTCTACCCTGTCCTATAGGGTCACTATGAGTCGGAATTGACTTGATGGCAATGGGTTTGTTTTTTGTTTTTTTTTTTAGGTACACCTGGTGCTGTGTTGCCATCAATAACCCCTAGCCATGAGTTCTGACTCGGAGATGGCTGTTTTTGGGGAGGCTGCTCCTTACCTCCGAAAGTCTGAAAAGGAGCGCATTGAAGCTCAGAACAAGCCTTTTGATGCCAAGACTTCTGTCTTCGTGGTGGATGCCAAGGAGTCCTATGTGAAAAGTACAGTTCAGAGCAGGGAAGGAGGGAAACTGACAGTAAAAACTGAAGCTGGTGCTGTAAGTAAAAAAAAAAAAAGAAGGGAGGTATAATTGATCCTTTCCTCAGTGGCATCACTAAGGTTGGTGTCACCCCCCCCATGGGCATCCTCCCAAACCAGACCATACAGAATCCTTAGTAATGTTGTTTGTACTAATGTTACTCATAAATCATAATTCCCATATATCACTCCTTCTTTTCCTTTAATTACTACTTCATTCTTTAAAAAGTTATTGATATAGGTTCACAAATACTGATTATCACAGTACTGTAGCTAAAACACCAGAACATTTGACAAAATCAATGACTATGCAAACACTGGCAGCAATGAAAACAACAGCTCATGTTTGTAGGGCATGCAGACGAAACCACTTGATTCGAAGCGTCACCGTAATTGGGTAATAACGGCAGCTCTGACCTGAGCACGTTAGAAGGTTCAAAAAGTCAATTAGCACAGAGTTTTAGCCTTGTAGGTATACTGATACATGTAAGCTGGGCTTACGAAAATGTTTTTGTTGTTATAACTAACTACAAGGATATTTCTATAAAAATAAAAAATTTCTGCTGAAACACTGCACAAAAATTTTTATAGACAGTTATTTTGGTGTCACCCTCTCTGACAGTGTCACCCAGTGCGGTGTGCACCCCTCCCCCACCCCGCAACCCTTAGTGATGCCACTGCCTTTTCTACTACTTAGTTGATACCCACTGGCTCCTTCTTTTCTTAACAGACTGTCACAGTTAAGGAAGACCAAGTCTTCTCCATGAACCCTCCCAAATACGACAAGATCGAGGACATGGCCATGATGACTCACCTGCATGAGCCTGCTGTGCTGTACAACCTCAAAGAGCGCTATGCGGCCTGGATGATCTACGTGAGTGCCCACCTCGACATTATTTTCCACTAACTCCATGTGCTGTGTTAGTAAATAAATTCAGGGCATTATTTCCAATCTTTTCTATTGTAATATTATCTTAAGGCCAATCATTTGGTTAGCATTATCAATTCTGATGTGCTTGCAGAAATACACATGGAAAGCCATCTACTTAATACTCAAACAGCGGGAAAACCGAAGCATTTTGTGCAAGGAGGGGTGGTGGAGGGCAGCAAAAACTCACTGAAGCCATTAAGCCTCTGAGGAACAACACAGTACTCGGGTCCCTACCCCTTTGCACTTAGAGCAGTATTTCCAAGGCTGCTTAACGAGGTGACTGCCTATTGAGCAATCCTATCCTTTCCCACAGACCTACTCAGGCCTCTTCTGCGTCACTGTCAACCCCTACAAGTGGCTGCCGGTGTATAACACAGAGGTGGTGACGGCCTACCGAGGCAAAAAGCGCCAGGAGGCCCCGCCCCACATCTTCTCCATCTCTGACAACGCCTATCAGTTCATGCTGACTGGTGAGTGAGTCCATAATTACTTACAATTTTTATAGTCATTTGTAAAATGTATACTGATTACACAGAAAACATAAGGCTCTACGTACTTTAAGAATAAGATGTTCAGCACAAACATGATAACAGCAATAATAAAATTGAGGAAATACATTCAGAATAAAATGCACCACTTCCAAAAATACAGGGAATTTTGCTTAGACTTGTATACAAAGGTCCAAATCAATTAATGGTAATTCCAGCTCAAAACTAACCAAATTTAGGCATCAATTCTGCCTTTTAATTACACCTTACATATGATCACCTTACACCTAAAATAAGCTTTGAAATCTCACAGCAACAAGTGAACAGAAACAATGTAAGAAACATTGAATTGGACATTACAGCATGACAGGATTTTGAACTATCAACCGGGTGACCCAATGGAACCTGGAACTGTTATTCATCCATATTGACAGATTATTCTCTTGGATAATATGATACAACAGTGCATTACATATTCTATTACATTACAGATAACAGGAGTGTAACACCATGATTAACTGGCATATCTTTCACTACTTACTTGAAAAAGAATGTTGTGAAGAGGAAAGCACAAATTGATACAGTACTTATTTTAAAGGCAATTGTGAGTTTACAAGGAGTATTTAATCTATGTGCTAAGTATTTTTTATAACATTATATTTGGTTTCTGTTTCACAGATCGTGAGAACCAGTCAATCCTGATTACGTATGTAGATTTCACGTCTCTCTTTCTGTTGAGTTTTGATCACTGTAGTGGTTACCACTGTTTCAGATTCTTACTTTTTCTTATGTTTGGACTTGACAGTGGAGAATCTGGAGCCGGAAAGACTGTGAACACCAAGCGTGTCATCCAGTACTTTGCAACAATTGCAGTTACTGGAGAGAAGAAAAAGGAGGAAGCTGCTTCTGGCAAAATGCAGGTGGGTATGACATTAATCTGAGGACAAGAGGGAATAATAGGTTTTGTTTTTTTTTTTTTAAATTTTGACCACGGTATTTCAGAACCATAGAATCCAACTGCATGCGATGCTGGAATTCAGAAAATAATTCTTGGAAGGGCTTGTGAGAAGGAGAGGGACAGGATAATGTATTGGCAGGTTTCACGGGCAGAAGTTCTCACAACCATTTATTAGGAGCAAAAAGTAGGCCTGAGAGAGAGATAGAAATCAAGATCATGTCACTGGCCTCAATTTGTCCTCTTTCTCAATCACTTTAGAAAGCCTTACCCAAAAGTTAAAGTATACTGAAAAGGGGGAGGGGGAAGGGAAGGAGGGAAATGGGGAGTTATTTTAGCAGACTGAAACTCATCTTTTCTAGCATTTCTTTAACTATCTTATAATTCCTCTTAAGGGGACACTTGAAGATCAAATCATCAGCGCCAACCCCCTACTGGAGGCCTTTGGCAATGCCAAGACTGTGAGGAATGACAACTCCTCGCGCTTTGTAAGTTTCTTGTTCTTCCTTCTTACCTGAGAATCAGCTCTGGCACCTTCTGTACATGTGGTATCAATGTGTTTTCCATCTGTTTGGTCCAGAGCTAAAGAAGTATTTTCTGCCTTTTAATACATAAAGTCCTCGTTTGCCTTTTTAAGGGTAAATTCATCAGGATCCATTTTGGTACCACAGGCAAACTGGCTTCTGCAGATATTGAAACATGTAAGTTAACAAATATTAGTGACTGAGAATCCTTTTCTTTGGGGCACAAATGGGAAAATCTTGTTCTTATCTATGTTGTGTTAACTTTTCAAGCGTTTAATTTTTCATCGTGGCCTTTTCTTTTGAACATGCTTAACCTGTCCCTCCAGATCTGCTAGAGAAGTCCCGAGTTACTTTCCAGCTAAAGGCTGAAAGAAGCTACCATATATTTTATCAAATCATGTCCAACAAGAAACCAGAGCTTATTGGTAAGAAGCATCTTTGATTTATTTATACTAAGGAAGAATAACAGCCCTTCCAATAAAGCCCTCCAAAATGTTTTTGATGATCAAAGCAACTGTCTATATGTGTCCTTTTCCATGTGTTCAGAAATGCTTCTGATCACCACCAATCCATATGACTTCGCCTTTGTCAGTCAAGGTGAAATTACCGTGCCCAGCATTGATGACCAGGAAGAGCTGATGGCCACAGATGTAAGTAATATGTACAAAGCAGGAAAAAGCAAATTCAGTTTCCAGCATACAACACTCTCTTCTATTAGAAAGGACAGAATTACCAACAGGCTGCAAACAGGAAATACTACCATTCAGGATTTCTTATCCCTGGAATAAAAATAGAGGGCACTTTAATGTCCTCACACGTTTTAGAGAGCTGAAAATGCCTGTCATAAACTTTAGGTCTTGGGCATTCCTTAGGTAACTTTTTTTTATTCTTTCTGATCATTTTTGGTTAATTTTTGTACTCTAATATTGATGTGTCTCTTGAATTTATGACAGACTCCAGACCTAAAACTCTGGGAAAAAGCTACAATATTTTTACATTTTTTATAACATACAGAAATTCCCACAGTTCCTTTATAGTCAGATGTTAACATGAACTACATTTCAGATGAATCTCTGGGACCTTCTGGTCTATCCCTCTCCCCTCTACGCAACATTAGCAGAAATGGGTTTTCTACCTCAAAAATACCTTTTTGGGGACTCCATGAGCCTTTCTATCTGTTTTTTGGAACTATAGATCCCCCCTGCCTTTTTTAAAATAAGGATTAGTACTTTTCGGCTTATTTTCTTTATACATATACTTTATACGTATTTCATGTTTTCTTCTGAATTTCTGAATAGTCAATCTTCTTTAATCATTTTTTAATACCAGTGAGAATATCCCAACACTCCCAAGATAAGGCTGAAAGTTGCTTGCAAACTGTTTTTTTTTTCTTAAATATTACTTTCGAGAAGTCAATAAACTATTTGTATGCCTTTACCTTAAAAATATCAGCTTTTACTCTCTATAACTTATTATTGTATGTCCACCACGGCTCCTTGTCCAAAAGTTACATGGAATTGTGAAATACTCTCTTGTCTGGGAGGTTAAACAAAAATGTAGCAGTCTTGTTCTTGGGTTTCTGTAATAATGTCTAGGTTCTGTAAATAGGTAGAGTTAGTGAGCTGGAACTGAAAGGCAATAATCTCGGGAAAGAGGCTTAGGTGATAAAAGTGGTAGATAAAAATACTTTACTTTCTCTGATGCCTGTCGTCATAATATAAGCCTTTTCAAAGCTTTACACAGGCAACTGAGAAGAAAATTAAAATCTAAGGGGAAAAACACACACACACACACAAAATATTTGAACAGAAGGAGAAAGACATTTCACCAGCATCTCTTGCCTACATAAATAACGACCAGGTAAAATCCATCCCCAGGCATCTCATGGTCCGCTCAGCTGTGGCCTGATCTGAGAGGCATCTGGAGACTACTCAGGGCCATTCCTATTTTCCTCACATCCTCTTTCCAACTGCATCCTTCATGCTCATTGGGGTGGGAAAGCAGACGGTGATTATATATTAGGCTAGGACCATTAAGAGAAGAAGGGGCAAACAGATTTATGAGACAGAGAAAAGAAGCAAGGAAAGCCCAGTGACAATGAGGACTGTGTGCCTGGGGAGTAAGGCCAGGCCAGTGTGGAGAAATAGGGAAAGCACTGGCTTGGGTATCAAAAGTCTCGCCTCTGAGCCCTGCCTGAGTAAGTGTGGACAAGTCACATAACATCTTTACTGTCCACATAACTCAAACAGGAGGACTGACACATACCTTTCAGTGTCACTGTGTGGATCAAAAATGTGAGGAATGTTGAGTGCCTTCTGAAAACAGCAAGGCATGATGAGAACCAAGTGGGGAGCAGGCCCCTGTGTGCTGAGGGAGTTGGCTGTGATGATAATTGTGCAGTGAGTTCATTTCGACGCTTTCAACAGAGTGCTGTGGACATCCTGGGTTTCACCGCTGATGAAAAGGTGGCCATTTACAAGCTCACAGGGGCTGTAATGCATTATGGGAACATGAAATTTAAGCAAAAGCAAAGGGAAGAGCAAGCTGAGCCAGATGGAACTGAAGGTAACACTCCCTGTTGATATCTTCCAGTTGACAGAACCGACACCATCAGCTCCTCAGGAGCAGGGATCACGGTTTTGCTTTCCTTGACCTATCTAAAGAGGGGAAAATAATATTAGGGGAAAGAAATGACACACTGCCTGATGTTTTACATGACTGAGCAGATGTGTGGAGATGAGATTGCTGCCCATTCCATACTTGATTGATTTTTTGTAAGCTATATTTGCTATTTGATTAAAACATTTTTAATCCATTTTACATACAGAAAAATAAAATGAATGAATAATCTGAGTGCACACTACTCCTTTAGGTCAGTGTTTCTCAAACTATTTTTGTCTGTGGTCTACTTTAGCTATATTTTAAGCATCACAGAGAGCACCTATTCCCCAAGCTCCAAATTATCATTGTAACAAATGCCTAAAGTGAATAGTGAACAGTGTTCAGTGAACGGTGGCAATACTTTTAAAGCAATAATAAACAAATGAACAGGTGTCACCCCATTTGCACAGATGACTCTTTGAGAAACATTCAGATTTTAAGCTGTGTAAGCCATCATTCTTACCTTGTTCATGCAGTTGCTGACAAGGCAGCCTATCTCCAGAGTCTCAACTCTGCTGACCTGCTCAAAGCCCTCTGCTACCCCAGGGTGAAGGTCGGCAACGAGTACGTCACCAAAGGCCAGAATGTGCAGCAGGTAAACATGATTTAAGCCCCCTGATTAATTTAAACCATGGGAGACTCAAGGGTTCATCACTGTTTCAAACTCAAAAAACTAACCTACCACTCTTCTTGAAGGTATACAATGCAGTGGGTGCCCTGGCCAAGGCCATCTATGAGAAGATGTTCCTGTGGATGGTCACCCGCATTAACCAGCAGCTAGACACCAAGCAGCCCAGGCAGTACTTCATTGGAGTGTTGGACATTGCTGGCTTCGAGATCTTTGATGTGAGTAGTGGACTGACAGAAAATTAATAAATGCAAACTACCTGTCATTTGATTGATCTTGTTAAAGGATTCAAAATTATCTTTACAAAAAGTACAAACTGGAATTCATGGTGAAGAAGAGTTTTTGAAGAGATACAAAAACAATAGGTAGGAAAGAAGAGAGAATTTTATTCTTTCAAGTCTAGAAGTCTCAAAGAATGGTCCATGAGAGGCTAAAATATTCAAAATTTATCCTGCATCCAAGCAGATGAGTATAAAACTATTTTTTAAAGTAAGCTGAGGCAATATTTAAAATATATTCTCATTTAACAAGATTTTGCCTGATGTGCATTTCATAGTTACTGTGGAAAGCAAAGAATTTGCTGAGTCATCTCTCCTTTGTTTAAAATTATGTCATATATTAAGAAAACAATCTGAAGGTCTGTAATTTAATAAACCAGCATGCCTTAAATACAGAAGAAAACATTACTAGCTGTTCTGTAGATACAAATACTTATGAGTGATTTCCTACATTTACCCTGTCCCATAGTTCAACAGCCTGGAGCAGCTGTGCATCAACTTCACCAACGAGAAACTGCAACAGTTTTTCAACCATCACATGTTTGTGCTGGAGCAGGAGGAGTACAAGAAGGAAGGCATCGAGTGGGAGTTCATTGACTTCGGGATGGACCTGGCTGCCTGCATTGAGCTCATCGAGAAGGTTTGTGTAACTTTTCAAACAACATGAAAAACAGATCAGTCACCTCCCTAAACTTAACTGCAATCCCAAATCTCGAAGAACAAGTCTCAGAGCAGTGGTATTCAGTTATCTGATACTAATGAATAAAGTACTGTAGTTTGTAAAAAAAAAAAAAAAATGGTTACACACACACACACACACACACACACACGGATTCATAGGTATCCCTCTAATAACTTCATTTTCCTTGACTTTTATTCTTACATGATTTCATGCATATGAGAGAAAGGGGTGAAATTACAACTAGTCCTCTAGTATTCTAATTAGCCCTATGATGGCATATTGTGCATGTATCATCCTTCACATATATCAAGGCAGGACATGTCAAGATGTCCTAAAGGTTGGTAAGTTAGCCCTTCTTTCTCTATTCATGATGACTACTGGATCAATATCACACCTCTGTATGACTTTACCTGGAACATGAGCCCTGAATTCCCCATTATCAAGGGGGTAGAGCAATAGTTACATCAAATATGGATATGTTTAAGCTCATTAAGCAATCATTAAACATTTTCAAAAGTGTACTGGAGCTCATCATGTACCTACAGATACCAATAAAGTATATGGTTATGTGTGAACCTTACCCTAAGCAATGGGAAGGAGAAGAAAATACCATTGTCATCTAGAAAAACTTTAAACACTTAGGTGAAAATTCATAAAAATATGAAAGATACAGTGTAAAAGCAGACTAGGTCTGCCCAACTTGGGAAATAAATATTTTAATTTAATGATATAATCTCCTTATTCTTCATGAAAACTATACAGTCTTCAGGAAAGGCACTTATATTCTCTTCTATTATTTCAGTTTCTGGATCATCAAAATAGTTTTTGGAAGACAATTTGTGACTGAAACGAAATCATCAATGTTGAAATTTCTTTCAGTCTTTCATATTAAATTCAGTACAGAAAAGAGTCAGTCTGCTTAGAAAGCAAAGTGGCAAACCTAATTAGCATCACATAACTCCAGTGGTGTGGAGCATAGCTTAAAGTACAAAAAGTTTTAATGATACAACATCAGATGCACTTTTCCCCTAGGAATGGATCGTTTTTAGTCATTATACATAATCTCTCTTCTCTTCATTCTTGTTTTGTGTCTACATTTGAGGTGAAGGAAATTACTCTGTCAGCAGGGAAGAAAGTAGGCAGATACGTATATTTATGGAATACAGAATTCAGCTTTGAAATGATCTTTTTGGAATTTAATTTTATGCTTTGAACACAAAGCTCACCAAATGGCACAGATGGACTCCTTTTTTTTTTTTTTTAACTGAGTCTTTCTAGTACACATTTTTCCCATATGCCCTTGGTACATAATGATTGTTTCACATTTCAGTAGTAGAAGCAATAAAATGCCTATTTAATTTCTTATCATTATAAATCTTTTGAAACACTGTATTTTCAGGTTTCACCAAGTATACAAGCTATTGGAGAGTAATTTTCTGAGGGACTCATAATTATCCCTTTTTTCCTACTCTTAGCCCATGGGCATCTTCTCCATCCTGGAAGAGGAGTGCATGTTCCCCAAGGCCACAGACACTTCCTTCAAGAACAAGCTGTATGAACAGCATCTTGGAAAGTCCAACAACTTCCAGAAGCCCAAGCCTGCTAAAGGCAAGGCTGAAGCCCACTTCTCGCTGGTGCACTACGCTGGCACTGTGGACTACAACATTGCCGGCTGGCTTGACAAGAACAAGGACCCACTGAACGAGACCGTGGTCGGGCTGTACCAGAAGTCCGCAATGAAGACTCTGGCATTCCTCTTTGCTGGGGGACAAAGTGCTGAAGCAGGTAATATTTAGTAACATCAGTATGTTCCAAGAGTCACAAAAAAAAAAAAAAAAAAGGAATATACAGTTTACCGGAGACAGAATATAGTTACAGAAAAACCTAACAATGAAAATACTGACCAATATGGATCTAACGAAAGGAAGTATATTTAACAAGTGTGGGACAGTTCTACAATCATAAACTTTCAGAGCTCAAATTGATACTATGGATCACGTAGTCCCATGGCCTCATTTCACCAATGAGGAAGGAGAGATTCAGAAACGTCAAGTGACTTGCTCAGGATCATATAACTCATTTCTACAATTTTAATAATGTTTGTTCCTTCAAGGATTCAGCTAAGTTGAAGATGAAGCAGTCCTATGTCAGGGTACTAGTGATTGAGGAGCTGAAGTTCTGTCCTTTTAAGTAGACCAGAAATACAAGTGACAATGTAAAAGCAGAAGCAACACAGGAAATAGGACTTGCCTGCAGAAGTTCACCTACCTGGGGCCCAGGCATGCAACTCTGCCTCTTCTCTGGGGCCGTGCACCATGGAGACATTACAGCTCGATCCCCTGGGCACTTACTTAAGGGAACAGACTTTGCCTGTTTGGAGTAGGGCAGTCCAATACCGTCTATACACACACACACACACACACACACACACACACACACACACACAGACACACACAGACACACACAGACACACACACACACACAGACACACACACACACACCCCTACCCTTTTCACTCACTATCTTTTATTTTCTCCCTGAATGCCTATAATGTGAGCAGAATCTTATATTTTCTTTTTTTTTTCTAAACTTTATGTTATTGTCATTGTTGAGAACATACACAGCAAAACGGATACCAATTCAACAGTTTCTACATGTACAAGTCAGTGACACTGATTACATTCTTCGAGTTGTGCAACCATTCTCACCCTCCTTTTCTGAGTTGTTCCTACCTCATTAACATGAACCTGCTACCCCCTCATCTTTCAAGTTGCTGTTGTCAATCTGATCCCATATAGATAGTTCTTAAAAGGGCATAATGCTCAAGGCAGACTTTTTTTTTTAATAGTTAAGCTAAACTATTCTTTGGTTTTAAGAAGACTTCAGGGATATTTTTGGCTTAAGGTTTAAAGACAATCTCAGGCAATAGTTTTAGGGGTTCATTTACCCTCCATGGCTCCAGAAAGTCTGGAGTCCATAGAATTTGAAATTCTGTTCTGCATTTTCCCCCTTTTGATCAGAATTCTTATATGGAATCTTTGATCAAAATGTTCAGTAATGGTAGCTGAGCACCACTCAGTTCTTCTGGTCTCACGGCAAAGGAGGCAGTTGTTCTTGGAGGCAATTAGCCACACATTCCATATCCTCTTCCTTTTCCTTACTCTCCTTCTTTGTTGCTCCAAGTGAACAGAGACCAGTTGTTGTGCCTTGGATGGCTGCTTGCAAGCTTTTAAGGCCCCACGCACTATGCAATGAACTATGAATTAAAACAGAAGCATTCAATCAATAGTTGGAGGAGGTGAGATATGGAAAGGATAGGAGTTATATACATGAATTAGTGCAAATTTAAATTGCAAAGGGAATTTTGGCAGTCCTCATGTGTATGAATAGTACTTAAAAGGCTGTTGCAAATAATTTTAATTTTTTCTGTTTCATTTTTCAGAGGCTGGTGGTGGTGGAAAGAAAGGTGGCAAGAAGAAGGGTTCTTCTTTCCAGACTGTGTCTGCTCTTTTCAGGGTACTGTATATTCCTGAATCCCAATAGAATACTTTTGTTAAAAAGATCAATAATAACTGTAAAAAAGAAAGTAGTGATATACTAAAAAACCCTGAAAAATGCTGTCAAAAAATTTTTAACAAAAATAAGACCCACAATATGTTTCTTCAAATCAAACCTTACGATGAATGAACCATTCCCTTTCAAGCCTCAAATCTAGGAGATCTGATACTGAATAAATTTCACATGAAACTCAAACCACTATATTCAGTTAAATATATTCCATATGATCAAAGTCTCAATGCAAATATTCTCTGATTGGCAGTCAGAATAATATACTGACGTTGACTGGTTTTTGCGTAACCTGTAATTTCCTATCCTATACTCTACCATATGGCTCCCCTTGGCTTTCATGATTTGTCCTTCATTGAGACAGTTCACTAAAATGTGAAATAGTGGCATGATCAACTATGGATCATTGGTAGGGGCTCTCACATGGATGCAACTGGAAATTACGTTAAAATTTTTCATATGGTTTTATAGGAGAATTTAAATAAGCTGATGACCAACTTGAGGAGCACTCACCCCCACTTTGTGCGGTGTCTCATTCCCAATGAAACTAAAACTCCTGGTAAGATATTAATGATATCCAAATAGACTCCAGTGTGACTTCTCATTTAACGATTATATAGAAAACATATCTTTTTTTCCTTAGGTACCATGGAACACGAACTTGTGCTGCACCAGCTGAGGTGTAACGGTGTGCTTGAAGGCATCCGCATCTGCAGGAAGGGATTCCCCAGCAGAATCCTTTATGCAGACTTCAAACAGAGGTTTGTGTCTCACTTGTTTATCCTTTATTTTTCCCTTTCAATGTCATAGTCCCTATCAAAATCACCACTTAGTTCAAACATTTTTAAACTTCTCCTTGAAAACTGAAATGCAATTATTTGAAAGTGATCATAAAAGAAAGAAGACCTGGTTTATATTACCATAAGCTTTTCATTATATCTTCCCTTTTTACATAAAGCACTGTTTTTTAAGAGCAGTTTGTTCTTTAAAACACGATCTATCATCCTTTCATTGATAGCTACTCAGAGTTCTACTTTTTTTTTTTAAGGAAGAAAACCACATTTTTATATACTTTTTATTCTGACAGATACAAGGTACTAAATGTAAGTGCTATCCCAGAGGGTCAGTTCATTGACAGCAAGAAGGCTTCTGAGAAACTTCTAGGGTCTATTGACATTGACCACACCCAGTACAAATTTGGTCATACCAAGGTACCACCAATCGAAGTTTTTATCTATCATAATTTCATCATCTTTGGACTTTCTCATGAGTGGAAATAACACATTTTACTTGTTCTTTGGCAAGGTTTTCTTTAAAGCTGGCCTGCTGGGAACTCTAGAGGAAATGAGAGATGAAAAGCTGGCTCAACTCATCACACGCACTCAAGCTGTGTGCAGAGGGTACCTGATGAGGGTGGAGTTCAAGAAGATGATGGAGAGGAGGTGAGAGACTAAGCACAAGTCCTCCTCCACAGTTCCATCGTTGAATCTAGTGTGATCACTACTTTTGTTGAGTGCATGGTCACTTTACACATTCTTTTTTATTTGCATCATTTCTTGTATTCCTACAGAGAGGCCATCTTCTGCATCCAGTACAATATCCGTGCCTTCATGAATGTGAAGCACTGGCCCTGGATGAAGCTGTATTTCAAGATCAAGCCCCTCCTCAAGAGTGCAGAGACTGAGAAGGAGATGGCCACCATGAAGGAAGAATTTGAGAAAACCAAAGAAGAACTGGCTAAGTCAGAGGCAAAAAGAAAAGAGCTGGAAGAAAAAATGGTAGCTCTGATGCAAGAGAAAAATGACTTGCAACTCCAAGTTCAATCAGTGAGTATTACACATTTCACAGCTTAGCCACATCTTATTATCCAATCACTGGCTGACAGGATCTCAGAGTTTTTTTTCAGTTGAGGTTTATAAATAAGTGGCTTCCAGTAAAACATTTTTTGTAATTCAGTTTGCCCTTCCTAAATACTAAGCCTCAGATCTAAGGAAGCAATATATGCAAAGTCACATATTATGCTGTATATATTCATATGTGTACTCATACATAGTTTAGTCAACAATGAGGAAAGTCATAAAAATATCCCTAGGTATTTTCTTTTCTTTATAGAATCTTCTCTCAGGTTAGGTTATTCTCTCCTTAATAAATATTTTTGCATATAAAATAGAGTTATGTTCTTTTTATCAGGGCAGAAAAAAGGCTAAATCAAACTTCCACCTAAATGTAAGAAAACTGGGTATTAGAATGAATATATAACTTTTCCAAGGTAGCAAAGGTTAATAATTTTCAGATTTTTGCCAAAAGGTTGGTTTTCATGATTTGGCCTTTCACGTGTGATATTTGGAGGAAATCTGTCACTATACTTAATCAGAAGATTGAAATTATTAAAATTCTGTCTATTTTTAAAAGTTGGAAAACATATTGACCAAACTGAGTCATTGAAGTTTCTCCCTTTTAAGAAATTATTGTTTGCACATATAGCTTAGAAAAATGACAATTTTTATGTCCCACTTTAGGAAGCAGATGGCTTGGCTGATGCAGAAGAAAGGTGCGACCAGTTGATCAAAACCAAAATCCAACTTGAGGCAAAAATCAAAGAGGTAATTGAAAGGGCAGAGGATGAGGAAGAGATCAATGCTGAGCTGACAGCCAAGAAGAGGAAACTGGAGGATGAATGTTCAGAACTGAAGAAAGACATAGATGACCTTGAGCTGACACTGGCCAAGGTTGAAAAGGAGAAACACGCCACAGAAAACAAGGTACAAACCAAGTATTAACATGTGACTGAAGTATTGTAACTGAAAGGTTAATCAAAATTGTTGAATATTAAAGAAAAATACTGTCATATTATATCATCTCTTAAGTTTCCACCACCTCCATCTACTTACCCTGACCATCATCTCCTATTTATTTCAACCACACAGGCCGGGTTTAACTTCTGGTTTCCATTTTCCACCTCAAGCTGACATTGTCCTAAGAAATTACCATGTTATTCATCAAGACAATAGGATGTCATTAATATTTCTGTCATCTGTTCAAATTTAAAAGGTGAAAAACCTCACAGAGGAGATGGCAGGCCTGGATGAGACCATTGCAAAGCTGACCAAGGAGAAGAAAGCCCTCCAAGAGGCCCACCAGCAGACGCTGGATGACCTGCAGACAGAGGAGGACAAAGTGAACACCCTGACCAAGGCTAAAACCAAGCTGGAACAGCAAGTGGATGATGTAAGTTTGAAAAACAAAATGTTCTTCCTTGTTCTTCTTGTTAGGAACCATCGAGTTGGTTCTGACTCTTAGCGACCCTATGTACAACAGAACGAAAACACTGCTCAGTCTTGCACCATTCTCACAATCATTGTTATGCTTGAGCCCATTTTTGCAGCTGCTGTGTCAATCCATCTTGTTAAAAGTCTCCCTTTTTTGTTGAGCTTCTACTTTACCAAGCATGATGTCCTTCTCCAGGGACTGGTCCCTCCTGATAACATGTCAAAAGTATATGAGACGAAATCTTGCCATCCTCGCTTCTAAGGAGCATTCTAGCTATACTTCTTCCAAGACAGATTTGTTCATTCTTTTGGCAGTCGATGGTATATTCAATATTCTTCGTCAACACCTTAATTCAAAGGCATCAATTTTTCTCTGGTCTTCCTTATTCATTGTCCAGCTTTTGCATGCATTTATGAGGCAACTGAAAATACCATGGCTTGGGTCAGGTGCACCTTAGCCCTCAAAGTGACATCTTTGCTTTTTAACACTATAAAGAGGTCTTTTGCAGCAGATATGCCCAATGCAATGTGTCTTTTGATTTCGTGACTGTTGCTTTCATGGGCGTTGATTGTGGATCCAAGTAAAATGAAATCCTTGACAACTTCAATCTTTTCTCCGTTTATCATGATGTTGCTTATTGGTCCAGTTGT
>NW_004443976.1:8850887-8930681 GCF_000243295.1 Trichechus manatus latirostris
TTGTGGATCCAAGTAAAATGAAATCCTTGACAACTTCAATCTTTTCTCCGTTTATCATGATGTTGCTTATTGGTCCAGTTGTGAGGATTTCTGTTATCTTTATGTTGAGATGCAATCCATAGCGAAGGCTGTAGTCTTTGATTTCGTCAGTAAGTGCTTCAAGTCCTCTTCACTTTCAGCAAGCAGGCTTGTATCATCTGCATATCATAGGTTGCTAATGAGTCTTCCTCCAATCCTGATGTCCCTTTCTTCTTCATATAGTCCAGCTTCTCGGATTATTTGCTCAGCATATATACTGAATAAATATGGCGAAAGGATACATCCTGATGCATACCTTTCCTGATTTTAAACCATGCAGAATCCCCTTGTTCTGTTTGAATGACTGCCTCTTGGTCTATGTATAGGTTTCTCATGAGCACGATTAAGTGTTCTGGAATTTCCATTCTTTACAACGTTATCTATAATTTGTTGTGATCCAAATAGTTGAATACCTTCGCATAGTCAATGAAACACAGGTAAACATCTTTTTGGTATTCTCTGCTTTTAGTCAAGATCCATATGACATCAGCAATGATATCCCTCATTCCACGTCCTCTTCTGAATCTGGCTTGAATTTCTGGCAGCTCCCTGTCAATATACTGCTGCAACCGCTTTTGAATGATCTTCAGCAAAATTTTTCTTGTGTGTGATATTAATGATATTGTTTGATAGTTTCCACATTCTGTTGGATCACCTTTATTAGGAATGGGCACAAATATGGATCTCTTCCAGTCATTTGGCCAGGTAGCTGTCTTCCAAATTTCTTGCCATCAACCAGTGAGAACTTCCAGCACTGCATCCGTTTGTTGAAATGTCTCAATTGGTATTCCGTCAACTCCTGGAGCCTTGGTTTTTGCAAATGCCTTCAGTGCAGCTTGGACTTCTTCCTTCAGTATCATCCATTCTTGATCATATGCCACCTCCTGAAATGGCTGAATGTCGACCAATTCTTTTGGTCTGTGTATTCCTCCCATCTTCTTTTGATGCTTCCTGCATCGTTCAATATTTTCTTCATAGAATCCTCCAAAATTGCAGTGGGAGGCTTTAATTTTTCCTTCAGCTCTTTCAGTTTGAGAAATACCAAGTGTTTTTCCCTTTTGGTTTTCTAACTCCAGATCTTTGCATATGTGATTATAATACTTTACTTTGTCTTCTCAACCACCCTTTGAAATCTTCTGTTCAGCTCTTTTACTTCATCATTTCTTCCATTAAGTTTTGGCTACTCTATGCTCAAGGGCAACTTTCAGAGTGTCTTCTGACAAGCATTTTGGTCTTTTCTTTCTTTCCTGTCTTTTTAAAGACCTTTTGCTTTCTTCATGTATGATGTCCTTGATATCATTTCACAACTTGTCTGGTCTTCAGTCACTAGTGTTCAATGTGTCAAAGCTCTTCTTGAGATGGTCTGTAAATTCAGGTGGGATATACTCAAGGTCATATTTAGGCTCTCATGGACTTGCTCTAATTTTTTTCAGCTTCAGCTTGAATTTGCATATGAGCAACTGATGGTCTGTTCCAAAATCGGCCCTGAGCCTTGTTCTGACTGACGGTATTTAGCTTCTCCATTGTTTCTTTCCACAGATGTACTTGATTTGATTTCTGTGTATTCCATCTAGTGAGGTCCATGTGTATAGTTTATGTGGCTGAAAAAAAGGTATTGGCAATGAAGAAGTCATTGCTCTTTCAAAAGTCATGTGATCTTCAGCATCATTTCTATAACCAAGGCCATATTTTCCAACTACTGATCCTTTTTCTTTGTTTCCAACTTTCACATTCCAATCACCAGTAATTATCAATGCATCTTGATTGCATGTTTGATCAATTTCAGACTACAGAAGTTGGTAGAAATCTTCAATTTCTTCATCTTTGGCTTTGGTAGTTGGTGCATAAATTTGAGTAACAGTTGTATTAACTGATCTTCCTTGTAGAAATATGGATATTATCCTATCACTGACAACACTGTACTTCAGGATAAGGATCTTGAAATGTTCTTTTTGATGATGAATGGGACACCATTCCTCTTCGATTTTACATTCTTGGTATAGTAGGCCATATGACTATCTGATTGAAAATGGCTAATACTAGTCGACTTCAACTCAAAAATGCCTAGGATATTGGTCTTTATGCTTTCCATTTCATTTTTGATGACTTCCAATTTTCCTAGATTCGTACTTTGTACATTCCATGTTCTGATTATTAATGGATGTTTGCAGCTATTTCTTCTCGTTTTGAGTCATGCCACATCAGTAAATGATGGTCCCAAAAGCATTAGTCCATCCACATCATTAAGGTTGACTCTACTTTGAGGAGGCAGCTCTTCCCCAGTCATATTTTGAATGCCTTCCAACCTGATGGGGCTCATCTTCTGGCACTGTATCAGACAATGTTCTGCAGCTATTCATAAGGTTTTCACTCGTGAATTTTTTCAGAAATAGACTGCCAAGTCCTTCTTCCTAGTCTGTCTTAGTCTGGAAGCTCTGCTGAAACCTGTCCACCATGGATGACCCTTCTGGTATTTGAAATATCGGTGGCATAGCTTCCAGCATCACAGCAACACGCAAGCCACCATAGTATGACAAACTGACAGACAGATGGCTAGTGGTATTTTTCCTTAAGATGAAATAAACAATTATGGCATGAAACCATTACTGATGTTCATGAACCTTCATCTATGGGTTTTATAAATGTTAACTCAAGTTCTCATGCTATTTGTTGTACCTTTTAAATTTCTCTTGCGTATCTTTAAAGGTTAGTGCTACAAGGCTCAGTGTTAAAAATCAAATAAATAAAATCCATTACAAATTTAGCTTGAAGGATCTCTGGAACAAGAAAAGAAACTTCGCATGGACTTAGAAAGAGCCAAGAGAAAACTGGAGGGTGATCTAAAATTAGCCCAAGAATCCACAATGGATATAGAAAATGACAAGCAGCAACTTAATGAGAAACTCAAAAAGTAAGTATGATATAATTCAATTAATTACTGTTGACAATTCAGGTGGAATATGTTTTAAAATGTCTCTAAAATATTATTTCAGTGCATGCCAAAAAACACATAAGGCCATCTTTGACTTTTTTATTTGATGAAAATGACACATTATTGCCTGGTAAAGTATATGCTACTCAATCTTAATACCAGCGGTATAAAGAAGTTCAATTATACATAGAAAAGAAGGCTGGTGAAAGAATTTACTATGAGCTAATGTGTTGCTCTTCTAACAGGAAAGAGTTTGAAATCGTCAATCTGCGAAGCAAGATTGAAGATGAACAGGCCCTCGGTATGCAGCTGCAGAAGAAGATCAAGGAGTTACAGGTAAGTCATAACCTCCACCTTTTCTGGGCATCATTATAGGAATCAAAATTGCCATGAAATTATATTAATGTTGACATATCACTCAATTCCAGGCCTGCACTGAGGAACTGGAGGAGGACATCGAGGCAGAACGGGCCTCCCGGGCCAAAGCCGAGAAGCAACGCTCTGACCTCTTCCAGGAGCTGGAGGAGATCAGTGAGCGGCTGGAAGAAGCTGGTGGGGCGACTTCAGCCCAGATCAAGATGAACAAGAAACGGGAGGCTGAGTTCCAGAAAATGCGCAGGGACCTGGAGGAGGCCACCCTGCAGCATGAGGCCACAGCAGCCACCCTGAGGAAGAAGCACGCGGACAGTGTGGCCGAGCTCGGGGAGCAGATTGACAACCTGCAGCGGGTCAAACAGAAGCTGGAGAAGGAGAAGAGTGAGCTGAAGATGGAGACTGATGACCTTGCTAGTAACATGGAGACTATCTCCAAAGCCAAGGTCTTTATTAACTTGTCCCCTTTTCAACTTTAATTGCAATGATGCAAAATGACTACATTTATATATGTGTGTATCTAGTCTAACTGCACAACATATAGGTGTCATCTCAAATTTTAAAATTATTCCTAATAGGTATTACTGTATTGAACTGAATCATTTTGGTCTTCATATCTTATCTGTGGAAATCACTTTAAACTTTGTCACTATTACCATGAAATAATGCAATTACAAGATAAACAGACTTATCTAAAAATCATACTCTACACGACGCAGAACTTAAATAATGTTCGTATTTTCCAAAAGAAAATAATCTAACATGGACTACCACTTATTCATTTATTTAGCCAAAAATTATGTGCCTCTACTACTTCCAAAGTACTATTCAGGACTTCAAAGCAGACAGTACCATACATAAAACTCAGCACCTTTCCACAAGCAGTTACAGATCTCCAAATCCCAGACTTCCAAACAGAAACGTGTTATTTTTCCCTTTGTTCTTTTTCCCACCACAGGGAAATCTTGAGAAAATGTGCCGCACCCTAGAGGACCAGCTTAGTGAACTGAAAACAAAGGAAGAAGAGCATCAACACTTAATAAATGAGCTGTCCGCCCAGAAGGCACGTTTACACGCAGAATCAGGTCGGTAATGGTATGACCAGCCTTTGGGGAGGTGAAGAATGAAAAGAGAACTTCCATCTGTGTCTATCTGTCAAACACAAATCATTTCTTGTATCATGTATATGCACTTATCACTTTTTATTTACTCCTTCACCTTTTTAGTGTGATGGTAAAAAGTAATGACTACAAACGATAATTAGGGGAAAAAATTAAGCTCTCTGGGCTGAGGAGACTTTGGTTGTCTCAGCATTACTCAAAAAAAAAACCCAAATTCTAAAATATCAAAGAAAGCTCAGAAATTTTCGGAAAAGCAAGAAACAACCTTCTCAAAAGCACTAAAGCTCTTGAGTTATTATTTTTATCACATGAAATAAAGAAGTTCTAATATTATTTTTTTTTTCTTTACCTGGACAACAGAACTAAATGGCTCATGTTTTGTCTTCCGCAGGTGAATTTTCACGACAGCTAGATGAGAAAGGTGCTCTGGTTTCTCAACTATCCCGAGGTAAACAAGCATTTACACAACAGATTGAAGAATTAAAGAGGCAGCTAGAAGAGGAGTCTAAGGTGAGACTTCTCCAGTTGATACTTTCAGTTGCTTTAACTGAACAGTATGACCCACCACTGAACTTCACATGGACAATACCAATTGTCAATCAAGGTCAATCAAATATCAATCAAGGTAAACTTATATTACACACGTTTTGGTTGGTCTAGGCCAAGAATGCCCTGGCCCACGCCCTACAGTCAGCTCGCCATGACTGTGACCTACTGCGGGAACAATATGAAGAAGAGCAGGAAGCCAAGGCTGAGCTGCAGAGGGCAATGTCCAAGGCCAACAGTGAGGTTGCCCAGTGGAGGACCAAATACGAGACGGACGCCATTCAGCGCACAGAGGAGCTGGAGGAGGCCAAGTATGGACTTCTAGTGACAGGGAAAAAAAAGAAAGAATAGTTTAAAAACAACCAAGGAAAATTAGAGAGGAAAAGGAATATTCTAGACATGAGGATAGGTGAAGGATTTCAAGCTATTTGACTGCAGGGTGGTAGGTTCCAACATATTCTTCTTCTTACATTCCAGTGTATGGCAAGTAGAGAATGGCACAAGATGACAGCCCTCCTCCCGTTCTGGTCTACTAACACAGTATCTGAAATTTCTTTCCACCTAAACAAATTAGTAATTATCAGCACACCTTTTATGAATTAAGTAGAATTAATTTCCCTTAACATAAGAAAAAATGGAGACATTGAGACCATCTGGTACATTGTTATGGATATTATAATTACCAATAACTGGTTTTTCCTTATTGGAGTACTGAAAGTTCCAAATAGGACTGTTATACCCTGTCATTATTTAATTAACAACCAGCATCAATGGACTTACTCAAAGCATAATTACATGTATTGTTTGTGGGATAAAACTCATGAAAGTTACATATGGAAGGAAAATAACTATAGATTCACAGTGAAAAAAGCCTTCCTAAATTTATCTTAGGAGTTATTAGAATTAAACAGAGAAGGGTTGGCAAGCATTTTTAGAAAAAACATTCTAGATAAGAACGTGGACTGGTAAAGAGAGCAGTAAGACTTTGGAGAATACTTGGGAAGTATAATAATGGGATAGTTACTGATTAATTGTATGACCTTGAACATGTCACTCTGAGCCACAGTTATCTAATTTGTAAGGTAAAGAGGACCACAGAAAATGTTTAAAGATCCTATTCAATGCTAACATCCTTTGATGATACGCCTCCTGTTCATGGTTACCACTTCTTCTTCACCTTCATTTTCTCACCCAGCTCACATGCTTATTCATCCTCTCTCTCTCACACAAATGGCCTCATAAACATGTTTGATAACCCCTGTGATAAAGGTAAGAAGTCACTAGAGAAAACAGAATACTAAAAGAGATGAAATGGGTATTGAGAAGCTATATTAAAAACCTTAACAACTTGTGGACATAAAAGAAAAAAAAAAATCTTGAGGAAAATATGGTTTCCTAGTCATCAGCTTTATGAAGCTCCCTGTGGTTAACTTTGATTCTGTTCTTGGTCACTCACACTTCAGGAAGAAGCTGGCCCAGCGTCTGCAGGATGCTGAGGAGCACGTAGAAGCTGTGAACACCAAATGTTCTTCCCTGGAAAAGACGAAGCAGCGGCTCCAGAATGAAGTGGAGGACCTCATGCTCGATGTGGAAAGATCGAATGCTGCCTGTGCGGCTCTTGATAGGAAGCGAAGGAACTTTGACAAGGTGACCCACAATAACTGTTTCCCTAGGGGGGAAATGGCATGATTCTTGGTTACAGAGGCTTAATACCAATGTACTTCCAGGTTCTGTCAGAATGGAAACAAAAATATGAGGAAACTCAGACTGAACTTGAGGCCTCCCAGAAGGAGTCTCACTCTCTCAGCACTGAGCTGTTCAAGGTGAAGAATGCCTATGAGGAGTCGCTGGACCAACTTGAAACCCTGAAGCGGGAAAATAAGAACTTACAGCGTGAGTCTCTGTAATCATTCTATCTCAAAAAAAAAAAAAAAAAAAAAAAATGCAGAGAGCTATCTTTTAAATTTTTCAAAATCCTCAACTGAATTTTGATATTTGCTTATCAAAACTGCAGAGGAGATTTCTGACCTGACTGAGCAAATTGCAGAGGGAGGAAAGCATATTCATGAATTGGAAAAAGTAAAGAAACAGATTGATCAAGAGAAGAGTGAACTTCAGGCGGCCCTAGAGGAAGCAGAGGTACATGTTTCGTTTACTCACCTAAGTATCACAAGTAAACTGAAAAAATGAATAGCAGCTGACATCTATTATACCACAAACTTTAAGGAAAAACACATGCAAGTCATTAAGAAATACTCAATTGTTCCTTGGAAATATAAAACTAATAGGCTATATTAAGATGTATGAAAGGTTGGTTTTTATTATTACTGTTAGTGATGCCTCCTTGAAGAAATCATCATAATGTGCAAAATATATAAATGCTCTTTAGGTAATCTAAATGTTTGCTTTTATTCAGGGATCTCTTGAGCATGAGGAAGGCAAAATTCTTCATATCCAGCTTGAGTTAAACCAGGTGAAATCTGACATTGACCGAAAAATTGCTGAGAAAGATGAAGAAATTGATCAGCTGAAGAGGAACCATCTCAGAGTCGTGGAGTCGATGCAGAGCACACTGGATGCTGAGATCAGGAGCAGGAATGATGCCCTAAGAATCAAGAAGAAGATGGAGGGAGACCTCAATGAAATGGAAATCCAGCTGAACCATGCCAACCACCAGGCTGCTGAGGCCATAAAGAACCTTCGAAATACACAAGGAATACTGAAGGTATGCTGGGCAAATACACATGATGTCATACAGTCCGAGCACCACTGTATAACTCAAATTTTAATATTTTAGGACTATATGCTACGAGTCAGCTACGAATCAACACTGCCAGACATCTTGTCTTTTGCAACTTTAGGCTGCAGACAGATACAGCAGATACAGTAGTAGGTTGAATGTATGCACAAAACTGAAAAGAGCTTAATCCTGGAAGTTCCAGGGTAAAATTTACTTTGTCATCTGAAGAGTAAACAAAGCAGTGAGGGGTGGGGAGAGATAGGAAGTGATTAGAGAGTTTAGCTACATGACATTGCTTGAATCATTCTGTATATCTGGAGTTCCTTTGTTTAATATATAACATAACAGGGTTGCACTAGCTGATCTCTAAGTATACATTCCCGATCCAAAATTCCATATATTTGGCCATGGCATTTTCCTATGATTCAGGATCTAAAGTCCTATCATGTTGTGTCCTTCTGAGTAGAGCTCTGCCTTAGACTTTAAAGAATGTGTCATTAAAAGGTACTTACAGATTGTTCCTATCTAATCATACTCCAAGTTATTAAGACCTAAGTATGCACATGACCCTAAATTTGTATTCGCTTTAACTACAGCATGAGTAAGAGTCTTTTCTCTTTCTGTGTAGGACACTCAGCTACATTTGGATGATGCCATCAAAGGCCAAGATGACCTTAAAGAGCAATTAGCAATGGTTGAGCGCAGAGCTAACCTGCTGCAGGCTGAGATTGAGGAGCTAAGAGCATCTCTGGAACAGACTGAGAGAAGCAGGAAGGTGGCAGAGCAAGAGCTTCTGGATGCCAGTGAGCGCGTGCAACTCCTGCACACCCAGGTGAGGTTCAGGATTATAGTTTAGTAACTGTACTCCCTGAAGCTGAAGACAACTTGAAAGGATAAGCAATCTTGGCACTGGCCCCTTTGAAGAGTTCTGAGAAATGTAGAGAGTGACATAAGTATATGCTGGGGCCTAGCTGACTCACAAGTATATTTATGGGCTGGCATAACCATGTTTATTAGAAATAATCTAAGAGTTCTAGAAACTTTTACAGAGAATCACAGAAGACCACTTATTAATAACCATACACATATACAACACTGGCAGGCATCTTGTCTTCTGCAACTCTAAGCTGCAAATAGTCAGCAAATAAAATAGAGGGGAGAGAATAGGTTGCCAAATAATGTGTATGTACTACCTATGCACATAAGGCTATCTTCATGGGATATAAGAAGAAACTTTAAGTTCAAATTCATGGAGGCAATCGTTACTGCTAGTTAGTATGTGTTGTTTATGGAGGATTTGTTAAATAAACAGTCTTGTATCCTTACAATGGCTAATATGCAACCATCAAAGATATGAACTGAGTGCTATGGAAAAATGTTCACAATATAGTAGTGAAAAGAGCAAATTAAAAATAACATATGTTAAAAAGATACAGGAAACATCCAGAAAGATAAGCAAAAGTACTCTCAGTGGTAATCTCTGTAGCGAGAGCACAATATTCTTTTTCTCTTTTTCCTAATCTGTATGTTCTGTTATTTTTTTAAATAAATATATTACTGTATAATTTTTGATGTGGCAACATATGCAAGCAGCCATTACAGAAACATTAAAATTGCATACTATATACGTAACTTTAAAATCAAATTAAAATGCAAGATTTTTCTTACTCATTTGTTATTAGTATCCCTGAACTGATTAAATATTTCAAATGCTGACAACTTTCCAAAAATATAAAGGACTCTTAGCTCATACTTTTAACAGTAATAATGCTATTAATGTACTTAAAATATGGAGCCAAACAGTGTGAATGAACAACTAAAAATTAAAAATCCATTTCTCATGAGCTATGTGGTGCTATATGGTACCACCCTTTAACTTATCTGGGCTGTGCTTTACGCTTACAAGCAGCAACTGATACTAGTCAAATACATTTAGTATGAAAATTAAATTTTATCTGGAAAAATTTAGGAAAATTTTTATTAACAGAAATATGGGGAGAAAGAGAAGATATAATCTTAGAATTCTGATTTAGTTTTTATTCTGAACAACATTATGATTGACGATTTATGCCTGTGTACATTTGTTAAAATGACAATCTGAATGCTTATAATATAATTAAATGCTCTTTTCTTTTTTTTTTTATTAATTTGAAACAGAACACCAGCCTGATCAACACCAAGAAGAAGCTGGAGACAGACATTTCCCAAATCCAGGGAGAGATGGAGGACATTGTCCAGGAAGCCCGCAATGCAGAAGAGAAGGCCAAGAAGGCCATCATTGATGTGAGTGGAAGGCAACACAATGGGGGTCAAACTTGAATGTTGATGTGCCATCTCTGCTCCCTTAATCGATTTTGTTTTATTGCTAATTAGGCTGCCATGATGGCTGAGGAGCTGAAAAAAGAGCAGGACACCAGTGCCCACCTGGAGCGGATGAAGAAAAACCTGGAGCAGACGGTGAAGGACCTGCAGCACCATCTGGATGAGGCGGAGCAGCTGGCCCTGAAGGGGGGCAAGAAGCAGATCCAGAAACTGGAGGCCAGGGTGGGTCTCCACCACTTCATTCAATTGCCAGCCTTTTCACGTAGCTAGTTACAGCCAACATTTTAAATGCCTTTGGTCTCTTCCAGGTGAGAGAGCTTGAAAATGAGGTTGAAAGTGAACAGAAGCGCAATGTTGAGGCTGTCAAGGGTCTTCGCAAACATGAGAGAAGGGTGAAAGAGCTCGCTTACCAGGTGAACAGCCTTTTCATATTTTCCAGGCCTACCGCTTTTAAGAAAATAAACATGAGTTGTTTACATATAATGATACTATCTATTTGCTACCTCTTTCAGACTGAGGAGGACCGCAAGAATGTTCTCAGGTTGCAGGACTTAGTGGACAAACTACAAACCAAGGTTAAAGCTTACAAGAGACAAGCTGAAGAGGCCGTGAGTATCTCCATAGTAAGAAAGGTTCAGGAGCAGATCCAGGTTTTGTGGGGCCTGAAGTTTATAGAATTTTAAGGGGCTTTCTCTAAGGTAAAGAACACAAAATTATGAATACAAAATTAGGTATAAAAATTAGTATTTATTTAGAATGATAAAAAATTACCACAAATTACTGAAGCCTTAGAGATTCAGGCTCATTTCTTCTGACACCCGTTTAAGCAATTTTCCAGACGTGTTAACACAGAAATGCTTCTTGGTTGCAACCCCCTTCCCTCCCTATCTAGAATATTTACAACTCCCAGCAATTCCCAGCCTACATATGGGCCTGTACAAATGACGGCTCTGAAGTCTAAGCCTCTTTAATTTAATAATAAACCTATTTCAGGAAGGGTTGCATTTTTTTTTTCATTTGACTGAAGTTATCTTTCTCATCCTGTTAATTCTGAAACCTTCCTTAATGTTCTCTGCACCCAATACCACCATTACACCTACTTCTTAGAAGTTTCTTCTAGAGAAACAAGATTGACTCAGATCCCTGATACTTTGATCTCCCTGTTGTCCTTGTGGCATTTTAAGCTTACCAGGAACAGAGTCAGGGGAGAGGGAGTTGGGAGCGGAGTTGTAAGGCCACTCATTCATACAGGTGAGTTTGTGGGATGTCCTGGCCCCCAAAAAATATGTCACCAAATAACAGAACCTTTTGCTTTCTCATCCTAGAAGCGAATATTAGATCTAATTTAGTAACAAAAGCAGGAAGAATCAGAAAATATAACATTTTCTTCTTCTCTCAAATGCATTTCTGTTCTTAGGAGGAACAATCCAACGTCAACCTTGCCAGGTTCCGCAAGATCCAGCACGAGCTGCAGGAGGCTGAGGAACGGGCTGACATTGCCGAGTCCCAGGTCAACAAACTGAGGGTGAAGAGTCGGGAGGTTCACACAAAAGTCATAAGTGAAGAGTAATTCATTCTAATGCTGAAAGGTGACCAAAGAAATGCACAA
Source organism: Trichechus manatus latirostris (assembly GCF_000243295.1). Lineage (NCBI taxonomy): Eukaryota > Metazoa > Chordata > Mammalia > Sirenia > Trichechidae > Trichechus > Trichechus manatus. The sequence goes on from NW_004443976.1 coordinate 8,862,608, forward strand.
AATGTGAAGTTCTTGGTCACTGTCCTGTAATATCAAGGAAATAAAATCTGCAGAGAATTTTGCAATCTAAAAATACACTGTCTCTTAATTACAAGCTCTGTTAGAACTTTAGGAGGAAGATGTGGCAGTCTGCTTCCATAAAGCTTTACAGCCTTGGGAACCCTATGGGGTAGTTCTACACTGTCCTGTAGGATTGCTATGAGTCAGAATAGACTAGACAGCAAGAGGTTTGGTTGGGGTTTTATTAAAACTAGTTCATTTATTCAATACTTGTTGAGCTCCAACTCTGCAATCAGAGATAATGACAGAAATGAATGTGGGCAGTGAACCAAGTTAATAGAAGATAAATGAAATAAGGTCCTCTGAAGGGATGCAAAGTTGATTAACGCACCCTCAGTTCCACTCAACCAATTTTACTGAGTACCAAGTATGTGTCTGGTACAGAAATGGACACCAAGGATATGACAATCAACTCTGACTTCAAGAAGTTCAGTCTAGTGGACGAGGCAGCAATTCAAAAAGATTATGGTACAACATATGTCCTCTGATAAAAGTATGAAAACAGAGTGCGGCAATAACATAGAGGAAGCCACTAACCTGGGGAACCCAGAGGGCTTCTCAAAGGAGACTGTGAGCTAGGTCCTAAAAGATGACAAGACAGTTACCAGGTGAAAGACAAGAGGGGATGGGCAGTCTAAGAAAACAGACATGAGATTTCAGAGTAGTTTAAGTGTAGGCTTCATGGGCAAAGGGCAGCAGATGAGGCCAGAGACTGAAGTTAAGGCCTGACTGTGAAAGGTACTGCAGTGCTAGGAATTAGGGTATGCATCAGACTGGTTACATTTGGTGAGAAGAGAGTTGACACAATTTTGGCAGCAGTATGGAGGATGGAAGAGGATGGGAAAGACCAGTTTAGAAGGCCACTGAAATGGTCCAAATTAGAGACGATGATGATGGAAATGAATGAAAGCAGCGTTCAAATACTGGCATAAAGAAAGGGTTGGGAAAGCACTGGAAAAGTCAAACAGTTTCACAGTATTCATACCTCCCAGTCACTTCATTGTTATAAATTTTATTTCCTTTTGGGGGACATTCTTTTCTTCTGAACCTTCTCCCTCTCCAAGAAAAAGGACAGAACATTTTAGATAAACCTTCCTGTTGACCTTCCAATTTCTACATATAATTCTGCTTACCAAAGAGCCTTATTTTTCTGAGTACCTAACATATTTTAAGAAGAACCAGAAAGGGAGTATGACTGAAATTTTAACACAGCCATTGCTGGAAGGATTTTTTCTTTGATACCTTCTTAAAGCTTACAATTTGGCTTCACAGTGTGGACATTTTTAAAAAATAAAATGGTAGAATATCAGTTTATTCTTTGACAGTGGTGGAAATCTGTTTCTAATGAGGAGGCTGCTCTGGGAAATCTATTTTCAGTGTAAGAAGTCTAATTAGTAATGAGAAGCTTGCTTTATGAGAAAAGAATTTTTACAAGGTAGAAAATAATCATGACAAATATTTAACCTATGCCATAACGAAGACAAATGAATTACTCCTGCCTAGAGTAGGCATTTATTACCAAATTGTAATTAAACTCTGTAGGGTTAACCTATCGACCTCAAAAGGACCAGGTAATTGCTTTATTATTCTACCTCTTCACTATTTAAATATTTGGTTATGTAGAGAGTTGAGAGTGGATTCTCTTATACATGGGTCAGTTATTCTTGGTTCCCTGATTAAAGTAGCAAGGATTTAGATCAAAACTATTCTGGTTAATATTGCTTCCTTATTTTCTCACAGACCAGCTGATTTATTGACTTATTTCCTTAACTATTACAACAAAGTCCTTATCTATTATAATCTAGGACTGCTTATAATACTGTTTACCTTTTCTTTAAATAACACAAGGGATCACTGATATTTGGGAATTATTTCTAACCTACTGATGCTGGATACGAAAACCCAAACAGGATGCATGCAACAAAGCAGGAGGCTATCTATCCCCCAGAACAAACAACTCTGAATCAGAAGCAATGGAGGTAGTTTAAGTCTGACTCCTCCCTGATCATAGCACTAAGACTCACTGTGACGGGGGAAGAAAAAAAGAGACTGGAAGAAGACTGTGAAACGTGGCAAAGGGCAAGGGCCTTTTTCTCTTATTTATAACATGTAGGGAACTAGGCAGAAATGATCATGCTCTAGTGATTTTGGTATCTAGCTAGGCAACACGACAGTAATAAAATCTCCTAACAATCTGTCCTGAGGCCAGTTTCGTTTCTTCTCGATATTATGAGAACGAAATGACCATAGCTATTAAACAGCAAATTCTAGGATGGTCGACATACTGATACTTGGAGATATCATGAATATTTTTTCTCTCAGCTCTATTTATAGTGTTCAGACAACCAAACGGATATCAAGAACAGAAGGAACCTCAACATCCCTAACTCTAAATTACCTCCCCTTCTAGCTATCTTTATAGCGACTAGACAGCAACGAATTTTTGGTTTTCTAGCTATCTTATATCTAAATCTCCTGCTATTGGAGACTGAATCCTTGGATCCTAGAAGATGTTCACTTTATTTAATCTCTTATTAAATTGAAGAGATATTAATTTCGACTAACACTCTAGCCAGAGTTATTGGCTAACCAACTAAGAAAGTATCTCAAGGAACAAGTCCCTTCAGATGTGCCTGAAAGGAAGGCAACCCTTAGGCAGGGAAACTGCAGAGATTTAAAAAATACCCAAAGGCCACGTACTTATTAATGAATGATAGAGCCAGACTTAGACCAAGACCTTCTAACTGTTCTGGAAGTGATGCACTGGAAGTAATGCACTGTCAGGCTTTCCACTCTAACCTGACTGTGAAAGGTTATGATGACACTCCTTCCTTAAAACAAGGTCAGTAATCTGTCATTTCACGGGAGCAGAGGAAGGGTCTCCGCCCTTCACTCAGATATCCATATGGCTTGTTCCTTCATGTCTGCAGGATTCTCGCTGAATTACACCTTATCAAAGAGGCTTTCCCTGGCCACCAATATCAAAAGGCAACCCCTTCTCCCTGCCCTGACAATTACAATTCTAATCCCTTTGATTTATTTTATATCTGTCCATGATACTTACCATCACTTGACTACTAATTTGTTTAATATCTAAAAGAAAGGGACAGCCTAGTAAGACAGAAAGCTTGTATACAACAACTGCTCTCCTACAAACAAACACCATAGAGAAAACTGTGGTCCTACCCCTCAAAAAGGCCACATGGGAAGCCATACTTCCACCCTCGTGAGGCTGTAATGAGGTACCTGAACACCCCTACTGGGGTAGCATCAGGAAAGACCAGGTAGAAAGACAGGACTTTCATCCCCGGTGGCTGGTAATGGGTTCTGTGGTGTCAGTGGAAATGACATGGGGATCCTTGACTTCCACCTCACCCAGCAATAACCAGGTACCTCTTGCCCTTTCCACTAGGGTGGTGTCAGAAGAGGCCTACAGGAGAGTCAGGACTTTCACCACTGCCCAGTGGTAATGAGGTCACCCCCACTGTGGTGTCAGTGAGACCATGTGGGGAGCCAAAACTCCTACCTTGCCCAGAAGTAGTGAGGAGTTTCCCCTTGGGTGTCAAAAGAAGCCAAGTGGGGAAACTGGACTTCTACCTTCACCTGGCAGTAATGAAGTGGTGACCCCCCTTCCCTTGCCAGAGTAGCATCAGAGAAAGCCAGCTAAAAGGTTTAAATAAGATCTAGATTCTCAGAACATGACACAAAAATGTCCAGGTTTCAACTGAAAATCACTCCTCATATCAAGATGATCTCACACTAAATGAAAAAAAGGCAAATGAATAAAAAAATCTAAAGCCAAGATGATTAAGATGTTAGATTTATCTAACAAAGATTTTAAAGCAGTTATTGTAAAAATGCTTCAAGGAGCAATTATAAACATGCCGGAAACGAAAGAACAGAACATCTTAGCAAAGAAACAGAAAGTATCATAAAAAAAGAACATATAAAGAAGACCTAAATGGAAATTTTAGTGCTGAAAAATACAATAAACAAAATTAAAAAGCAACAAAGCAGAGGGAACCGAGGAAAGAATCAGTGAACTGGAAAATAAAACAATGGAAATTACCCACTCTGAAAAAGGGAGAGAAAATAAACTGTTATAGAGCTCTGTGGCTCTGTAACGAACAATCTAATATCCTATAAAGAAAGGAGGAAGACTGAAGGAATGAAAAAGTACTTGAAAAACAATGACTGAAAACTCCCCAAATTTCACAAGTCATAAATGTACACATTCAAGAAGGAGTTTAAACAAGCAGGATAAACTCAAAGAAATTCATACCAATACATAGTTACACTTTTGAAAATTAAAGGCAAAGAAAAAAATCTTGAAAGCATCTAGAAAAAATGACATCTTACCTATAGAAGAAAAACAATTCAAATAACAGTGGATTTCTTACCAGAAACCACAGAAATCAGAAGGAAGTAGTACAATATTTTTCAGGTGCTGAAAGAAAAGAACTATCAAAAATATGTTTCGGGAATGAAACGAAAATCAAGACATTCTCAGATGAAGAAAAACTAAGAGAATTTGTCACCAGCTGACCTAACCTAAAAGAATGGCTAAAGAAAGTTCTCTAAACAGAAAGTAAACAATAAAAGAAAGAAACTTGGAACATTAAAAAGTAGGAAAAAACATGGTAAGCAAAAATAGGAGTAGATACAGTAAGCTTTTCTTTATACACGGTTTTCTAAGTTATATTTGATGATTGAAGGAAAAGTTATAATGTTGTCTGATGTGGTTCTAAATGTATATAGAAGAAATATTTAAGACAATTATATTATAAATGGAAGAGGGTAAAGGGACTTAAAGGGAAGTAAGGTTTCTGTACTTCACTAGAACTGGTAAAATGAGAACACCAGTAGACAATGATGTGTGTGTGTATACAAACGCCTAGAGTAATAACTAAAAATGATATACAAAGACATATACTAAAAAACATTATAAAGAGGATTAACTTCCTGAATGACAGCATGAGGAGGCCACTGAAGCACTCCCCAGTGAAAATGGTAAAAATTATTTTAATAACAACCATTTAAATCCTCTGGAAATGGTCCTAAGGACACACAGCAAATGAACAAACATTTATCAAGAAAAAGAATGAGGGAACATCTAGCTTAATTGGCATAACACAGTTTATAAAGAAAATGTTCTACATTCTACTTTGGTGAGTAGTGTCTGGGGTCTTAAAATCTTGTGAGCTGCCATCTAAGATACTCCATTGGTCCCACACAGTCTGGAGCAAGGGAAAATGAAGAAAACTAAAGACACAAGGGAAAGATTAGTCCAAAGGACTAATGGACCACAACTACCACAGTCTCCACCAGACTGAGTCCAGTACAACTAGATGGTGCCCGACTACCACCACTGACTGCTTTGACAGGGATCATAATAGAAGGTCCCAGACAGAGCTGAAGAAAAATGTAGAACAAAATTCTAACTCATAAAAAAAGACCAGACTTACTGGCCTGATAGAGACTGGAGAAACCCCGAGACTGTGGTCCCTTCACACTCTTTTAACTCAGTAATGAAGTCATTCCTGAGGTTCACCCTTCAGCCAAAGATTAAACAAGCCCATAAAACAAAACGAGACTAAAGGGGCATACCAGCCCAGGGGCAAGGACTAGAAGGCAGGAGGGGACAGGAAAGCTGGTAATAGGGAACCCGAGGCCGAGAAGGGAGAGTGTTGACATGTTGTGGGGTTGGTAACCAATGTCACAAAACAACATGTGTACTAACTGTTCAGTGAGAAGCTAGTTTGTTCTGTAAACCTCCATCTAAAGTACGATACTAAGAAAAGAAACTGTATGAAAATTCGGCAAGAAAGGCAAGAATCTGTGGTATTTGAAACAAGACTGCTCCCTCCTTCTCCCCTCCCAGTTTGTGAGGTGAAGACTCCAGACTGCTGCAGCAGGGCTCCCTCTCACTGCAGCTCCTTGTTGGAGAGCTTTCTTCCTGGGAGGAGCAGGACATTTCTCATCCTGCCCCCCAGCCACCTGTTGCTGAGGTTAAGTCCTGGCTCTCTTCTTCCACCCATCCCCCACCTGTGGAATAGATGCTCTACCTTGGGTGCAGTGTACTGAGAATACTGGGGCCCTGATGACCCTTGTTATGGATTGAATTGTGCCCCCCAAAAAGGTAGGTTGAAGTCTTACCCCTGTACCTGTGAATGTGACCTTGTTTTGAAATAGGGTCTTTAAAGATGTTATCAGTTAGGTTAACATAAGGTCTTACTGGATTAGGGTCCTAACCCTATAGGACTGGTATCCCTACAAATGAGAAGATACACAGAAATAGAAGAATGAGAAACTATTTGTTCTATAAACCTTCACCTGAAGTACAATAAATAAATAAATAAAATAAAGATTAAAAAAAAAAAAAGAATAGACAGAGGAGAGATGTCCATGTAGAGATGTATCTACAAACCAAGAAATGCCAAGGATCGCTGGGAGCCACAGAAGCTAGGAGAGAGACACAGAATAGTTTCTCTCAGAGTCCTCAGAAGGGTTCAACATGGCCAATACCCTACTTGGCACTTCTAGCCTCCAGAACTGTGACACAATACACTTCTGTTCTTATAAGCCACCAAGTTTGTGATATTTTGTAACAGCATCTCTAGGAAACTAAGATAACCCTTGACCTGGCTCTTGAGGTGGAGGTTCTACATCAGGGGAGACAAGCAAAGAGAACTTCAGGCTGCTGCCCTCCCCCACACACACTTAACACTCTGCTCCTAGAGTGAGGATGTCACCCAAAGAGAAGCTTGTCATTGTCCCCACCCCAGCTCCAGAGCCTTTGCTCAGAGATTTTGCCTGGATGGAGACACACGCAGTAAAACAAAGAGCTCCTAATATCTTCCCAAAGAAACCGACTTTATTTATTTACAACAAAACATGGAGAAGTTCAAGTCTGAGGCCACTCTCAAGTTGGAGGTTGTGTTGAAAGACAATTAGAAGGAGATGCAAGATACAGGCTGAACTGTAGGCCTGATAATTAACAGGTGAGAATCGGGGGATAAGACACCTGGTACCAAAAGAAGACAAAGACAGTACAAAAAAAAAAAAAAAGGACAGGTCAAAATTCTTAGTGAATAGAGATGCAAAAGTCCTTAACAAGATATTAGAAAATAGAATTCAGCAATATATAAAAAGAATTATTTACCATAGCCAAGTGGGATTTATTAGTTCAATATTCAAAAATCAAAAGCCTAAATAAGAAAAATCGCATGATCGCATTAATTGATACAAAAAAGCAGTTAACAAAATTCAACACTCATTCATGATTAAAAAAAAAAAAAAAAACCCTCATAAAAATAGAAATGGATGGAAACTTCCTCAACTTGATGAAGAGCATATGCAAAACCTAGAGCTAACATTATGCTGAATGGTGACAGACTGCTGCAATGTGCTGTAACCACAAGTTGTAAGTGAAGACCGTTTGGAGCAAAAGCACAGAACAGACACTGTTCTAACGGTGTGGTCAACAGGCGTTTATAATTCACAGAGCAAACACGACAGGGATAAGCATGACAGCAAACATGCTCATCGGCCAAAGTTTCCCGAAGTTCAGCTCCCATCCCAGGGTGTGATCTTATGATCCCATCCTAGTGCGCCCCGTGTCACACCACAAAGAGCAACACGGGAGCCCCTCTCTTGCAGGTTTAATATACTAACAGGACAGCCATATCTACGTGCCAAATAACATGTACAGAGATCAAGAAGCGGAAAGGGGTGATAAGAGGGTAGTAAGAGGTAAAAGGAAACCCTGGTGGTGTAGTGATTAAGTGCTACGGCTCTTAACCAAAAGTTGGCAGTTCAAATCCACCAGGCGCTCTTTGGAAACTCTATGGGGCAGCTCTACTCTGTCCTATAGGGTTGCTATCAGTCAGAAGCAACTCGATGGCAAGGGGTTTGCTTGGTTTATTAAGAGGTAAAAGGGGATAATGAAAGTGGAAGTCCCCCTGCAGGTAATGGATATTATTCATTGCCCCTGTTTAGGGTGGGGGGACCATCTCCTGATGGTTATTCTAGATTTACAGAAAATATTTAAAATGACACAAAAAAATCTGGAAAATGTGAATACTCCATTATGTGTTAAAGAAATTGAATTCATAATTTAACATCTTCCCAAAAAGAAAACCCAGGTCTAGATGGCTTCTCCGATGACCTATGGCAAACGTTTAGGGAAGAAATAGTATCAATCTTGCACAAACTCCTTTAGAAATGAGAGGAAGGAATCCATCTTAACTCATTTTATGAGAGCAGCAAATACCAAAACCTGACAAGAGTACTACAAAGAAAAGAACCGTCAAATATCCCTCACAGATGCAAAAAAATCCTTTACAAAATATTGGCAAATCAAACCTAGCAATATATGAAAATATTAATACTGATAAATTATGACCAAGTGGGATTTATCACAGGAATGCAAGATAGATGTAATATTTTAAAATCAATGTAATACATCACCTTAGTAGAATAAAAGAGAAAATCAGATGATCTCAATAGATGCCGTAAAAGCATTTGACAATATTCAACATCCATTCGTGATAAAAACTCTCAGCAAACTAGCAATAAAAGGAAACTTGTTCAATCTAGAAGAAGGCGCCTACAAATGAAACTCAGCTAGAACATCATGCTTAATGATGAAACCGTGGACACAGTCTGCTTAAAACTGGGACTGCAGAAAGGATGTTCACTCTCACCTCTTTGCACTGGCGGACCAAGATAATGCAATGAGGCAAAAAAAGGAAACAAAAAGGCACAAAGGTTGAGAAAAAAGAAGTAAAAGTGTCTTTATTTGCAGATACATGATTGTATATATAAATCATTGAATTAAATAAGTCTATAAAATAAACTACTTGATTCAAGAAGAAAATTGAGAATGTTTCAAATTACAAGGTCAATTGTATTAAATGCATTTTATACCATATTTTATACTAGCAGCAAACAATTGGAAAATGAAATTTAAAATATCAATATCACTTACAATAGCAGCAAAACTTAGCCTCTACACTGAAAACTGAAAAACACTGCTGAGAGAAATTAAAGATCTAAATAAATTACCTCTGTGTGTGGGGGGTGGGGGTGGGGGAGAGATCCTGACTATGTTCATGAATCTGACTACTCAATATTGTAAATTTGTCAATTCTCCCCAAAGTAATCTACAGATTTAATGTAACCCAACTCCCGTCAAAATTCCATAGGGCTTTTTTATTTTTTTGGTAGAAATTGGCAAACTAATATTAAAATACATGTGGAAATATAAAGGACCTAGAATACGCAACGCAATCTTGGAAAAGAAGTACAAAGTTGGAGGAATTACACAATCGGATTTTAAACTGTATTATGAAGCTACAGTAATTAAGACTGTGGTATTAGTTAAGGGTAAACAAACAGATCGACGGAACAGAATCAGAGGAATAAAGAGTTCAGAAATAGGTCAACTATATACAGGAAAATGACTTTTTGTTAAGTTGCCAGTAATATTCGATGTGGAAAGGAAAGTCTTTTCAACAAATAAAATCAATTAGATATTTGTATGGGGTGGAAAAAAAAAACCTGACCCATATCTCACACCATATACAATAACTAACTCCACATGGATAACAGACCTAAATGTAAATGCTGAATTATAAATCTCCTAGAAGAAAACATAGAAGAGTATCTTGGACAAAATTTCTTAAACATTTAGGGATGAAATATTATCACGACAAGCACTTAATATAAAAGACAAAAAACGGGACTGGCTGCTCTGAGGAGCCATCTTTGCATTGTTCCCCGGGTCTGGCTCCGCGCTCGCTGCAGCCACCTCCGCCGCGCGCTCCCTCTGCCACCGCAGACTCTGGGCTCCGGGGGCTTTCTCGCCCGAGTCCCCGAACTCGCACTTTCTTTGTAATCCGCTGCATTGGATCACCAGCGTGCCCCACCATGTCAGACGCGGCGCGGACACCAGCTCTGAGATCACCACCACTAACTTAAAGGAGAAGAAGGAGGTTGTGGAGGAGGCAGAGAAATTAAGAGATGCGCCCGCTAATGGGAACGCTAACGAGGAAAATGGGGAGCTGGAGGCTGACAATGAGGTAGACGAAGAGAAGGAAGAAGGTGGGGAGGAAGAACAGGAGGAGGAAGAAGGTGATGGTGAGGAAGAGGATGGAGATGAAGATGAGGAGGCTGATGCAGCTACGGGCAAACGGGCAGCTGAAGATAATGAGGATGACGATGTTGACACCAAAAAGCAGAAGACCAATGAGGATGACTAGACAGCTAAAAAGGAAAAGTTAAAAAAAAAAAAAGGCCACCGTGACCTGTTCACCCTCCACTTCCTGTCTCAGAATCTAAACGTGGTCACTTTCAAGTAGAGAGTCTCGCCCGCCCACCTGGGGCAGCGCCACCTGCAGATGACACGCGCTCTCCACCACCCAACCAAAACCACAATGTGAATTTGCAACAGGGGAGGAAAAAAGAAAACTTCCAAGGCCCTGCTTTTTTCTTTAAAAGTACTTTAAAAAGGGAAATTTGTATTTTTTATTTACATTTTATATTTTTGTACATATGGTTAGGGGTCAGCCATTTTTAATGATCTCGGATGACCAAACCAGCCTTCAGAGCGTTCTCTGTCCTTCTTCTGACTTTACTTGTAGTGTGACCATGTTCATTATAATCTCAAAGAAGAAAAAAAAACCTTGTAAAAAAAAAAAAAGCAAAAACAACAACAACAAAAATCCAGTAACTTTCTTTGTGTATGTACTTAGCTGTACTATAAGTAGTTGGTTCGTATGAGATGGTTAAAAAGGCCAAAGATAAAAGCTTTCTTTTTTTTTCCTTTTTTTGTCTATGAAGTTGCTGGGTTTTGGTTTTTTTTTTTTTTTTTTTTTTTTGACCTGTATGATGTATGTATGAAACAATGCTGTCCAACAATAAACCGAAATTTTATTTTGCTGAGTTGTTCTTAAAAAAAAAAAAAAGATGGTATACTGGTCCTCATCAAAATTAAAACTACTGCTCATCAAGACACCATTAATGATATGAAAAGACAAGTCACAGGCTAGGAGAAAATATATGTAATACATATATCCAGTAAACAACTTGTTTATAAAGAACATATACAAATCAATATTAAGAAACAAAATCCAAAAATAAAAAATTCTATAAAAAGGGGCAAAAGACTTGAACAGACACCTCAAAAAGGAGATATATGAATGTCTGATAAGCACATTAAAAGACGCTCAATATTTTGGTTTTGGGAAATGCAAATTAAAACTACAAGAAGATTCTACTACACACCCACAAGAATGGTTAAAATGAAAAAGACTAACAATGCCAAATATTGGAGAGGATGCAGAGCAACTAGACTTCTCATCCATTGCTAGTTGGGATGTAAAATTGTACAAGTATCTTTTTTTTCAACTACTTTGAAACAATTGTTTGGCAATTTCTTAGAAATTAAATCTACACTTAACGTTTTGATCTAGAAATTCCACCCCTCAGTATTAATTTAAAAAACGAAAGCATCGGTCCACAAAAAGATTTAAAAAATGCTTGTTAAGAGAATTAAATCCGTTGCCATGGAGTCGATTCCGACTCATAGCGACCCTATAGGACAGAGTAGAAATGCCCCATAGGGTTTCTTAGGAGCCGCTGGTGGATCTGAACTGCTGACCTTTTGGTTAGCAGCCAAGCTCTTAACCACAGCAAGAGAATTAGGATGAACAAAATACAGTATATCCTCACAATGGAATACCACACAGCAATAAAAAGAAATGAACTACTGATACATGTATGAATCTAAATAACAGTCCTCTTTGGCACTGAGATGCTCCTTTTTCCTTTGTGAAAGGCAAGCTGTTTCCTTTAGTTGAAGATGGGATAATTACAGAGATTCACATTAGAAAAGGTAAAAATGACTTAGTGGCTGTAATCCCCCTGCTTTTACTCACTGAATAGAGACAACAGAGGAACTCTTAGGGCAAAGAGAATGTTAAGAATGGTAAGCTTACTTCTGGCAAGGACTCTCAGAATAGAAGGCTCATTAGATACTGTAACCTAATGCTTGCACTGGGTTTAATTGTAAGTGGATACTACAGAGAAGAGCAAGAACAAGGGATACAGTCCAGACCTTGGAAGGGTTTTTACTCCAAGTTAAAAGAAATTAGTTGCCTCACAAGAGAAGGGTTGGACTATACCAGTAATCAAGCTTTAGTGAAATATATCTTATAGTTTAGTTTTCTTACATATATTGCCCATTAAAACTCTTTACTCCATTGCTTGTTGCTATTTTAAATAAGGTTTTCAGTATTCCACGTCATATCTCAAAGAAAACAAATGGAACATGCACTACACTGATCCAAATCTCAGGTTGAAGTGTCAAGTTTCAACCGCTGACCACATAATCAGAGCACCACCACTTAAATTATAGACACAGTAATTGAAAGGACGTTTAAGTTGTTCTCAAAATTTTGAACATAGCTTCATATTCCCATGTGCTTCTGTAAGAAAGGCAGCAAGAAGTGAAATTACTGTAATTTTAAATTTCAAAGGTGCAACAAATTGCCCTAGTAATTTACACCCTTACTCACAGCATATGCAGACATCCACTTCCCTACACCATCAACATTTACTACTATCAAACAGTTTTATTTACGTCAACCTGATGGCGAAATATACTAGCTTTCTGCTTTTTGATCTTGCATCTCATGTGGTTGAGCATGTCTTCATGTTTACTGGCTATCTGTGTTGCCTCTTTCATGAAGTGTCTATTTATATCTTTTGGCTTTTTTTTCTATTTGGTTGTACCTCCCTTTTTTCTTGATTGGAAGGGCGGGTGGGTGGGTAGATGGATGGATGGATAGATAGATGATAAACATATATAGAGAGAGGTATAGATATTCTGAATATGATGTCTCTGTCCGTTATATATGTTGCAAATAGTCTCTCCCAGTCTGGTGTTTATCTTTCAATTTTGTTTATGCAACTTTTTTTTATCATTAAGAAGTCTTAAATTTTTATGTGGTTAATCTTACAAATGTATGGTCTTTTTACCTGATTAAAGATCTTCCCTACCCCAAAGCATTAAAATATTCTCCATATTTTCTTCAATTACTTCTAGAGTTTTATTTTGCTTTGTTTTAATGCTGAAGACTTCAATTCATCTTGAACTTATTTTTATAAATGGCATCAGGCAGGGAACTAATTTAATTGTTTTTTCAAATGGTAAGTTCTCACCCCCATTCACTGAATAGTCCTTCCTTCCCCCACTGATCTGAAAAGCTACCTTTATCATATACTAAATTGCCATACATGTAAGAGCCCATTTTTGGACTTTATTATATTCTACTGATCTACCTGTCTACACCTACACTAATTTACACTGTTTTAGTCACCATATTTAAAAATATTCTTTGATGTCAGGTAGAGTGGTTTGTTACTTTGTTATGTGATAAAAGCTTATTATTCCTAAAAATTTGTTGCCTCTTCCTAGGAACTCTGTTATTGCAGTTCTCCACCCAGATAAATGTCTCTATCCTTTGTCTGTTACTTCCAAGTCTGTTCCCTTTCCACAAGAAACATTACCCCAATCACAGGAAATTTAGTTTATTTTTAATTGTTTTAGTGTAGAACCAATTTAAATGATTCTTGAACATCTAAAACTATTTCTATTTTACCAACAGCAAGGAAAGTTCACCCATAACCTAAATAACTCTAGATTTTATGCCCCCTCTCTTCTTATCGGAAGGTGTCCTAATGGTGCAGTGCTTAAGCACTCAGCTGCTAACCGAAAGGTCAATGGTTCAAACTCACCAGCCACTCCACGAAAGAAAGCATGGCAGTCTGCTTCTGTAAAGATTACAGCCTAACAAACCCTATGAGCTAGAAACAGAGATACTTTGTGATCCAACAATCCCACTACTATGTACATATCCTAGAGAAATAAGAGCTGTGACACAAACAGATATACACATATCCATGTTCATCACAGCATTATTCACAATAGCAAAAAGATGGAAACAACCTACGTGCCCATAAAGGGATGAATGGATAAACAAACTATGGTACATACGCACCATGGAATACTATGCAACGTTAAAGAATAATCATGAATCCGCAAAACATCTCACAACATGGATGAACCTGGAGGACATTATGCTGGGTGAAATAAGTGAATCACAAAAGGGCAAATATTGCATGAGATCACTAATACATCTTCACTTTTTTGGCCCATTCAGAGAGATCTATCCATATACCTCTTCCCCATATCTCCTTGTCTCCAATTTTCCAATCACGTTCCTTCCAAATCCCTAACCTTCCAGCCAAACCATTGGCCACAGCCCATGATTCAGTATACAATCGCACATCTGGCCATTTCTCCTTCCAAGCAAAATGAACAACAAGGTGCACTGCTCGAAGTTCTGCCCATTACCACTGTCCTTAACCACTGTCCTTCAGGGAGGTCCCAGAAAGTGGTTGTAGTGCTGCTGCTGTCCACTTTCAAGTGGTGCCTGCATACTGTGCAGAAACATCTGTAAACCAGGCACGAGTTTACTCTTCCTCAGTCAACTGATCATAAGGAACTCCCCATGCGGACATAGGTGCAGACTGGTAGATGGAAGGTAATGTGACACCAGTTACTGATGGGCACCTCAGGCCATATGGTGACTTGGTGGCCCTTGGTTAAGTGTTCAGTCTCTACTAAGGCCAAGTAACAAGCCAAAAGCTGTTCTCAAAAGGAGAGTAGTTACCTACACAGGATAGCAAGGCTTTGTTCCCAAATCCTAAAGGTCTGCACTGTGATTCACCAGCAGAGGCCTGCCAAAGATTCCAAACAGCATCTCTATCTCCCACTGACACCTCAAGCACCTTTGGATCAGCTGGATCATAGGGCCCAAGTGGCAGAGCGGCTTGCACAGCAGCCTGAACCTACTGCAGAGCCTTCTCTTGTTCTGGGCCCCACTCAAAACTAGCAGCTTTTCGAGTCACTTGATAAACAGGCTGGAGTAGCGCACCCAAATGAGGCATATGCTGCCTCCAAAACCCAAAGAGGCCCACTGGCATTATGCCTCGTTTTTAGTTATGGGAGGGGCCAGATGCAATAACTTATCCTTCACCTTAAAAGAACTATCTCGACATGCCCCACACCACTGAACTCCTAGAAATTTCACTGAGGTGGAGGGTACCTGAATTTTTGTTGGATTAATTTACCACCCTCTAGCACACAAATGTTTTATCTGTAAGTCCAGAGTCATTGACAATTACTCCTTACTAGGTCCAATCAGCAAAATGTCATCAATGTAATGGACTAGTGTGGCATCTGTGGAAGGAAAAGGCTGACTAAACTATGACATAGGCCTGGAGAGTTGATATAGCCCTGAGGTGGGTCACTGAAGGCATATTGTTGGCTTTGCCAGCTAAAGGCAAACTGCTTCTGGTAGTCCTTCGAAATAGTACTGAGAAAAAGGCATTAGTCAGATCAACAGCTGCACACCAGGTACCAGGAGATGTATTAATTTGCTCAAGCAATGAAACTACATCCGGAACAGCAGCTGCACTTGGAATCATCACCTGGTTAAGTTTTTGGCAATCCACTGTCATTCTCCAAGATCCACCTGTTTTTTGCATAGGCCAAATAGGTGAGTTGAATGGGGATGTGGTGGGAATCACTATCCCTGCATCCTTCAAGTCCTTGATGGTGGGTAGTCTCTGCAATCCCTCCAGCAATGCGGTATTGCTTTTGGTTTACTGTTTTCTTAGGTAGGGGCAGTTCTAATGGCTTCCACTTGGCTTTTCCTACCATAATAGCCCTTATTCCATTTGTCAGGGATCCAATACGGGGGTTCTGCCAGTTGCTGAGTATACCTATTCCAATTATGCATTCTGGAACTGGACATGTTCGAGGACCCACTGGATCTACTGTGAGATTGACATAAGCCAAGACTCCATTAATAACCTGACCCCCATATGCCCCCACTCTGACTGGTGGGCCACAGTGATGTTTTGGGTCTCTTGGAATTAGTGTCAGTTCAGAGCCAATATCCAGTAATCCCTGAAAAGTCTGATAATTTCCTATTCCCCAATGAACAGTCCTCTTGTAAAAGGCCACATATTCCTTTGGGGAAGGCTGGGAGAAAGATTAACAGTATAAATTTGTGGCAGTGTAGTGAGGTCCTTCCTCAAGGAGACCCAGCCTCCCATTCATTCAAGGGATTGTGGGTCTGTAAACTCTTTCAAGTCTGGGAATTGATTGAGGGGCTGTGACTCTCTATTCTGGCTTTTTGAGTTACACTGCTGTTCACTTGACCTAGAATTCTTCTGCTTGTACAGATCAAGTAAATATTTAGTAGATTTCTGAGTATTTCACTCCTAGGGACACCATGACTGAGTAGCCAATGCCATAAGTCCATATGAGTCAGACTATTCTGATTACTACTTTGACTCCACCGTCCACTATGGTAACCACGCCCACCTTGTCTTTGTCAATTGAGTGCTGCCACTTGGCCCCTACCACCATGGGGTCTAATAAGCCCCATTATAGTTAGGTGTCTTAATTAAGTTAGGGCAGTTCCCACTGTCAAATCTGACTTACATAAAATAGTAATCACAGCAGTCTTCAAGGATGCTGGAGCTCCCTTCACAAATTTGTTCCTCGCTGTTGCAGTAAAAGGTGTGTCCTCTGGGCACTCCATACGTGGGTCTATGGGTCTAACCTGATAAATACACTCTAACATGCCAGTTTTCCTAACCCTTTGGATACCTTCTTCTACAGTATACCAAGGCAGGTCTGGTACTTCAACTTGATACAGTGTGGGCCACCACATAATCCATGCTTCAGTGACCCAACCAAATAAACTATTAGATCCTTTTCTAACCTCTCGAGCTGAAACACTGAATGAAGAATCTATGCTTAGTGGGCCCATATCAATAAACTCGGACTGATGCATCTTTATCCCACCATTATCCCACGCCCTTAATAGCCATTCCCACACATATTACCCAGGTTTCTGTCTGTACATATTAGAAAAGTCAAGAGACTCTTTTGGAGTGTAGCATACTTCCTCCTGGGTCACACTTTGTACTTCACCTTTTGGGGCTTGCTGGGACTTGAGTCTAGTTATAGGTCTAGAAGCCAAAAAGGGTGGTGGGGATGCATTATGAGAACACTCAGCATTGTCTTGTAAGGCAGCTGCCTTAGGCAATGCCCCAGGCAATGACTCAGACAAAGGCTCTTTAGACACAGCTGGGTTACTCTCATTAGATGGGGGTGGAGAGGCTAATAGTTTTACTGAGGAGGGTAGCTTAGCAGACAAAGACGGAGTAATCTCTTCAGATGGGAGTGAGAGAGCTGGTTCTGTTGGCAGGAGTGATTCAAAGGAATTTAGGGGCTCACTGTCCCTAGCTTTCTAAGTATCTGCCCATATGTCCCCATCTCAAGTTTTAGGATCCCATTTCTTCCCAGTCAGCACCCTCACTTTAACTTCAGACACCACTAGAGATTGGGAATTGAGTTGGTGTTGTAATTCAGCCACTCTTACGATAAGACTCTGGGTTTGGTTTTTGGTAATATCAGCTCAGTTACTGTCTGAAATAAGGTTTTCTTTCAAGGCACAAGTGGAAACTTTGAGGTCATTTATGTGGTGCTTGAGCTTTGACTCTGAAACCCTGAGCTCATCTCTTTCTCTCACCCCTTTGTGCAGTAAAAGTAGGACCAACCAACCAGCTTCCTTATACTTCTCATTATGACAAAACTGTAGAAAGGTATCAAACAAGCGATTACTCGAGTCTCACCCTTCACCAATACTTGATCTATTGGTGGTGATATTTTGCATGTTTCTACTGCCACCTCATGCCATGAATTAGCAGTGCCCTCTTTACTACTACAAGTAGAGTCATCAACATCTTTAAGACTAACCAGACTTAAAAACCAATTTAAAAAACTAACCCTTACAATTGTGTTTCTCTAGAATCACTCCCAGTACCAAATGTCTTAGGCTGGGTTCTCTAGAGAAGTAAAACATACGAATATATATATAGAGAGAGATTTATATTAAGGAAACGGCTCAGGCAGTTGTAGAGGCTGGAGTGTCCCAAGTCCATGGGTCAGGCTGGAGGCTTCTCCTGATTCACACAGCTGCAGTAGCTGGCAAACCCAAGGTCAGCAAGTCAGACAGAATGGCTCTGACTCACAGGCTGCGAAGACGGACAAATCTCAAGACTGACAGGCAAGACAGCAGGTAAGCTGCTAGCTCAGGTCCCAAGAACTGGAGGTCAGACGAACAGGAGCCAGCTGCAGGATCCAGTACAAGCAAAAGCCTACCAGCCTTGCCAGAAGGTCCACCTATATTGGATGCAGTCCACACCCCAAAGAAAACACCCTTTCAACTGATTGGCTACTCGCAGTAGATCCCATCATGGAGATGATCACATATCAAATCTCATCACAGAGGTTACCACATCATTATATGACTATCAAACTACATCATAACTGCCAAACCACTTAGAATCATGGCCCAGCTACACTGACACACAACCTTAATGATCACACTTGCTCTGTAAACTTTCACCCAAACCACAATAAAATGTTTAAAAAGAAGAAAAAACCCAATGGGGTTGTTCTACATTGTCCTATAGGATTGCTATGAGTCAGAATCAACTTGATAGCAACAGGTTTTATTCTTTTCCAAGCGTTATTGACTTAGTTTAGGTTCCCAACTCTTTCCTAAAATACTAAAATAGCTGCTTAAGTGGGTTCTTTATTTCTGTCTCACACAATGTAATACTGGATGGCAATAAAAATAAAATACAGTGACATGCAACATGATGGAAAAATCTCACAACAATAACGTTGGGCAAAAGAAGTGAGACACTGAAAAATAAATATAGTTGTATTCATATGAAGCTCAAAAACAGGCAAAACTGAACTACACTGATTAGGGATGCATATAAAAATAATAAAACTATAAAGAAAAGCAGAGCAAGGAATATTATAAATGTCAAAATAGTAAGAGAGTTATGATGGGCAGATGCATGAAAGGTTCATGGTTGCTGATAATGTTCTGATCCAGACGCTACCTCTATTGTTTTATTACTTACACACACACAAATGCAGACACACAAACCACATCTCTCGTTCTTACTGTGCCCACTAAAATACTAACTGCACACTCACATGCACACACACACACAAGATAAAACATATCAACAGGTAAAAGAGAACTTCCTCAACCCCAAATTTATACACCTGGAATTAAAAACAAACACGCTTTAAATAATTTTTTGACGGAAATATGCAGAGAACTGTTAATCTGTTAATCTAAGACACAGTACTAGATATTAGCCTGTGGGATTCAGCCAAAGCAGTAATCAAAAAAGTTACGGCCATAAATAAACTAGTAAGACAATAAAAAAAGAATGAAAATAAGGTTTCATTATTAAAAAAGAATGAAAGTAAGGTTTCAACCCAAGATGCTAGATACAGATCAACAAAATAAATCTAATGAAATAAAAAAAAAAAAAACTAATAATATTAAAAGCAGAAAATAATAAAGTAGGAAAAAAGTTATCTAGTAAAATTAAATTTAAAAGTCCAACACAAAAGACAAAACTCTGGCAAATATGATTAAAAAATAAAAAAGAAATCCAAAATAAAACGATGTAAAGACTAAAAAGAGAGAGATGACTACATAAAGATTTTTTTAATTACAAAAGATATCATGCACCAAGAATATAAAAAAGTGTAAAAACACACATGAAATCTGTCTAGGAAATATAAATTATCTAAAGGGACCAAAAAAACCCTAAAGATTCTGTACAGACCAAGCAATAATGAAAAAAATCAAATAAAAGATCTATCCTCCAAAAAGGAAACAGGCAAAAAGAGTTTCATGGATGAACTCCACCAAACCTTCATGGAACAGATCATTCAGATCCTGAACACGCGGCTGCAGAAAACAGAAGCAAATGGAAAGCAACTCAATTCATATTAAAAGAGAAGCATGACCCTGACATCAAAGCCAGAAAATGATAGCACAGAAGACAAAACTATGGTCTAAACACGTATGAACTCACATGCAGAAATCACAAATAAAAAATTAGTAAATTGAAAGCAGCAAGGAATTAAAATATTATGCTAAGGTTTTAGTTCATAAATTCCAGCACAGTAAAAGTGAGAAAATCTACTAGAAGAGAAAAAAATGATAATCTCAACAGATGCAGAAAAACACACTGATGAAATCCAATGCACTTTTCAGATATAATTCACATAGCATAAAATTCCCCATATAAAGTGTACATTCAGTGGTTTTTACTATATTCACAAGGTTACGCAACCATCACCACTAATTTCAGAACATTTTTATCACTCAAAAGAAAAAAAAAACCCTGTG
Organism: Trichechus manatus latirostris; assembly: GCF_000243295.1. Taxonomy (NCBI): domain Eukaryota; kingdom Metazoa; phylum Chordata; class Mammalia; order Sirenia; family Trichechidae; genus Trichechus; species Trichechus manatus. The sequence goes on from NW_004443976.1 coordinate 8,883,043, forward strand.
CCTATTAGCCATTACTCCCTATTCCCCTCTCTTCCCATATCCTGGCAACACTAATCTACCTTCTGTCTCTATGGATTTGCCTATTCTGAATATTGTATATAAATGAAACTCAAAATATGGTCCTTTGTGTCTGGCTTCTTTCACTTAGCATAATGTTTTCAAGGTTCATTCACGTTGCAGCATGTATCAGTACTCATTCCTTTGTATCTATTGTATGGATATACCACATTTTGTTTATCTATTTGTCAGTTGATAGACATTTAGGTTGTTTCTACTTTTTGGCTATTTTGAACAATGCTGCAACAAGCATTCATTTACAAGTTTCTATAAACATATATTTTCAACTATCTTGGGTATATACCTAGAACAGAAATTGTTCAATGCATTTTTATGATCAAGATGAACTAAAAATACACGGCGAATGTCATAATGATGAAACATTAGATGCCACCCAATGAAAGTCAGGTACAAGATAAAGATGTCTGCTACATTATTACTATTCAACATTGTCCCAAAGGGCTTTGACAATCCAATAAGAGAAAAAAAAAATAATGCATAAATTCAAAACAAAGACGAAATTGTTTCTTTCATTCTTTGTTTCTTTGATTATTTGCGACAGAATCAAATAACGTATTATTAAAAGTGATAAGGGTGTTCAACAAGAGGACCAGATAAAAGATAACAAAAAAATCACTAGCTTTCTGAAACACCATGTATCTGTTACAGAACGTATTGGTGTGTAACAGAAAATCAGAGTAATCAGTTCCTTAAATAAATTAGTGGTTTATTTCAATTTTTCTTCACACAACAAGAAATCCAGCTCCCAGATGTCTAGGCTAGGTTCTCCGGGGTTCTCTGGCATTCTCTCAAGGCTATAGCTCAAGCCATTACATCTGTGCTCTATGCAGGAGAAAGAATAAGAGGGGAAAGGAAAAGGTAGTGCCAGCAGAGCCTTCCATCTTTTATAAAAGTTTTTCTGGAAGCCCCACCCAGAAACTTCTTGTACTTCATTAGTCAAAACACTGTCACATGGTTACCCTTGCTATACAGCAGTCTGGGTTCAGCTGGACATACTGGTGCCACTAACAAAACTGGAGTTCTGAATAGGTGAACCTATCTGCCACATGCTAGTAATAACCAGATAGAAAGTATAAACAGGAAGAACCATCTCCTTCACCATAGAAATCTTTGTGAAGAAAACTGAAAAATCTGACTGAAGAACATTAAAAAACAGAATAAAAAAATACATCGCACTTATGGATTGAAAGACTCACTATTGTAAACGTATTGATTCTCACCAAATTAACATATTTATTAAGCCCTTATTCAATTTAATCCAAATCAAAGTTGCAATAGTATTTTCCATATAATCTGACAAACTGATTCTAAAATTCATAGAGTGCAAGAATTGTCAAGACAACGTTGAAAAAAAATGAATGAGGGAAAATTTGCCTTAGTAGATATCAAAACATATGTGCTATTGACACAGAAATATGGTGCAAAATACGGAATCTACAAACAGGTTAGTTTCACACACACACATTTAGTGGTGCTGCAAAGTTGGCATTTCAAATAAGGGGGAATGTTGGCCTATTAAGTAAGTAGTGCTGGGAAAATTATCTGTCAATATAGGAATAAAATAACAATCAATCCCTACCTTACACCATTCACACACAAAAACATATACAGCTGGATTATAAACCTCAATATTAAAAAATAAATCATGAGATTGAAAACACAGAAGAATATATTTATGACCCCAGTTCCTTGAGTTAGGGAAAGTCTTCTTTTACAATACACACAAAAAGCAAAAATATAAAGAAAAATTTTTATAACTTTGACTGCATAAAAATTTAAAACTTCTATAAGCCAAGATGCCATAGCAGAGTTAAGATAATTATCAGACTAGGGAACCTTTTGCAACTTCTATAACAAAGAAATGATTACAATCCAGAATATATGGAATTTCTACACAGCAATTTTTAAATGAATAATATTAAAGTAATTCAAGGATGGAGGGAATGGGTAGGGCTACAGATGAAACAAGACAGACCACGTACTGATAATTATTAATGCTGGGTGATCAAGTACATTGAGTTAATTATACTATCCCTCTACTCTGGTATACATTCGAAATTTTTCCATATTATTATTAATGTACTAATATGAAAAAATACTCCAATAGTATAGAATTAAAAAAGCAAGTTGGTAAATATGTAAACTATACTATCTATAATATATTTTAAGCACCTATATTATATGTTTTCTATGGGCCAATTTTCTTAAGCCAGTTTCATTAACCTTATCTTTCTAGAAACTATATATGTGTGTATGCATAAAAAAGATCTCAAATATTATACACCAAACTGATATCAGTGGTTACCTCTGGAGAGAGGGGAGGGTACCTGTATTATGTATGTTCATCAAAAGGGAATTTTAACCTAATCGATAAGGCTCTAATTATTCATGTAAATAAAACATAAGAGGTTATACTACTGCATATGTTTATGAAAACTCATAGAACTGGAATTGTTCTGCACCCTGTCTGTGGTGGCCATTATAAGAATCACTGCAGGTGTAAAAACTCTTAGGACTATACACCAAAAAAGGTGAATTTTATTGTATGTAAATTTTAAAAATTAAAAAAAACACATAATTGTCACCTAAAAGGGGTGAATTTTGCTGTATCTAAAATACACTTCAATATACCTGACCTTTAAAAAAGGAAATATCTTCATTTAAAAAGAAGGATCATAATATAATTTGTTTAAATTACATTAACGGTATGGAAAACTACTTATGATATACGTGATATATATAATCTTTTTAAAGCAGATTACAAGCATGTGTATACAGTACAGTATGACCCCACTTACATGTCTGTATCTTATCTCTGGATATTGAGACTGCAGATATTTTTCTTTGCTTATCTGTGTTTTTATTTTTATGCAATGAATACATACTATTTTGTAATAAAATAATAATTTGTTTCAGTGTTGGGTGTGTTGGCACTGGCCCCATGATGGAGACTCAGTGTAGATGGTACTCTCACACTGGCTCTGCTGCCTAAGCTCAGACTCTAAGGGTGAGCCCTGGCAGTGACCCAAGGGAATACAGTGGGGGGTTCCTGCAGTAAAGAAAAAGGAAAAGTGGTTAGGGCCCTGATAGCAATGAGCCGCTGAGCGTCTGATCATTGGGTTACCACAGGCATGCCTGGAAGAGTTTGCCAAATCAAATATAGCTCTTATTAATGTACTTTGAGGCCCCACTGAGCAGTATCAAAGATTACCTTCCCAGCACACTAGAAAGCATTCTCTGCCAGCAGATTGGCCCCTGACAAATTATTTATAGGCAATTGGTTCACATACTCAAAATGGTATGAATACTTCTAATTATATCCAAACATGCCAAATGTCAGCACACATAATGCTGAGGGTTCACGCTGCCAAATGTCTCACCCTAACAAAAAGGAGGTAGCTGCAGCATCAGCACACTAGTTCCTATATAAGCACGACCAACTTGCGTGCCTTATCTCCACCAAGAACCCAGAGGTAAGTGATGGGGACCTTGGGACCTGAAAGACCAGGGAGCAGAAAGAACTGGCCCAAACCTATCTCTGCGAGCATGCAACTCTCCTCTTAGCTTTGACTTTTATTTTCACAAAGCCAGGCTTTAAGCCGGGGAGATTTTAATTCTGTAACTCTATTATCTTGGAACTTTAGAGCTTCACTAATTAAGAAACTTGTGGTTTACAGTGTTGGACACTTGTGAATCTGCGTTTTCATCTACAGCTTCAGAGGTAAGACTGGGCTTTATTAACTTATTGATGACGGAGGATATTTAGTGCAATGAAGTTGTGAAAATTCTTATTTATAAGCCATTTCCAGGTTTTCATAGTTATACAAGTAGATGGTTTCTCTGAGTGACTGTCTATAAATGCTGAAAAACCTTTTTTTTCAAAATGCCTTATTCTTGGAGACTATCTCATTTGAGTTGCAGGATTAAAGGATCATTTAGGACAGAATGACAGTGAGTTCTCAGCTGTATCAGAAAACTGTCCAGGCGCAATAAACTATTCCATACTAACCTCCCTCTACTGAAAAACACTGGATACAGACATTTTTTAAACATCTCAGAAAATTTTTTATCTAGAAATGTAAACACAAACGTGTCTCGTTAAAATCATAATATATGAGCTAGTTTTTGATTATTTACTGTTATTTGTCATTAGAAAGATTCACTATAGATTGTTTAACAAGTCGCAAGTATTATACCAACAATGTGCTAAGTACCGTGCCTAATTTAGGGAAGATCCTGGCCCTTCCCCAAGTAATTTACTACCTGAAAATAAAAGAAAAATGCAGCCAATCTAACATGCTAACATGAAGAGGCACGTCAATGGTTTACATACATGTGATCTTTTTTTTTTCTCTTTTCTTTTTCTGGACGGAAAGAAAAGAAGCGCTTGGAATTTATGTGAGAAGAAGGGCCTTCTTCATGCTGAAGCTTTCGTTTCTCTATAGCTAGATCTGCTAACTGACAGATGAAATGTCTCGTGTGGGGAGGAGAAAACATCAAAAGAGGTTTTGGAATTGAGGCAACACTAAGTCTCTTAGTAACAAGCCTAATAACAAAAAATCCAAAGTGCTAAAAATTTAATATGTTAGTCTTTTAATGACTCACCGAGAGATATAACACCAAATATCAATATAAAGTAGATGTTAAAAAAAATTATTTGGCTTCTGAGAGAGAATGACCATCTAAAAGGAAAAGATATTTTTGATATCTTTGAAAATCTCAACCTTCCTTTGCACAAGACAGACTTTCCTTTGTAACTGTATGATCGTCCTAGCATACGGTAGATGCAAACGCTATGCAGAAGGAGAAGTGGGGATTAAATAAAGACAGTTGCTATAAATAATTTATTAACAGTTTTAGCTACAGCTATTGTTACATTTTAGAGATTAAAAGCATGCAAGGAATCCATCTTAACTCAATTGTAGGTACCCTAGCCGTGAGGATCAAGATATGTTATATAGGAAGGAAGTTTGCACGGTCCTAAAAGTGAAGCTTCAAATTACAGTCTCATTCCAAACTAAATCCTTTAGACTACCTTAGAACACTGGTGAATGGCAGACTGGAAGAACAGTTACATCCCAGGTTCAGGATACTCATCATTTCTTTTATTTCATATACTAACTCACATGTATGACTTCTGATTTCTATTCCTCCTTCTCTCCCCTTTTTCCCCCAAGGCAGAATCATCTGCTAAATAAATCTCAGCCATGAGTGGGAGTTCAGATGCTGAGATGGCCATTTTTGGCGAAGCTGCTCCTTACCTTCGAAAATCAGAAAGGGAGCGGATTGAGGCACAAAATAAACCTTTTGATGCTAAAATATCTGTCTTTGTCACGGAGCCTAAGGAATCCTACGTGAAGAGCACCATACAAAGCAAGGAAGGAGGGAAAGTAACTGTAAAGACTGAAGGTGGAGCAGTAAGTAAAAACAGAAGGGAAAATACTCTCATTTTACTTCTCTATCTTCTCAATTCCAGAGTGGAAGCCTTACTTGTTGGGAATCTCTATAAGACTATTGCCCATACAAACGCCTTTCTGGTTAATTTACAGATATCACATTTGGAAGGCAAAAGACATTCTCAGCAGTAACCTCATTTCTCCCCTTCCCAACCTCCCATAGGACTTTACCTGTCAGCCTCGCCCTTCACCACTTCCCTTCAACTCCCCACTCCCCAGTCTAAATCCCAAAACTTCAGAGAAGTAAAAACTAGATTCTCGTATCAGAAGAACCTTCGAGTTATTTACTTAGTTAAAAAATGTTTTTCCCCAAAACTTGAAGTTTCTTGTAATAAATAGCAAGGAAAAATAAAAATTTCAACTTATTAAAGTAAAAACATATAAAATGATGAATAAATTTGAGATGGGGAAAGAACGTGGGAGGAAAAAGTTAAAAAAAAAAAAAAGTAATAAAATAGCTCAACGTATGAAACAGATTTTCTTAGCACCAAACTCTGAAATGAAGATATTTTCATGCCTTTATTTAAAGGACACGGAATAAAGTAATGGATGGTGTCTGTAACTGTAGTTTTATAACTAAAACAGACATATAAACATAAACCCTACCTCCAACCATTAATACAAACTGGAATCTTTACTTGCCAGACTCTAACAGTCAGGGAAGACCAAGTCTTCCCCATGAACCCTCCGAAATATGACAAGATCGAGGACATGGCCATGATGACCCACCTGCACGAGCCTGGAGTGCTGTACAACCTCAAAGAGCGCTATGCAGCCTGGATGATCTACGTGAGTTGCCTTAAATTTCTTTCTATTCTATTTATTCCTGAGTAAAAACAAGATCCAATGATGAATTTTCTGATTTTCACAGACCTACTCAGGCCTCTTCTGTGTCACTGTCAACCCCTACAAGTGGCTGCCGGTGTATAACGCCGAGGTGGTGACGGCCTACCGAGGCAAAAAGCGCCAGGAGGCCCCGCCCCACATCTTCTCCATCTCTGACAACGCCTATCAGTTCATGCTGACTGGTGAGTGAGTGAGGCATCTATTTAGGAAATGTGTGAACAGAATCTTTAATGAACAAACATATCTTGTCAGGGCCTTGATTATAATAACACGTTCCTGTCCCATGGGGCTTCACTGTTTTCAAAGAACTTTCAGAGCTGTGATGTCATATACTCTTTCCAACAGCCATCTCCATTTTACTGATGTGCAAAGAGAAGCTCCTTGAGTTAACCCATCTGGGCAACTAACACATCTCTCCTAGCTGAAACAATAACAGCCTTCTATAAAGTTATATTTATTGTTTTCCCATATTTGTACTTTCCAGTTTGGACAGAAAAAAAAGTTTTGAAAATATCCACAAAGCAGTAATCAAGGAAGATAGTTATCAAGCACAACTGGAAAACATTATGAACTCTTACTCTGTATCTTTAAATAGCACTCTAATATTACCAGTCTTTGGGGCAGAAGTTAGTAAAGAATGAGCTCTGATTTTCCTCCCAAAGCTTTTGAAGCATTCTTCTAATGGAATGGAATTTAAAAAAAAAAAAATCCTCTTTCTTAGAACATAATTTTTAATTGTATCAAAGTCTGTTATTTCTTTTATCAAAGCATAAACAAATAGCTTTGGTACCATTATAGTCCCCAAATACATTTTATCTCACCAAATGTATTGCCTTTGGAAATGTTCTAAATTCCTGAGTTTTCCTTTTGTTCCATAAGGCTCTGGAAACTGACTGTGGGGTTTTTTTTGTTTGTTTGTTTTGTCGTACTTGTTTTTAAATAGTCTTTTGAAGGAGGAGAGAAAGAGGAAATGATAAAATAGAAATCTTCCATTACGAATTGGCCAGCAGTTCTACAAGGATTCCATGCCAGTAACTGTGCTTTGGCTGGTCAACAGAAGCTAGCTACCACCCACATAGTATCCAAAAGCTGGCTTATTTCTGAGGTTTTAAAATTCACCACTGCATTTACATTACTATGCACACACACCACCTCTAACCAAGATTCCCATTCTCCAGCTTTGGAGCTGCTCCAAATTCAGGGTTACGTATGGCTCACAAACATTAACTTCATATAAAATCATGTAGAACTGTGGCACTTGACTTGGTAATGCTATTTTAGCATTGCCAAAAGAGACCATAATTTATTTTAATCTATGTTCCCACTAGATGCAATGTGATCCTTCATGATTTTGCTATACCGGAAAATAAATCAGTCTGAATATGATACAAAATGGCTACTTCTCTGAATTCTCTACAATCTAATCTATATCTACATCTAATGAAGATCCAGACTGTATCCATTTCTCTGAATAGAATTTTGTAATTCTCCAAAATCTATCATCTATCAGTATAGAAATAGAGATTTAACAAATCAGCAATTTGGTCTAGTACCAATATGTCAATCACATAACTAGTAACATTTGTTTTCTGTTATTTAGAAATATATATAAAACTAGAAGGAAAATAAAAGTAAATAAACGTAGTAAACACTCAAAATTCTAGATCCCTTCCTTAGTATTATCAGCAAATTAATGATATCAAGAGCTGGGAGGAAACTTCACAAAAAATACAATAAAATATTCCTTTAAAAAAAAAAAAAAGAGCTAGGAGGAGGCCAGATAGTAGAAAAATATATAAGCTGAAAGTTAAAAGACCTGAATATCTTTGACCTTAACAGGCTATGTAATTAACATTAGAAAAGTCAGTTTTTCCTCTGGGGTTCTCAGTTTCTTTATCTGTTAAATGAAAGAGTTGGCCAAAGCATTTGCTAAGACCCCTTATAACTTCAAAATTTTATGATTCTTACTGAAGTATTTACATATGAAATTATATGTCTGGAGTTTTCTTTAAAATAATCCAGTGGAATTGGGATGGGGATATAGAGGAAATAAAATCACCTATATGTTAATAATTGTTGACCCTTTATGATGGGTACATGGGAACTCATTCTATTATTCTCTCTATCCTTGTATATGTTTGAAATTTTCCATAACAAAAGCTTTAAAAATAAATAAAATTTTAAAAAATCAATAATTCTTTGCCTCTCACTTTCACATATTTTACTTCGAGGGTCAAGTGGCTATTTTGGAGGCTAAACACAAAACCAAAATTCTGGGCGACATCTTCAAAAATTTTTAAAGAGAACACACTGTGTTTCATCTGAACTGATCAAATCATCTTCATGTTGAATGTGCTTCTTGTTTTAACTGATGGTCTTAATTTCTCTTTCACAGATCGTGAGAACCAGTCCATCCTGATCACGTACGTAGTTTTGTTTTACTGCTCTGGTTTGTGGTGATTGTTTTCGATGTTGACAACATGGGTTATCATTCTGATCTCTCTTCTGGTTTCTCTTTGACAGCGGAGAATCTGGAGCAGGAAAGACTGTGAACACCAAGCGTGTCATCCAGTACTTTGCAACAATTGCAGTTACTGGAGAGAAGAAGAAGGAGGAACCTGGCAAAATGAAGGTGGGTCTGGTAGCCATAGTTGGAATTGGACGCTGAGAGGGCTCTCAGGAAGTCCACAGCCCCAGATGTGAGGACCGTTCTCTCCTTACAGGGGACTCTGGAAGACCAAATCATCAGCGCCAACCCCCTACTGGAGGCCTTTGGCAATGCCAAGACCGTGAGGAATGACAACTCCTCGCGCTTTGTAAGTCTCCGGTCACAGAGGGGTCTTCTCTGTCCTTAAGTGCCAGAGAAACCATGTCTGAATTACTATTTCAACTGCATCTGCGCTTCATTTTTTTTTAAATATACGCTAAATAATCTTTCTCTTTTCAAGGGTAAATTCATCAGAATCCACTTCGGTACTACAGGGAAGCTGGCTTCTGCTGATATTGAAACATGTGAGTAACAGGACCACTGAAAATCAAAACTGAGAAACTAGCAATTTCATACGCGGGGTATTTTGCCAGGCTTGCTGTGCACGCAGCCTGTAAAACACTGGCCTGCTGCGAGTGTTGCCTGTGAGGTGACATCAGACTTATCCATGTCCACTGCGTGCTCCAATTACCTCAATCTCAGATTGATGTTCTGTAGCACATTCTAGAGCAATTCCTGACTCAGAAGCAATGATGATCTCCCCACCACCCCAACCCCAGGACAAACACAAAGGTTATCTATAGGTTACCATGAGTTACCTATGGGTTCACAAAACAGCTCTGTGATATGCTTTTGATCTGAGCCTTGGTAGATGTTACCAAGGTAGCTCCTCCATCACAGAGTGAGTTTAAAGTGAACCAAGAGGGAGGGGATATTAGAGACTAAGTACAATACAGAGGTCACAGGTCCTCCATATGAAAAGTTAATTTGCCCTAGAGCAGGTATGCTTTAATCTCTGCCCTTAGATGGTGAGAACCATGGGCAATTGCCATATAGATGTGCGATTCTAATATGTAGCACCAAAGGGATCAATCATCAAGATGAAATCTCTGTGGCACTAAATGTAACGCCCCCAATTTGGGCCAAAGATGCTGAGGCTGATTTACTATCTAAGTAGCACCAATATTTTTTCAATTCAGTATCTATATCTCTTTTCAGATCTCCTAGAAAAGTCTAGAGTTACTTTCCAGCTAAAGGAGGAAAGAAGCTACCATATTTTTTATCAGATCACTTCCAATAAGAAGCCAGATCTAATTGGTAAGAACAAACTTAAATTCACAGATGGAAATTAATATTTTTATTAACAACTTCTAATGTAAAACATAAACTCTGAATTCTACGTACCCAGAAATGCTCCTGATCACGACCAACCCATATGACTATGCCTTCATCAGTCAGGGAGAGATCACAGTCCCCAGCATTGATGACCAAGAAGAGTTGATGGCCACTGATGTAAGTCACACACATGCACTTTTAAAAAAGTCCATTATGTATGAGAATGACAATAGCAACCCACGGTAGGTGTGGTTACTTAGGATAAATTCTCCTGAATAAGTCAGTCTCTTCTACTCTAACTTTTGTCCTGTCATCTATCCTGGCAGAGCGCCATTGACATCTTGGGGTTTACTCCTGAAGAGAAAGTATCCATTTATAAGCTCACAGGGGCAGTAATGCATTATGGGAACATGAAATTCAAACAAAAGCAACGTGAGGAACAAGCTGAGCCGGACGGCACTGAAGGTACAAAACTAACCTCCATCTGGGTTTGAAGCATAGAACACGGCAACTGGGGGAAAAAAAAAAAAAAGCCTGTTCTAAACACTGTATCTCCTTTGAAGCTGAGGTTCTAAAGGGCATATATACACACACACAGTGACTACAAATAAATGCAATAAAAAAAATCCATAAAATGCAAACGAAAATTCTCTCATTAATTTTATCACTCCAGCAGTATCTCCCCATACTCTATTTAGAACATGTTCATATAGAAATACATTCACAGCTATCTATCCAACTACACACACATTCATTTAGTTACCCATCCATTCATTCATCCACCTATCTATCTATAGTGCTTCCAAAGAGGCTGTAGAGCCCCGTGTCGTCCATAGTAATTGTGAGTCAAGGAAAATCAAATTGCATGCCTTCTTCACCCCTTTCCATTCCTCACATCTCCATATTTTCATCATTGCTGGCCAGCACAAATTGTAAGGAGATATATATAAAAAGCACAGCCTAGAGCCAGATAATTGGAGACAGAATGACACGGAATAGTGTCCCTGCTTTTCTTTGGCAATGGTGGACAGGCATCTAGGATAATGTTGTATATTGGCCTATTTTAGCACTAGCCAGAAAAACCTAGTAACTAGCAGTATAGGATCTGCCCAAACACAGAACTGGGGGCAGAGGATGCCCCAAGAAACACCTGTGTGTAAGTGTGTGTTGTCTACATATAAATACATAGACAATATAGGCAGCAAAAAAGATAAAAGGAATTGAGAAAGGAAAATCATATATTCTACATATGGAAAGAACATTGAATGACAGGATCTACCATGGAAAGCTAAAGTTATCTACTCTTTGAAACCTTTCCTGACAATGCCAGCTTGACATTCTCTCTCCCTACTCTAAACTTTTGAGAGTTACTTTTATACCCGACATGCAGCATTTACATTACAGTTATTGACGGAATTTTAGAAAGGAACTCTGTAGAGGTTACCCCACTCACTGATGAGATGGATTGACACAAGAGCCTGAACAATGGATTCAAACATACAAATGACCATGAAGATGGCACAAGATGGGGCAGCCATCTCTTTCTGTTATACATAAGGAAGGTCACCGTGAGTCAGAACTGACTTGACAGCAACTAACAACAACAAAGGTCACTCAGTAAAGTCTTATCACCACATTTTCAGATAAAGAAACTGATGCAGTGAAATTAAATCATGAGCGGCAAAACCGAGATAAGAATCCAAATACTCTTTTATCCCTCTCAAACAGTGAATATTAAGATATATCTATCTTGTCCTTCCAACTACATCTAATGAGTCTTAAGAGCAAGGACTATGTCCTTCACCTTAAGAAAGCATTGCAATGAACACTGGACATATGCTTACTGTTGATGAATTTCTCAAAAGCTACTTGCAATAAAACACCAAAGCCAGTATAAGCAATCGACTACTCAGTGGCAAGAACATGTTCTAATGTATAGAGAGTCTCATTTGATCTTCTATACAATCATTTGAAGCTTTTTATTTAGAAAATAAAGAAACTGGATTGGAGGACATGGAAAGATTAGGCTAGAGACGCTGTCCATCATTAAACATCATTTCTTGAATTGTGTCTCTGCAGTTGCTGACAAGGCGGCCTATCTCCAGAACCTGAACTCTGCCGACCTGCTCAAAGCCCTCTGCTACCCCAGGGTGAAGGTTGGCAATGAGTTTGTCACCAAAGGCCAGACTGTGCAGCAGGTAAGTGCTCTTCAATGAGTCAGCCACAACCCAGGCCTTCATGACATGTCTTTAATAACACCGACAAACATTACCCGGTCTGTGAAGGTGTACAACGCCGTGGGTGCTCTGGCCAAAGCCGTCTACGAGAAGATGTTCCTGTGGATGGTCACCCGCATCAACCAGCAGCTGGACACCAAGCAGCCCAGGCAGTACTTCATCGGCGTCTTGGACATTGCTGGCTTTGAGATCTTTGATGTGAGTTATCTTCGTATTAATGAAAAAGTGGGAAGGAGGCAACTGTGGGCTTTGTATACTAGGTTATTATCATTATTCATTTACATTTAAAGCGTCCACAATGCTTTCTCCAACAATGCACCTAGAAAAAGAATTATTTCCAAAATATCTAGGAGTTAATAGAAAGGAATAATAACAAAAGTTGACATTTACTGAGCGATTGGTGTGTTTCTGGCACTATACCAAGCACATCCAAATACTACTTCGTTTAATCTTAAAAACAAACCATGAAGGAATAACTAATACTGCTGAGTAAATACTAATAAAACTGAGACTCAGGAAAATCAAAACACTTGCTGAAGATCATGCAGCCAGTATAAACAAAGCCAGGCCAGGAACCCATATCTGCGGCATCTGGTCCATATACGAGGCATCTCCCATGGAGCAGAAAGGGCCCAAAACTGGAAGCCTAGAGACAAATCATTGTCTCTCCTCTTCCAGATTCATTTTATATAAAACATATCATCTCTGGGGCATCAGCCTCGCCATCGATAAAATGAGAGAGTAAATTATTACTCAGACTCTTTCAGATTCTCAATTGCTATACTACATCAGGTCTCTTCATTCACAGCTTTCACAGGAGGGATATCAAATGTTTGACATGAACAGAAATTAGCCTATTCATTTCACTTTATACAGCAGTTAAAGGTCTTAAGATAAGGTTTCCTTAATAATGTGACAGCCAAAGGTGAAACTGTGAACTTTATCTTGATTCGGAGAGTGGGGATACTAAAAGAAGTGAGGTTTTCCAATAAATACTTTCCCCTTAACCCTTAAATCTGAACCATCACTCACAGGGCCATGATGTGCTTTTAAAGCACATTACTGCCCATGCAATCTCAAAGATGGAATGAGGTGGGTTCTTAGCAGACCTCTTGCTATTTTAATTGATACTTGTGTCCATAAATAATGCCCAGAAGTCATAAGAAAGGCTCATGTTAATAATTATCAATGTTTTCTGGGATTTTTTAATGAACAATAATTAGTTTAGATCAATTTGATTACTACATCTTTTCAAGAACAGAATTTTTTTCATTAATGAAAATTCCACTGCCACAAAAATCCATTTAATGTTGGAAATCCCTACTATTTTGTACAGTTCAACAGCCTGGAGCAGCTGTGCATCAACTTCACCAATGAGAAACTGCAACAGTTTTTCAACCACCACATGTTCGTGCTGGAGCAGGAGGAGTACAAGAAGGAAGGCATCGAATGGAACTTCATTGACTTTGGGATGGACCTGGCTGCCTGCATTGAGCTCATCGAGAAGGTCTGTATCACTTTCAAAGAAAGGAAGTATTTCTGTAATCTCAAATAGTTGCGTGATCAGAACAAATCTGAAAAGTTACACTTTACTATTTGTAAATGATTTCCTCTTTTCAGTATTTACAGAAGAGATCAGAGTGTTTAGTTTAGTTCTAACCATTTTTGTTCTAACACTGACTCCAATCCAATTTTAAAGCACCACCAAAAACTCTATTGGGATGGTCTACTTCACTAAAAGAACTACCTCATTAGTTCTAAACTTGTCTCCATTATGATCCAAGATGACAGCAATAGAAATAAATCTCTTTTCTAAATAAAAATTAATGTACAGGTAACATGCCTAAGGCTTATATGAGAGTGAATCTGTTCGGAAGTCATAAGTCAAATTGCTTACGCTTTTTCGTAATCTATCTTTAAGCTACTTAAGACACAGAATATCCTTAATAAGGTTTTGGTTATTCTGTTAAATTATTTGCATATACAGTAAACATTACTCTAAGTCAGTAAGTCATTTCTGTAGTAAAATAAAACCTTGTCAAAAAATTAATTCACTTAGTAGGAAAAATGTGTGTAACCATTTAAACAAATCACTCCCACATGCCGTGCTGATATCCCGAGTTTATATCCCGCTATTCTTTTAATGGAGCCCTGGGGGGCAGTGGGTAAGAACTCGGCTGCTAACCAAAAGGTCGGCAGTTTGAATCCACCAGCTGCTCCTTGGAAACCCTATGGGGCAGTTCTATTCTGTCCTCTAGGGTCACTATGAGTTGGAATCGACTCGACAGCAACAGGCTTGGTTTTTTTGGTTTATTCTTCTTATTAAAAATGATGCTATGGATTGAATGTTAGAAGGAATGATGCAAAAAATCATTCTGGTAATAACAAAGGTACTTCTTTGAGCTGTGAACCTGGTTTACTTCATAAATATATTTAATTGAGGCCCCTGAAAATTCAACCAAATGACAGTCACCATGTCTTTATCTTTTGAGAGAAGCTAGGCTGAAACCCAATGTCTACTTTTCTAAATTCAGCCACTGGGCATCTTCTCCATCCTGGAAGAGGAGTGCATGTTCCCCAAGGCCACAGACACTTCCTTCAAGAACAAGCTGTATGACCAGCACCTGGGCAAGTCGGCCAACTTCCAGAAGCCCAAGCCCACCAAAGGGAAGGCCGAGGCCCACTTCTCGCTGGTACACTACGCCGGCACTGTGAACTACAACATTGCCGGCTGGCTTGACAAGAACAAGGACCCCCTGAATGACACCGTGGTTGGGCTGTACCAGAAGTCCGCAATGAAGACTCTGGCCAGTCTCTTTTCCACATATGCTACTGCCGAAGCAGGTACTTTCTGTGCCCTTAACCTCAATTAAACCTATTCCCAGAGAATGTTCATGTAGCATATCAGCCTCCAGGAGTCTACTTTAATTGATGGGTTTTCTTCTTACCTCAGACGGCAGTACAAAGAAAGGTGCTAAGAAGAAGGGCTCTTCTTTCCAGACCGTGTCGGCCCTTTTCAGGGTAAAGTACAAATTTAATTTGAAAACCCTAGTCAGCTTCTACGAATTATCATTAATTATTGGATTTAGAATAAATTAGGAGGGAAGGGAATGTTAATAGAAATCATTTTAAATACTCACACTTCTTGTCAGAATATAACCAAAGCAACACTCTTCCTGTAGGGAAAGATGCTTCACCCATTATACTTTTTTTTTTTTCTTTTTGACTCTTCCCGGGATTGAGTAGATTTCAGGCATTTTATTGTTTTTGTAGTTGCTGTCAAGTTGATTCCGATTTATGGCAACCTCATGTGTTACAGAGCAGACCTGCTCCATAGGCGTTTCTTGGCTGTTATCATAATGGAAGCAGCCAGACCTATCTTCCATGGCACCACTGGGTGGGTCTGAATCGTCAACCTTTAGGTTAGCAGTCAGGTGCAAACCATTTGTGCCACCTAGGGAGCTCCATTATTCTTTATTATGATTATCTAATCTATTCAAGAGGAGTTCCTGGGTGGCGAAAACAGTTAAGCATTAGACTACTAACTGAATGGTTGGCAGTTCAAACCCACCCAGAGGCACCATGGGAGACAGGCCTGCCAATCCGCTTGAAAACTCCATGAGTCGGATTCGACTAGCCGAAACTAACAACAACAATCTATTCCAGAATGCCAAAACGTCCTTAGAAGCTTTCTTATTACGTAATGAGGCTGAATGTTAAACAAGCACAGCTGAAGGTCAAAGGGGTCCCTGCAGAAGCCCGCATCCTTATTCCACTAATGCTGACCTGTCAGAATGCTCCTGAGTTCCTCTTTGAGTGAGCCTGAGATATACTTTTTAGAACATGCTTCCACCAAAACACATCTTTGTCCTCTGAGGGTGGATTTAATTTTGTGCAATAGCTGGACATCATCTAACATCAAGCCTAGTGATTTAGATGGATGATTAAGCTAGAAGGTAACTCTTGAGATTAAAATAACAACAATAATAATTTTATTACAAAATAATGTGATTTTCTTACGTAGCTTAAAAACTGGCCCTTCCAAAGGGGAGTGTGCAAAATGTCTGGACTATTCTGCTCTATCAGAATTTGTATGGTTAAGTCTCATTCCTTTTAAAACTAAAATGCATATGTGACCTATGGCCTAAACAGGAAAACTACCTTTTTTATTTTTCTTTCTCACTACCAATTTGCAGTATCTCACCATATAGATATCTTTCATCAATTTGCCCTTGTATATGTTTCTGAGATTAGAAACTCACATTACTTGTTTTGTTTTCCTAATGGTTAACTGAGATATGAAAAAACTCTGCCTCGTCCAAGAGTATACCTGAGAAATATCGAGAAATATTTATATGAGAGTTTTCTACGGTTGAATAAAACATCACCCTTTGCCCAGTACTCTCTTTCTGGAATAACTCCCCCCATATGCCTCAGACTCTGGATCTTTCTCAGGTACCCAAGATCTGCCCACACAGATAATGTTGTCTCACTACCTTAGACTCTTTGAAAAACAAAGGAAAATCAAGGGGTTAGAGATTCCAGGGAATAATAAACCTGAGGAAGGAATGGCAAGTTGGGAAATTTGCTAACCTGAGTTACTACTATAAAATATTACTGTAAAAATTATTAGCTCTAGACAGAGATGGAAGAGACCTTAGAGACAATCTCTCAACTATTTTCATATAAAGCCCAGAGGCATGAAAGGGATGTTACAGTGTCAGGCAGCTTGTCAGTGGCATAGCTGAGGCTTTGTCTTTTGTCTTCTGATTCCCAGTCCAGAACACTTCCTCTGCATCAAGGCTACCAGATGTGCAGTCTGTTTATAAGACAGCTCCTAGGTATTATTAGTGAACACCCTGGAGATATGCATTTCTTCCCAGCACTTTGGCCTCTTAGTTATCTGGCAGGTTAGAATTCTTGAGACCTCAAAAGACAGAGTAATTGAAGCCTTATGTGCTTGTGCCAAGGAGCCTTGGTGGCTCAAAGTTAAAGCGCTCAGCTGCTAACTGAAAGGTTGACAGTTGGCACCCACCAGCTGCTCCGTGGGAGAAAAGACCTGGCGATATGCTCCCATAAAGATTATGGCCTCGGAAACCCTATAGGGTCGCTATGAGTCTTAATCGACTGGCTGGCACACAATAACAACAAAAATGCTTATGCCAATAGTTAAGATACTGCCCAAGTTAATTACACATAATTATAAAAAAAGGCAATCTGAAATAGAACTTTCCCATAAAGTCTCTTCTATCTGGTTTTCTAGGAAAACTTAAATAAGCTGATGACCAATCTGAGGAGCACTCACCCCCACTTTGTACGGTGCCTCATCCCCAATGAGACCAAAACTCCTGGTAAGACACAAGAGCATGAAATAGTCCAACAGGCACAAGTTTTAAAATTCAGTGCCCAGCAGTAAGAATTCTGGTATGCTTTTAGGGGCCATGGAACATGAACTTGTCCTGCACCAGCTGAGGTGTAATGGCGTTCTTGAAGGCATTCGGATCTGCAGGAAAGGATTCCCAAGCAGAATCTTATATGGGGATTTTAAACAAAGGTTAGTCTCTCTTCATTGTATTTCACTAAATGCCAGGAATATTTTATCATTTTTACTATTGTCATCTGTTCATTGTATTTCATGTATCCTATGTAGTATAACATTGTAGAGTCAAATAATATATTCTTCTGGTAGTGGTGTAGAGTAACAGACTAGAAAGAGGTGGCATTTCTTAAAAACAGGAAGAAGGCACGTGTTAGACCACAGTGAATCATACTGTTTTACTATCTGACCAGAAGGGACACTTAAATTTTCTACTTTTACCTTTTCTCTCAGATTTTTATCGATGATTCTTTCTGGGGTCATTTGGTTTGCATATGTGATCCTGATCCTTCTTTCTTTGTCTAACTGAACAGATACAAGGTTTTAAATGCAAGTGCTATTCCAGAGGGACAGTTCATTGACAGCAAGAAAGCTTCTGAGAAACTTCTTGCCTCTATTGATATTGATCACACCCAGTATAAATTTGGACATACCAAGGTATAAAACCCGTTGCCGTCAAGTCGATTCCGACACTTAGTGACCTGTTATTTATCTACACCTGATCTAAGTACCTTCTGCCATTTCTGTGTCTCCTGTAGTATGAGGATGATTTGTGATTCTTCCTTTGTCCAGGTTTTCTTCAAAGCTGGCCTTCTGGGTCTCTTGGAAGAAATGAGAGACGAAAAGTTGGTCCAGATTATAACAAGAACTCAAGCAGTCTGCAGAGGATTCTTAATGAGGGTAGAATATCAGAAGATGTTGCAAAGAAGGTAACAACCATACAGAAGATCAGGATTATGAGGGACCCTTGGGGACTATCAGTCAGCTTTCCTCATTCATTAATTCTGTAATTCTGTGGCTAATATATGGCTCCCACCCAGTTCAGAAACTGCCCCTACAATACTTCAGCCTTTGCTTAACCCCTCACACCTGGATTTTCTCCAAAACTTCTCTCCTGCCTCCAATTTCTCACATACAGCTGCAGGAATAATTTGCAGTAAACACTGTTTTCATCATGCCACTTCTCAGTTTGTGGCTCCCTGTGGTCTCCCATGTCAAATCTGGGTTGCCTTGCCTGATTGTCAAAGCTCTTTCTATTCTCCTCCTCATCTGTCATCTCCAACCTCATAACCTTTTCCAGCCAGGCTAAACAATATGCTATCTCCCAGCCTCATATCTGCACAAGTCCTCTCCCTGCATTCTAATGTATCTATTTACCAATTCAAAACTTCCAGCGCGCCTATCCCTAATTAACCTCACCTGCTCTCTCTACCCAGCACTACCACATTCTCTCTCCCTCCACACACATTTTGCATTTATTTTGGTCATCTGTGCTTCTTTAGGTACTGCGTTAGAAGTGTTCCCAAGTCTTTTACATGTGTCGACATTATGTTTTGTTGTCTTAGCATCTGCCTTCTAAGAGTTACTGTTCTTATAAATTTGGACCTGCAGAAAAAGAATTCCCATTTTAACAAGCCTGAAGAGACATACACATGGCTGTCAGATAGTCAAACACTGCCAGTCTATTGCTATCATTTGCAGCAGGGGTATCTTTTATTACTATATAAAAATTGTATTTAACAAAACAAATTTTTGGAAGTAGAAAAGCACAACCCATCCTGAATGTCCTGAAGATGTTAACAATCTAGTTGTGCAGGTAAAACTGAGGAACTTGAAAGAATTCGAGAAAAGTCAAGATAATATTTGAAGAAGCTGACAACAGAACTGTAGAGAGTGGATAACTTACTGGTGGTCAAAATAAGGGGAGAGGCTTCGAGAAGAGCTGATAAACCGCAGCTCAATTTAGGTGCGGCAAGGCAGAAAGCAACCTACACCGTTTCACAGTTTACATGTGCGCTGACGGCGGAGCAGCACCGTCAACTTACAACTGCCACACACACTCCCAAATCACTAATATTGTAATATGTCCAATGATCTTAAAAACGGTACGTGCTGCTCATACAGTCAAATTATTCACCCTCTAGAGTCAGCTTCTTCCTTAGTTTGACAGGGGCTTGAGAACACAGAATGGATCGGTATTAGTAGTACAAGTTAACAAAGTGGCTTTATTGTGGACTACTGACTATGAGTGTGAGTGTGAAAGTATGTTTGTGTGTTTATGTGTGTATATAAATAATTAGACATATGTGTATGTGGGAAGTGTTCATTAAAAGGATTCTATGTGTAATAAATAACATACCTAATACAACAATCGACACTGAAATTTTTATGGCTTTTCAGAGAAGCCCTTTTCTGCATCCAGTATAACGTCCGTGCATTCATGAATGTCAAGCACTGGCCCTGGATGAAGCTGTTCTTTAAGATCAAGCCCCTGCTGAAGAGCGCAGAAACCGAGAAGGAGATGGCCACCATGAAGGAGGAGTTTGCAAAAACCAAAGACGAACTCACCAAGTCAGAGGCTAAGAGGAAGGAGCTCGAGGAAAAAATGGTCACTCTCTTGAAAGAGAAAAATGATCTACAACTGCAGGTCCAATCTGTGAGTACTCTATTCAGATGCTTCGTGTTACTGACAGTTTTGTTTATTATGCTTTAGGTGAAAGTTTACAGAGCAAATTAGTTTCTCATTCAAAACTTGATACACAAATTGTTTTGTGATATTGTTTGCAATCCCCACAATGTGTCAGCACTCTCCCCCTTTCCACCTCGGGTTCCCGGTTTCCATTCCTACTGAACATACATATACACTGAATTTACAAAAGTCTCTTCCTTGTAAAAAAATCTCAAGTTGCTTTTTTTGGTATTTCACTTATCTTTCAATATTCCTGTAAAGAAAGTAAGGCACAATTATTTTGAAGTTACAAATGGAGAAAGGAAGGCTGAAGAATTTATTCAATACTATCACAAAATTTAACAGCCACAAAGGAAGGAGTTTAAAACCAAGTCTCCCAAATCTGTCATATTTTATCAATTTGCCTTGGGTGCTTCATCCCAACCTTTAAAGTACAAGTCTATTTTTTGAATGCCAGTCTACTAGATTGTATTTAAACTCAACAAAGATAGTATTCTTTTTTCTCTCAATATCTCCTATCCACAGCCCCCAAGAATTTAGCAGTAAATTTACCTGAGTTTACTTGAACTGAACTACCAGAAAATGTGCCCTTTGTGATTCTTCCTTTGAGACATACCTGATATTCTTAAGGCCTCTGTTTACTGGCTCAGGGTGAAGCCGTAATTAGGGTACCGGGCAGGTTTGGCACCAGAGCTCTAGCCAAACCTAACCTCCCTGTTCCTTGGTTCAAAAAGCCCAACAATGTCAAGATACCTGTGAAAGGGATAGTTTTCCTAAATTTTTAAGCTATTTCAACTTTTCCTTCTGATAGCTCTACTTCTATGAAAGTTACATTTTTCTAGAAGCATAGCCTCTTCATCTTAATCACTTTAACCAGAGTTATTATCATCAGTCACTCAGTAAATATTTATTGCACATAACTGTCAAAAATAAAAGCAAAGAAACCCTGGGAAGTTCCCGTTAGCATCCATTTAAACACTTTAAACATTTAGGCTATTAACAAAACGAACACTGTGAAATTAAAGATTTTCTCTGGTCCAGAGTAATCTAACAAATTAGTACTTAAACTGATTTTTATTTGAGTTCTTTAATCAGTCATTTGTGAAAACTTTTTTGAACTATGCAACTTCTCGGAATTACATGTTCTTATACATTCTAAGGACACCCTGGTGGCACAGCTGCTAACCAAAAAGTCGGCAGTTCAAATTCACCAGGCATTCCTTGGAAACCCTATGGGGCAGTTCTACTCTGTCCTATAGGGTCGCTGTGAGTCAGAATCAACTTGATGGCAACAGGTTTTGGTTTTTATATATCTGAAAATTAATTTTGAGACTAATAGGTAATTCTTTAAATGAAAATTTTGGAGAATTATAGCACTGCTTATGGACTATCAAGAAGGTTTTGAGTATAGAGTAATGCTACATGGAAATATATCCAAAGGCATAAAATTATTTAAGTTTTCTTTCTTTTGCTTTTCTTTTTTTAGTCTATCTAGCAAACAGTTATTTGAGGGGGGTTTAAAATGGCCAGAACCAAAACTAACCAATTGACTAAATCAAAATCTTTGGATTTTACAGCTGAAAAGCTCTTAGCAATGATTTATTTCAACCCCCTTATTTACATATGAGGAAGCGGAGAGTAAGAAAAGAAGAGCAATTTGCCCAAGGTCTTACATCTGGAGGCAACATCAGTACAAGAACCCAGGCTTCCTTTTGCCCTGTCTAGGGATCTTTCCACTCTTGTACACACTGTATTTTTAAATAACTGATATCTGCAATTCAATCATTTTTTCAAACTAGTTTGCTTCTAAAGCTATAGTCTCACTTCTCTTTTAATTAGCTATATTTCTCCAGGCTATGTAATGTTCAGTTAAGTTTAATGTTATACTTCATACTGAAAAATTCATCAATATTCAATAAACGCTACTATTTTGCACAAAGAACAAGTTCAGGATAAGTAACAATCTCTCTAAATATCTTAATGTCTCTCGCCACAGGAAGCTGATGCCTTGGCTGATGCAGAGGAGAGGTGTGAGCAACTGATTAAAAACAAAATCCAGCTCGAGGCCAAAATCAAAGAGGTGACCGAGAGAGCGGAGGATGAGGAAGAAATCAATGCTGAGCTGACGGCCAAGAGGAGGAAACTGGAAGACGAATGTTCAGAACTGAAGAAAGACATAGATGACCTTGAGCTGACATTGGCCAAGGTTGAAAAGGAGAAACACGCCACAGAAAATAAGGTACGAGTCATATTCTGCTATACTATGTAGAGGTTCTGCCACCTAACTGAGCTGCTTTATAACAGAGATCATTTCTTTCTTGCTTTTTCAAGGTAAAAAATCTCACAGAGGAGATGGCAGGTCTGGATGAGACCATCGCAAAGCTGACCAAGGAGAAGAAAGCCCTCCAAGAGGCCCACCAGCAGACCCTGGATGACCTACAGGCAGAGGAGGACAAAGTGAGCACCCTAAGCAAGGCTAAAACCAAGCTGGAACAGCAAGTGGATGACGTAGGTGCATTTTTAATATTCTTTTGAATTTTTTTTTTTAAAACATACTTTCCATTTTAAACAATTTGACTTTTTCATTAGCTTGAAGGGTCTTTGGAGCAAGAAAAGAAACTTCGCATGGACCTAGAAAGAGCAAAGAGGAAACTGGAGGGAGACCTAAAATTGGCCCAAGAATCTACAATGGATATAGAAAATGACAAACTGCAACTTGATGAAAAACTTAAAAAGTAGGAGCTCCAGAAAAAAATTCTGTGTGACCTCATCTTTCAATTCATATGGGTATTAATATGTCTTGTTCTTCTGTCTAAAGGAAAGAATTTGAAATCAGCAATCTGATAAGCAAAATTGAAGATGAACAAGCAGTAGAAATTCAACTACAGAAGAAAATCAAAGAATTGCAGGTGAGTCATCTCACCTCCATCCTTTCCACAAACCAAGAAAACTGAAATTGAGAGGAGTTCATATTAATGTGCTCGTGTCACTCCCAGGCCCGCATTGAGGAACTGGAGGAGGAAATCGAGGCAGAACGGGCCTTCCGAGCCAAGGCCGAGAAGCAGCGCTCTGACCTCTCCCGGGAACTGGAGGAGATCAGTGAGCGGCTGGAAGAAGCTGGAGGGGCAACTTCTGCTCAGGTGGAGTTGAACAAGAAGCGGGAGGCTGAGTTCCAGAAAATGCACAGGGACCTGGAGGAGGCCACCCTGCAGCATGAGGCCACGGCAGCTGCTCTTCGGAAGAAGCATGCAGATAGCGTGGCAGAGCTTGGGGAGCAGATTGACAATCTTCAGCGGGTCAAACAGAAACTAGAGAAGGAGAAGAGTGAGCTGAAGATGGAGATTGATGACCTTAGCAGTAACGCAGAGGCCATCTCCAAAGCCAAGGTACCCAATACTGTCTCTAAATCAGGGAAATTAATAGTCTACAAGAACACCCATTGATCTCTGTCATTAAACATTGTTCGCAGGCAGTTGATAGCACTACTCTATTATTTTCTATTCTCATATATTCCATTCTACTTCTTTCTTTCTTTTTTTAAACAAGCTCTGGCCAGTTTTACTGAAGAAAAACAATGCATGATTTATTTTTCACCAGCATGCTTCTAATGATATCAGAATTACCTGGAT
Organism: Trichechus manatus latirostris; assembly: GCF_000243295.1. Lineage (NCBI taxonomy): Eukaryota > Metazoa > Chordata > Mammalia > Sirenia > Trichechidae > Trichechus > Trichechus manatus. The sequence goes on from NW_004443976.1 coordinate 8,907,178, forward strand.
CAATGATAGCCGGTGTGCATACTCTGTACTATTTTCTGCACGCTGTGCCCAATTCAATATCACTGCCACTGTAGTGATGGACACCAGTTTGGGCTAACATGGCGAAGTACTCTATTTCGGATTTCCTCAAGGCAGGGTAGTTGTTGGCAAGGATGACCAGTTTCGCTTTGCCTTGCTTGATCATCTTCATAGTCTGCTTGTACCCCAGCAATGTATTTTCCACTTTTCAAAACAAGCTGGAGTCTAGAGTTGATCAACTCCAGCGACTTTTTCATCTTCTTTGCAGCCTCCATCTTCCTGCCTTAGGTGCGGGGAGGGCCCCTAACCACAAGCAGCTGCCAAGATGGCTAGCGAGGGAGAAAGGCTCTATTTCATTTTTTTAAATGCTGGGTCCGACCCACTAAGACGATTTCAAAATTCACTTTCAACAGCTGCCTGTGTGATTACAATAAGTGAATGGTTTCCAACAATGACCAGTTTAGAGACATTTGTGCACTCACCACGCTTGAATTATGGCATGTTCCACAGAGCTGATGTCATAACTTTCTACTCACACTTGACATAAACGTATTCACTCTAAAAACAGTCTAGGAATCAAGTTTAAACTTTTTTTTAATGCACTCAGTGTCTCATCTTTCACTGCCACTTCTTGTAGGGAAACCTTGAAAAGATGTGCCGCACCCTAGAAGATCAAGTGTGTGAACTTAAAACGAAGGAGGAAGAGCAGCAGCGGCTGATCAATGACCTGTCCGCACAGAGAGCGCGCTTACAGACTGAAGCAGGTCCTGCCACTATGTGCTAGAGAAAAGTGATGCCAGGGGGCCTGAATAAATAACGATTATTTCCATTTTAGAGGGGGATGAACAAAGTATCAGAAATTCCCAAGCAAGCCAGAAAGAAAAAAAAGCAAGAATGAGCAGACTACTCGTTACACTCCTATGGCAATCCTGCTTTTTAATCTGTAGTTCTAATCAGTTCTATAACAATATTAAGAAGTGGATAAGGTATATAATTATATATATATACACGACATCATATATATTATATATGTATCATGTATGTATATATATATATACACACACACACATATATGCTTTAGGCTTGTGTGTGTGTGTGTGTGTGTGTGTGCGCAATTTACAAATTCCTTTGCTTCGATTATTCTCAGGTGAATATTCCCGACAATTAGATGAGAAAGATGCTTTAGTCTCTCAGCTTTCAAGGAGCAAACAAGCATCTACTCAGCAGATTGAGGAGCTGAAACGTCAGCTAGAGGAAGAAACTAAAGTGAGTTTTACCAAAGATCTTCTTGGCTGATCAAACCTAAATTTGTCCATTTAGGTTCTACTTGAGGTGTGCAAATTAAGTATCACTGAATAAAACAATTTAAGCCACCAAACTGGTACTTCCGCAGGCCAAGAACGCCCTGGCCCACGCCCTGCAGTCTGCCCGCCATGACTGTGACCTGCTGCGGGAACAGTACGAGGAGGAGCAGGAAGGCAAAGCTGAGCTGCAGAGGGCGCTGTCCAAGGCCAACAGTGAGGTTGCCCAGTGGAGGACCAAGTATGAGACAGACGCCATCCAGCGCACAGAGGAGCTGGAGGAGGCCAAGTATGTGCTATGAACTCAGGAGGAAGAAAAAGACATGGTCTCTCAGCTGCTCAACTCAGCAACTCCCAAAAGCAGCTGTGATATCGTTGATGATAATGATAACAAAATAATAATAATAGAAGATAATACTAAGTGCATACTACATGTCAAATACTATATATACATTAGCTCATTTACTTTTCAGAACAACTTCATATTGGTATTATTATTCTACAGATGAGGAAATTGAGGCTGTGAGGGGCTAAGCAACTAACCCAAGGTTATATAGCTACTAAATTGTACATCCAGGACTGGAACCAGACATTCTGATTCCAGGGCCCACCTTCTCAAGCATTGCAGTAGACAGACACATCTCTTAAAACCCATGTTGGAGGCTACTAAACTGTACAGAATGCCCAGGGTTGATCTAAATAAAGCAAATCCTTAGTCTCTGCACAGACCACAGGAGATGTTCTTGGGCATCAGGGCTAAAGGCTTTTGTGTACCTTAAGGATATATATACTTCGTACATAATTTGAAATGAAACAAGAAGCCAGAGGGAAAAAATCCTGTCCTTGCTTAAACTGCATGCATTGTCCTTATTTATCCATCAATTTATTTCTCTCGAGATTGTATAAATTTATATGATTGGAAGAAACTGGCTGTTCTCTAGGGGAAAGGCACATAAAATGAAGTGGAAAGTCTGGGAAAACAGATGAATATGCCCAGTGTACATTTACCCAATGAAATACCTAGTTAGCCTCAAATCCTCTTTGGAAAGAGAGGGGATATATAAATTAATCAGTAAATTTGTCTGAGTTAAGCATTCTCCACAACCACACACAATTAGAAGTCCTAAAAATCCTGAATTGCTTAATGCAGTAAGACACATTCAATGGCAGCAACAACAGTGGCCTCTAAGAATTCAATAGCACACCAAGCACTTGAACACAGTTGTTCATCACTTTGGACCTTGTTGTACAGTTAGTTTATCGATCTAGAAAGCAGTTCTAGCTGCCACAGTTTTGAAAACAATATGTTATATACCATTATATACTCAGGAATGTAGAAAGGGGCCAAGGAGGTTCTGGCATTGCTCCTATGCTTGGCCACTCTCCTTGACTGCCTGGCTAATTCATCAGGAAGAAGCTGGCCCAGCGTCTGCAGGATGCTGAGGAGCACGTAGAAGCTGTGAACGCCAAATGTGCTTCCCTTGAAAAGACGAAGCAGAGGCTCCAGAATGAAGTGGAGGACCTCATGCTCGATGTGGAAAGATCGAATGCTGCCTGTGCGGCTCTTGATAAGAAGCAAAGGAACTTTGATAAGGTGACCAAGATGCCTGTTTAAACTTATAAATGTTTTACTTGGTCTCTCTTTCTCTTTGTGTAGGTTGACGATTTATTGCTTTTCAGGTCCTATCAGAATGGAGACAGAAGTACGAGGAAACTCAGACTGAACTTGAGGCCTCCCAGAAGGAGTCTCGCTCTCTCAGCACTGAGCTGTTCAAGGTGAAGAATGCCTATGAGGAGTCGCTGGACCAACTTGAAACACTAAAGAGGGAAAATAAGAACTTGCAACGTGAGTCCTCTTAAACTTCTCTACCCCATGCAGACCTGGCAGAACCCTTCCATTTTGCCATATGTCTGACTCTATTTCCCTTGTCTAATCCCCGACAGAGGAGATTTCTGACCTCACTGAGCAGATTGCTGAGGGAGGGAAGCAAATTCATGAACTGGAGAAAATAAAGAAGCAAGTGGAACAAGAGAAATGTGACATTCAGGCTGCCTTAGAGGAAGCAGAGGTATGTATTATTATGTTGTGGGAAAAAAATCGAAGACCAAGCAGTGAAAATATTCAAAGAGAGCAACGGTACTGTGAGATTGAGACATTATTATGGAGCTGTTGAGAATTTAAACTCTATAACCTTTATGAAGAACAAGTTGACAATAGTTATCAAAAGCTTTAAAAATGTAAATACTCTGGTGCATTAACTCTAAGAACCCATTCCAAGAAAATAATCTTAACTAGAGGCAAAGCTTTAAGCACCATGATGTCCAATCCAAAAACAAGAATCTGCAAATTATGGAACACTCATAGAATGGAATTTTATATAGCCATTAAATTTAATTAATATGGGGAAATATTTATGGTAAACAGCAATTTTTAAAGCAAGATACAAATTTGCATATACACTAAATTTTGGTTATGTAAAAATACATATAAATAGGAAAAAAAGGACCAAATTAAAATGGTTATCTGAGTGGAAGCACAATGGGTGGGTTTTTTCTTCTGTTTTTATGTATCGTCCCCACGTTCTATAAGGAACATGTATTTTGTAATCAGAAAAAGTATGTATGTTTTAAAACTGAGAGTTTCTTTACCAGGAATAAATATATCACACGTGAACATTTTAATTTATAAAACAGGTTGAGGGTTCATGTTTACTACACCTAAGTTTAATCATATAATTTTTGTTCTAATATGACTAATGTTTGCATAGCACTTTATCTTCTACAAAGCACCTTTATTACAGAACCACCCTGCATAATCTGTGACTGAATAAACAAAACACTGATTTACCTAGCTGATTTACCAGTTACTGGCAGAAACAGGAAAAGAATCCATTACCTCCTGATAATTTTACCTAGCAGGTTCCTGGAATTATTATATCAACTTTGCAAAATTAGACAAACTGGTATTAATAAAAATTTGGCTCACGAGGGAATGTATTCCAAATATTCAAGTTATTTTCTATTATTAATTGTTCACTGCTTTGTTAAGGCTTCTCTTGAACATGAAGAAGGAAAGATCCTGCGCATCCAGCTTGAGCTGAACCAAGTCAAATCTGAAATCGATAGGAAAATTGCCGAAAAAGATGAGGAAACTGACCAGCTGAAGAGAAACCAGGTTAGAGTCGTGGAGACTATGCAAAGCACACTGGATGCTGAGATCAGGAGCAGGAATGATGCTCTGAGAGTCAAGAAGAAGATGGAAGGAGATCTGAATGAAATGGAAATCCAGCTGAACCACGCCAACCGCTTGGCTGCAGAGAGCCTGAGGAACTACAGGAACACCCAAGGCATCCTCAAGGTAAGTGGGTTCACATTAGCCTCACAGATAAATCCGGAAAGTTGCCTGTCTTCCATTCCCCAAAACAACACCCATTTGTTAAACTATCCATTTTTCTCTCTAACACAAATTATACAGCTAATAGTATGGAGCCCTGGTAGCACAGCAGTACGGCTGCTAAAGAAAAGGTCAGCAGTTCGAATCCACCAGCTGCTCTTTGGAAACCCTATGGGGCAGTTCTACTCTGTCCTATCGGGTCACTGTGAGTTGGAATCGACTCAACAGCAAGGTTTCTTTTTTTAATGGTATGGAGGTAGCTACATTAAATATACAAAGAACATAATATCTTTAAAGAAATTGTATGTAGGAAAACAGAAGCCCAGATATTAAGGTATGATTTGAGACTTTGGCATCAAGACAGGCCTGCGGTTGAGTCCTAATTCTGTCACTTGTTAGCTGCCTGATTTTGGATAAGTTATTTCACCTTTCAGAACCTCAGTTTCCTCTTCTATAAAATTAGAATGAAACTACCCACCTCACAGGGTTTCTGGGGGACCAAATGAGATAACAGTATTTGGTACTTGATAGAGCATACAGAAAATGCTCCATAAATGACAGATATTAGTGACTCACACACAACAAAATAACATGTTACTGGCAGAAACAGGAAAGGAATCCCTTATCTCCTGATAACTTTCCCTCACCCTAAGCTTGTGGCAGCGCCATTCTCATTCAAATGACAGACATATCATTCCTGTTTCTGGCACCAGCACACTCTCCCAGTTCATCTCCTGGGATGTTCACATCACCTTCACAGTATCTAAGGCATATGGTTTTTTCACTTAACAGGAAACCCAGCTCCACCTGGACGATGCTCTGCGGGGCCAGGAGGACCTGAAGGAGCAGCTGGCGATTGTGGAGCGCAGGGGCAACCTGCTGCAGGCCGAGGTGGAGGAGCTGCGGGCCTCTCTGGAGCAGACAGAGAGGAGCAGGAAGATGGCAGAGCAGGAGCTCCTGGATACCAGTGAGCGAGTGCAGCTCCTGCACACCCAGGTAGGACCTCACATCCAACAAGTGCTGGTGTCCTGTCGAGTGGCCAAATCAGAACTGTAATACAGAAGTGCCCTGTTTTTGTCAATGTGTGTATGTAAAAAATGACGAGGGGTATGCTCTAACATATGAACTGCAGTTATTTTGGGATAGGATTATAGGTGATTTTTCTATGTGCCTACTTGTCTTTTTCACATTTTCTACCAAAAAAAGGGGAGGGGGGAGTATTACTTGTTTATTTAAAAGTAAGGTTTGACTCTTTAGATTATTTTGAAAACCAGGATGTAGAATAGGCCTGAGTAAAAGATACCTGTTGACTCCGAGATCTGAAAAGAAGGCATTAATCACATGGTGCTCCCTGCAGGGTCTCTCAGCAGGGGCACACCAACATTTTCCACAGGCCAATTCTTGTGTCCACTGTCCCTGGGCCGTTTAGGACATTTAGCATCCCCAGGCATGCACAGGCATGCTAGCAGCATCCCCTAGTCATTTTGAAAACAAAAATATTCACCGCAAAATGTTTCCAAAAGCCCACTGAGGCACTGTTGCTTCCCTTTGAGAACCACTGGGTTGAAATTTTAAGAAAATGAGTGTTCAGTTGGGTATTCCCAAGGGAAAAAACCATGAAAGTTCACAGAAAATAGATTCCTCCTAGTTGAGGAACTCCAAATGCCAGACACTCAGAAAAAGAACCTCTTCCAGTATTCCCAACCTTTTATGGATAGGATATTAGTGATGGTTGGTTAAAATGTAGTTAAAAGAGCAATTAATGAATTTCCACAAATACAAACATTCTTAAACCTCAGAAGTCCTTATGTATAAATCAGATGGACCTTAGGGCATTGGGGAGGTTAAAAAACAAAACAAAACAAACCCACTGCCATCGAGTTGATTCCAACCCCTAGCAACTCTATAGGACAGAGAAGAACTGCCCCAAAGGGCTTCCAAGGCTATAAATCTTTATGGAAGCAGACTGCCATATCTTTCTCCCACGAAGCAGCTGGTGGGTTCGAACCGCCAACCTTTTGGTTAGCAGTCAAGTGCTTAACCACTGCACCACCAGGACTCCTTCGGGGGGCTGGTTACAACCTTGTAAATGATTAGTATTTTGTACTGAACAAATATTTAAAGTTTAGTAAAACGTTGCCACCAAGTCACTTGCAAAAGCCAACACATGAGACATCTGTGAGGTCCCAAGAGGACAAACTGCAAATCTTATAAATTTCCACCACTTATTTCAACAGAACACCAGCCTGATCAACACCAAGAAGAAATTGGAAAATGATGTTTCACAACTCCAGAGTGAAGTGGAAGAAGTAATTCAAGAATCGCGCAACGCAGAAGAGAAGGCCAAGAAGGCCATCACTGATGTGAGCAGCAGATGCATTTCTCCATTCATTCAGCAGGGAGATTTCCTGACATCTATAGCTTTCTTCATTTCCTTGGTTTACTTGCTAATTAGGCAGCCATGATGGCTGAGGAGCTGAAGAAGGAGCAGGACACCAGCGCCCACCTGGAGAGGATGAAGAAGAACCTGGAACAGACGGTGAAGGACCTGCAGCACCGTCTGGATGAGGCTGAGCAGCTGGCCCTGAAGGGGGGCAAGAAGCAGATCCAGAAACTGGAGACTAGAGTGGGTATCTCAATCTCTTTGAATCTGGGAAGGGAAAAAATGCACTCTCTTTACCCTTCTCTCCTGCTATGTGTTGACTTCCACCTTGTTCTGGGGCTGGGGAGTATCCATTCAATACCTTCAGTAGGTCCTGGGCTAATTTAATATCCCCAGGACTGACTGTATATATTGTTTTGTTTTGGTTTTGGTTGCAGGTACGTGAGCTTGAAGGAGAGGTTGAAAATGAACAGAAACGTAATGCTGAGGCTGTTAAAGGTTTACGGAAATATGAGAGAAGAGTAAAGGAACTTACCTACCAGGTAAGGTGGAAGGGCTTTCTAGAATATCCATACTTCCTACCCAGAAAGAAGCTGAAAATCTGGTGACTACTTATGTGGCACTCACAAATAAATACACATTATCTTGGTGCACATAAGGGGCAGATGACACAGTTGCTTACCACAGACCTATACTAAGCTAGGAAGATCAGGGATGCCTTTAGGAAACAGCATAAGAGAGAAAAGAACATGGGTTTTAAAGTCAGATAAACTGGATATTAGTCCTAGTTTGGCCTCTCTTGCTTTATGAACTTGGGTAAATTACTCAACACCCTCCACCTTAGTTTCGTCATCTGTAACACAGAGATAACAGCATCCACCTTCCAGGGTAGGGAGGTAAGGACTAGAGAGGATGTATGTAATTCCCTAATACAGTGCCTGGCACACAGTAGGCATTTCACAAGAGTGGTTGTTAGCTGCCGTCGAGTCACCCTGACTCACAAGACTAGCTACAGTTAATACTATGAGGGAAGCCTCAGAGCTGGCCAGGTTTATTCCAGGCCCACCTGCCATCATACCAAAGTGATTTATTATACCACCTGTAGTAGGCTCATTTCTTTGGGTTGAATGCAGATCGTTTTTTCAAACTTTCAGACTGAGGAAGATCGCAAGAATGTTCTCAGGCTGCAGGACTTGGTCGATAAACTGCAGGCAAAGGTGAAATCATACAAGAGACAGGCTGAGGAGGCTGTGAGTATCTTTAAGCCTTTGAGTAAAGACACAGATTTCTTTGGGGGTAGAAAGTATATTAAAAGAATGTGTCAATGAGAAAGAAGGAGACAAAGTAAGAATGTACCACTCATATTTTAAGGGAGATGCTTTTATAAATATGAACTCATCCTCAAATGCTCATTACAGAATAAGACCTCAAAAGGAGATATTTTTATTATTAAGTAACTTGTAAAGGTGGGGGGTGGGGGAGAAAGTTCCAAATAACCACTTTACTTGACAGCTACAAAGAATATACAGTAGAACTTCTACTTACCACCATAATAAATATTCCTGCCCCTCTAGAAATGCCCCAAATTAAGTGCTCTCAAATTCCAAATACACATTTACCCCACAGACTCCTTCACTTACTACCAGCATCGCCAGCAGAGGCTCTCTCTCTGCATTTGCTGTAGCTACTGTACGGACGTGTTGGAAGATTCTCCAGATACATTTTTTCTGGTTGTCCCCCTAGTCTTTAAAACACTTCATGGTAGGTAGTAAGTAGGTAGGAGGGAAAGACACAAATGGCAATAAGTCACACCAACAGAAACAGACTTTTTTCCCAGCATCCACTTTTCCCTTATTCCATATAACAGAGTAAAAATATATGGCAAAAAAATTTTCAAGAGGGATTTCTGGTAAGTTATAACGTGACCTTACATTTACTTACTAAAGTCCATAAGGGCATGGGTCTCTTCCTCCCTTCCACCTAGTCCATACATCATGAACAGATTTCACAAATGTATGGGTTTGACATAATAAGCTTGTCCCCTCCATTTCAAAACTGTTTCTTCTTTCATTCTTTAAAGTAAAAAATGTAATTAAGTTACAAGTTCTGTCCAGACTTGAAGTCAGACAGACAAACAGACAATAAGAAGGAAGTACTTGATTTGCAGAAATACTCCTGTCTGGTGACAATCGCAATGAGAACCACAAAGTCTTATTCCCACAGTGTTCTCTCTATTCTTAGGAGGAACAATCCAATGCAAATCTTGCAAAATTCCGCAAGATCCAGCATGAGCTGGAGGAGGCTGAGGAGCGGGCTGACATTGCCGAATCCCAGGTCAATAAGCTGCGAGTGAAGAGCCGGGAGGTTCATACAAAAATCAGCGCAGAATAAACACACCTGCCTGATGTTGAAGACATGCACAAAATGTGCTACTCTTGGTCACTTGCCTTGTGAGGTTTTTCTCTTATTGTTGAATAAACAAAAACTACAGGAAATTTAAAAAATAAACCAGAGGTTTTTTTTCTTATTTTCCTGCAAAATTACTTACTCTCAAATTCAGTTCTCATCTTGTTATTATTGGCTTTGAAGAGCATTCAGTATTTTGTACCTCTACCACCATCCAGCATCCCTCTTCCTCTCTGCCCCCGCCCAGCCCCACCCCACACAGGTATCTTTTGCTCAACTTGTTTTTATGAAATATCTCTAGATTATTACAAATTACTAAGAAAAACATTCCCTGAGTCTGCCCTTCCAGACAGGACCCATTCGTTTATCCACTCTACAAATAGCTATTAAGCACCTACTATGTGCCAGACACTATTCTAAGTTCTGTGGGTATAACAGTGAACAAAACATAGTCGCTGCCCTCTGGGAGCTTATATTCTGTAAGGAGAGAAAGGCAATTGACAAGTAACCATGTAATGTGTCACATGATAAATTCAAAAGAAAAATTAAAATGCAGGGAGGAGGCAGTTACCATTTTATAGAAAGCAGCCTTTCTAATAAGCCATTTGAGCAGAAACCTGAGTACATGAGGGCAGAGCATTTCCAGGCAGAGGGAGCTCAGCATGTTATACTACACCACAGCTGCCTTGCAGGGGCAAAGGCACAGGCGCAGAGAGGAGGCCAGCATGGCCAGAGGAGAGCGAGCAAGACAGACAGTTACAACACACCAAACCTGCGGCCGTCAAGTCGATTCCGATTCGTAGTGACCCTGTATGACAGAGCTGAACTGTCCCATAGGATTTCCAATGCTATAATCTTTACAGAAGCAGACTGCCACATCTTTCTTCCACAGAGTGGCTGGTGGCTTCAAACCACTGATCTCTCAGTTAGTAGCCAAGTGCTTAACCACTGTGCCACCAGGGCTCCTTGACAGGTACAACATAAGAAAGGAAATGAGGGGTCAGAGCATGTAGGGCCCAAGAACCACTCTAAGAACGTTTGCTTTTACTCACAGTGAGATGAGAAAGCTTTGGAGGGTTTTGAGCAGAGGGGTGGCATTAATATGAATTTTAAAAGAATCACCCTGGCTGCTATGTTGAGAACAGACTGTGAGGAAAGAAAGGTAGAACCTAGGAGACTAGTTAAAACACTAACCAAATACCAGACTCATCATAATGGAGTCAATTCTAACTCAGGGCAAGTCTACCATATGTTACAGAGTAGAACTGCTCCACAGGGTTTTCTTGGTGGTAATCTTTACAAAAGCAGATTGCCAGGCCTTTCTTTCATATTACCATTGGGGGGTTTGAGACACCAACTTTTAGGTGGCATTTGTGCCACCCAGGGACCTAGTTAGAAGCCTAGTGCAAAATAAAAAATAAAATATGACAATGGCTTAAGACAAAGAACTCACATTGGGAGGTAATGAGAAGTGGCTGGATTCTGGGTGTACCGTGAAGGTAATGCTCACAGGATTTTCTGGTGGATTGGATATTGGGTGTGTGTGTGTGTGTGTGTGTGTGTGTGTGTGTGTGTGTGTGAAGGAGGGAGCAGAGACATAACTTATGAAAGGAGCAAGAAGGATAAGACATGTCGTGGATTGAATTTTGCTCCCCAAAAAATGTGTGTATCAATTTGGCCAGGCCATGATTCCTGGTATTTTGTGGTTTTCCTATAAATTGTAAATCCCGCCTCTATGATGTTAACGAGGGAGGATGGGCGGCAGTTGTGTTAGTAAGGCAGGACCTGATCCACAAAACTGGATTGCGTCCTGAGGCAATCTCTTGAGATATAAAAGACAGAAGTGAGCAGTGAGACAGGGAGACCTCATACCATCAAGAAAGCAGTGCCGGGAGCAGAGCACGTCCTTTGGACCGGGGTCCCTGCACCGAGAAGCTCCTAGTCTGGGGGAACATGATGAGAAGGCCGACAGAGAGCAAGCCTTTCCCTGGAGCTGACATCCTGCATTTGGACTTTTAGCCTACTTTACTGTAAGGAAATAAACTTCTCTTCATTAAAACCATCCACTTGTGGTATTTCTGTTATAGGAGTACTGATGACTAAGACAAGACAAGACAGGTTTCGTGTGGCATAACAGCTGAGATTGGCCTCCAGAAAGAAGTGAGGTAGTAGAACAAAAATGCAGTCTAGACAAAGATTGTACCTTATGTATTCATGTTCCTCTTGAACGTTCTACCATCTACTCTCCCCACCCTCCCAACTCCTATCAGCTTCAATCTTTTATAGTATAAGCTGTACAGACCAAAATCTCATATCATATATCTAAAATTAATAACAAAACTTCAAAACAAAAATTTTTTTTTCAAAACATTTCCTCAGCAAAGCTCTTTAATTAAAGAGAAAATCAAGTAACATAAACTCCTAGAAGTAAACAAAGACAAAATCTGTGTGACCTTGGTTAGGCAAAGATTTCCTAGATACAACACCAAAAGCATGAGCCATAAAAGAAACAACTGACAATTGGACTTCATCAAAATTTAAAGCTTCTCTAGTTCTTGGAAAGTATCAATGAAATCAACAAACCACTGGCCAAACTGACAAAAGAAAAAAAGAAGATGCAAATGACCCAAATAAGAAATGAGATGGGTGACATCATAACAGAACCAACTGAAATAAAAAAGATAATAACAGAACACTATGAAAAATTATACTCCAACAAATTTGAAAACCTAGAGGCAATGGACAAATTCCTAAAAACACACTACCTATCTAAACTAACACAAACTGAGTTAGAAAATCTGAACAGACGCATTACAAAAGAAGAAACTGAAGAGGTCAATAAAAACTACGAACAACAAAAAAAGCCCTGGCCCAGATGGTCTCACTGGAGAATTCTACCAAACATTCAGATATAAGTTGATGCCAATACTGTTCAAACTATTCCAGGACACAGAAAAGGAAGGAATACTCCCGAATTCATTCTATGAAACCAGCATAACCCTGATACCAAAGCCAGGCAAAGACACCACTGAAAAAAGAAAATTATAGACCAATATCCCTCATGAACATTGACTCAAAAATTCTCAATAAAATTCTAGCCATTAGACTCCAACAGCATATCAAAAAAATAATACATCATGACCAATGGGATTCATATCAGGTATGCAAGGATAGTTCAACATTAGAAAATCCATCAATGTAAAACACCACATAAATAAAACGAAGGAAAAGAATCACATGATCATCTCAATTGATGCAGAAAAGTCATTTGATAAAGTCCAACACCATTCATGATAACTCTCACCAAAACAGGAATAGAAGGGAAATTCTTCAACATAATTAAGGCCATATACACAAAACCAACAGCCAACATTATTCTCAATGGAGAAAGAGTGAAAGTATTCTCCCTAAGAATGGGAACCAGACAAAGATGCCCTTTATCACCACTCTTATTCAACATTGTACTAGAAGTCCTAGCTAGAGCAGTAAGAGAAGAAAGGGAAATAAAGTGAATCCAAATTGGTAAGGAAGAAGTAAAACTATCCCTATTCGTAGACAATATGATTCTATACATAGAAAATCCCAGAGAATGCACAAGAAAGCTACTGGAACTAATAGAAGGATTCAGCAAACTGGCAGGATACAAGGTCAACATACAAAAATCAGCTGGATTCCTCTACACTAACAAAGAGAACTGCAAAAAGGAAATCAGGAAAAGAATACCATTTACAATAGCTCCCCAAAAGATGCAATATTTAGGAATAAACCAAACTAGGAATGTAAAAGACTTATATGAAGAAAACTATAAAACACTACTGCAAGAAACCAAAAGAGACCTTCATAAATGGAAAAACATACTATGCTCATGGACAGGAAGACTTAACATTGTGAAAATGTCAATACTACCCAAAGCAATCTATAGATACAATGCAATCCCAATCCAAATTCCAAAAACATTCTTTAATCACCAACTTTATATGGAAAGGAAAGAGCCCCCAGTAAAAAAAATTACTAAAAAAGAAGAATAAAGTAGGAGGCTTCACACTATCCAATCTCAGAATCTATTCCACAGCTACATTAGTCAAAACAGCCTGGTACTGGTACAATGGCAGACACATAGACCAATGGAACAGAATTGAGAATCCAAAAATAAATCCATCCACTTATGTACACTTGAACTTCAACAAAGGGTCGAAGTCCATTAAATGGGGAAGAGATAGTCTTGTCAACGAACGGTGCTAGCAAAACTGAACGTTCATTTGCATAAAAATGAAACAAGATCCATACCTCACCCCATACACAAAAACTAACTCAAAATGGATCAGACCTAAATGTAAAACCTAAAACTATAAAGTTTATGAAAGAAAACATGGGGACAATATAAGGATCCCTAATTTATGGCATAAATTGAATATCAAGCATAACTAAAAATGCACAAACTCCAGAAGATAAACTAGATAGCTGGGACCGCCTAAAAATTAAATACTTAAGCTCATCAAAGGACTTTTTCAAGACAGCAAAAAGAGAACCTACAGGCTGGGAAAAACATCTTTGGCAATGATACATCTGATAAAGGTTTAATCTCTAAAATATACAGAAAACTTTAACAACTCAACAATAAAAAGACAAGTAACCCAATTACAAAATGGGTAAAGGACATGAACAGACACTTCACCAAAGTGGACATTCAGGCAGCCAACAAATACATGAAAAGATGCTCTCGATCATTAGACATTAGAGAGATGCAAATCAAAACCATGAGGAGATACCATCTCACCCCTGCAAGAATGGCACTGATCAAAAATTAAGAAAACAATAAATGGTGGCCAGGTTATGAGGAAACTGGAACTTTCATATACTGCTGATGGGAATGTAAAACGGTATAACCACTATGGAAAAAGATATGGCATTTCTTTAAAAAGCTAGAAATAAAAATACCATATCATCCAGCAATACCACTCCTAGGAATATATCCTAGAGAAATAAGATCCGTCACACAGACATGCGCACACCCATGTTCACTGCAGCATTATTCACAGTAGCAAAAAGATGGAAACAACCTAAGTACCCATTAACAGATGAATGCATAAACAAATTATGGTACATACAGACAATGGAATACTACATAACAATAAAGAACAATGATGAATCTGCAAAATATCTCACAACATGGATGAATCTGGAGGGCATTATGCTGAGTGAAATAAATCAATCACAAAAGACAAATACTGTATGAGACCACTACTATAAAAACTCAAGAAAAGGTTTACACACAAAAAGAAACAATCTTTGATGGTTACAAGGGAGGGAAAGGTTGGGGAGGGGAAATCACTAACTAGATAGTAGGCAAGTGTTGACTTTGGTGAAGGGAAAGACAACACACAATATAGGGGAAGTCAGCACAACTTGACCAAGGCAAAGGAAGACACTTACAGGAACACAAGAGAAAAAAAAAAAAAAGAGGCAATCACAGTAAATACCACAGCATATACAACCCTACAAAAACAGTAAAAGCAAATAATAACTTACAAGCAGATATGTATGCTGATTAAGGGAAGGAGGGTGTATAAGAGTATAGCTACATACATATACAGGTTAGGCTATGGCTACTTTTACATACATATTTGAATGTACAGGATGTATATTCATACATATAAAGGAACACAAAGTGGGCACAGTCATAAGAGGCTTCCTAGACACATCCAAACATCTTGAGGGACCCAGTTACTGGGGCTGAGGCGGGGGGATCATAGTCATCTAAGTCAACTGGCATAACGTAGTTCATAAAGGAAATGGCCTACATCCTACTTAGATGAGTAGCATCTGGGGTCTTAAAAGCTTGTAAGCAGCCATCTAAGATATATCCATTGGTCCCAATTCATCCAGAGCAAAGGAGAATGACGAAAACCAAAGACACAAGGAAAATATTAGTCCAAATGACTAATGGACACATGAACTACAGCCTCCACCAGCCTGAGCCTAGAACTAGACGGCTCCAGGCTACTACCACTGACTGCTCTGACAGGTATGACAGTAGAGGGTCCTGGACAGAGAGGGAGAAAAATGTAGAACAAAATTCAAATCCACAAAAGAGGCCAGACTTACCGGACTCACAGAAACTGGAGGATTGATTACCGCCCCAACACTCTTCTCAGAACTGAAGCCACTCCCGAAGTACATCTTTCATCCAAAGCTTAGACAGGCCTATAAAACAAAGAATAACACACGTGAGGAACACACTTCTTAGATCAATCAAGTATATGAGACCAAATGGGCAACACCTGCCCAAAAGCAAAGACAAGAAAGCAGGAAGGGACAGGAAAACTGGACGAATGGAAACGGGGAACCTGGGATGAAAGGGGGGAGAGTGCTGATAACATTGCATGATTGCAACCAATGTCATGAAACAATCTGTGCACACATTTTTGAATGAGAAACTCTGTAAACTTTCACCTAAAGCACAATTTAAAAAACAATATATAACATAAAAAAAATTAAAGCTTCCATTCCTTGAAAAATACTGCTAAGAGAATGAAAAGACAAGCTACATACTGAGAGAAAATATTTGCAAACTATAACCCTGATAAAGGACTTATATCCAGAATATACAAGGAAGTCTAATAAATTAATAAAAAGAAAACAAACAACACAATTTTTAAAAGGTAAAAGATTTAAACAAACATTTCACCAAAGAAGATATACAGATGACAAACAGCACATTGAAAGAAGATGAACATCATTAGTCATTAGGGAAATGCCAATTAAAACACAACGAGAACCACCTACACACCTACACCAACCCATCCAAAGCCACTGACGTCGAGTCGATTCCAACTCACAGAGACCCTACAGGACAGAATAGAACCGCCCCCATACTGTTTTCAAGGCTGTAAATCTTTATGGAAACAGACTGCTACATCTTTGCCCTGTGTAGTGGCTGATGAGTTTGAACCACTGCACCACTACACACCTATAACAGTGGCTAATAGTCAAGTGCTGGCCAACAGGTGGAGGAAATGGACTTCTCATACCTACTTGTGGTAATGTAAAATGGCACAACCACTTTGGAAAACAGTTTGGCTGTTTCTTAAAAAATTAAGAAATGATCCATATGATCCAGTCATTCCACTCCTAGGTATTTACCCAAGAGAGATGAAAGCATATGTCCATACAACTACTTGTACATAAATGTTCATAGTGTATTTATCTGTAATAGCCAAAAACTGGAAACAATCCAAATGCCCATCAACAGGTGACAGATAAACAACTTGTGGTATATCCATACAATGGAATACTACCCAGCAACAAAAAGAAATCAACTATTAATACATACAACAACACGGATGAATCTCAAAGTCAGACCAAAGGAAAAAAAAGTACATACTGTATGATTCCATTTATGTAAAATTCTAGAAAATGAAAACTAATGTCTAGTGACAAGAAAGCAGATCAGTGGTTGCCTGGGGACGGAAAGGGGGTGGTTGATGGCGCAAGGAAGGTACAGTAGGGTGGATTACAAATGGGCAGGAAGAAAATCTGGGGAATGATGGATACGTTCATTATCTTGATTATGATGATGGTTTCACAGGTGTATACATATGTCAAAATTTATCAAATTGTATACTTTGTATGTGCAGTTTATTATATGTCAATTATACCTCCATAAAGCTGTTTATAAAATTTCATTGAAGAAAATACTACAATTACAGAGCTTTGGAGAAATAATAATAATTAGAATACTGTATGTCAAACTTTAAAGTCAGAGTTGTAATTTTTTATAAGAGTTGCATTAAATCTATTTATCAGTTTGAAGAGAATGGCCATTTTAGGAATTGCCTTAAACTTTTTTTATCAGTTTGAGAATTGACATCTTTACTATACTGTCTTCCAATTCATGAAGGATTCTACAGGGAAAATATTCAAGGACCAGAAGCATCAAGAGAAGATGGAAGGAATACACTGACTCTCTATATCAAAAAGAACTGGTCAACATTCAACCATTTCAGGAGGTAGCGTATGATCAGGAACTGATGGTTCTGAAGGAAGCAGTCCAAGCTGCACTGAAGGCACTGACGAAAAACAAGACTTCAGGAATTGATGGAATACCAATTGAGATGTTTCAACAACGGATGAAGCACTGGAAGTGGTCACTCATCTATGCCAAGAAATTTGTTAGACACTTGACCTGGCCAACCAACTGGAAGAGATCCATATTTATGCCTATTCCTAAGAAAAGGTGATCCAACCAAACTGAATGTGGAAATTATCAAACAATATCATTAATAGCACACCCAAGTAAAATTTTGCTTAAGATCATTCAAAACCGGCTGCAGCAGTATATTGACAGGAAACTGCCAGAAATTCAAGCCAGATTCAAAAGAGGACGTGGAATCAGGGATATCATTGCTGATGTCAGACAGATCTTGGCTGAAAGCAGAGAATACTAGAAAGATGTTTATCTGTTTTTTATTGACTATGCAAAGGCATTCAACTGTGTGGATCATAATAAATAATGGATAACACTGCAAAGAATGGGAATTCCAGAACACTTAATTGTGCTCATCAGGAACCTATGCATAGATCAAGAGACCACGTTGTTTTAACAGAACAAGGGCATACTGCATTGTTTAAAGTTAGGAAAGGTGTGTGTCAGGGTTGTATCCTTTCACCATACCTATTCAATCTGTATGCTGAGCAAATAATCCGAGAAGCTGGACTATATGAAGAAGAACAGGGCATCAGGATTGGAGGAAGACTCATTAACAACCTGCATAACGCAGATGACACAACTTTACTTGCTGAAAGCGAAGAGGATTTGAAGCACTTACTGCTGAAGATCAAAGACCATAGCCTCAACATAAAGAAAACAAAAATCTTCACAACGGGACCAATAAGTAACATCATGATAAATGGAGGAAAAAGACTGAAGTTGTCAAGGATTTCATTTTACTTGGATCCACAATTAACGTCCATGGAACCAGCAGTCAAGAAATCAAAAGACATATTGCATTGGGAAAATCTGCTGCAAAAGACCTCTTCAAAGTGTTGAAAAGCAAAGATGTCACCTTGAAGACTAAGATGGGCCTGACCTAAGCCATGGTGTTTTCAGTTGTCTCCCATGTATGCGAAAGCTGGATGATGAATAAGGAAGACCGAAGAAGAATTGATGCCTTTGAATTGTGGTGCTGGCAAAGAATGTTGAATATACCATGGACTGCCAGAAGAACGAACAAATCTGTCTTGGAAGAAGTACAACTAGAATGCTCCTTAGAAGTAAAGACGGCGAGACTACGTCTCACATACTTTGGGTATGTTATCAGGAGGGATCAGTCCCTGGAGAAGGACATCATGCTTGGTAAAGAGGAGGGTCAGCGAAAAAGAGGAAGACCCTCAACGAGATGGATTGACACAGCGGCTGCAACTATGGGCTTAACAATTGTGACGATGGAGCAGGACTGGGCAATGTTTCGTTCTGTTGTACACAGGGTCACTATGAGTCAGAACCAACTCAACAGCACCTAACAACAACAATTCATGAACATAGCATATCTCTCCATTTATTCAGAATTTCTTTTATTTCTTTCATCAGTGTTTTATAGTTTTCAGCATACAAGTCCTGTATATATTTTGTTAGATTTACACTTGTTTTTCTTTTGTTTCTTTTTTTTTTTTTTTTGAGCATTTGTAAATGGTATTGCATTTCTAATTTTGGTGTCCACATGTTCATTGCTAGTATACAGAAATATAAGTGATTTCTGTATGTTTATCTTGTATCCTGCAACCTTGCTGAACTCACTTATTAGTTCTAGGAATTTTTTGGTAGATTGCTTGGAACTTTCTACAAATGCAATCATGCCATCTTAGAAAATAACTACTTAAAGTGAACTTAAATTAAGAGGAAGTCCAAAATTTCATAGTAAATTGTGGAGGGGAAATGTCTAATTGGTATTTTATCTTAAAAATGAAACAAAAATATTGAAATAAGTTTGTTTTCAGTTACATTTCACAAGACTTAGGTTACAATCCCAACTCTCAGCTAATCTGTAGAACAAAGAATGACTCAATGTTGGAGCCGAGAAAAAAGGGACATAAATTTCCCACAATCTTATATGATAGCATAATATGGCATCCTTTATGTTTAATTTTTGCAATGCAACCATAAATAACGTCCATAGCTTCATCAATATTTTTAAGGGCTTCTGTAATCCTTTAATCCTGAAATCATTCTCTTGAAGCAACTATTAGGTCATTGTCTTTCTCCATTTTTGGTTCCTCAGTTGTTAACTTGTTCAACACTGCTGAATCCACATTGGTCAATGGCTTTGCAAAACTCAAGAAGCTTTCTAATACCACCTTCATCAACTTCATTAAATTCTGCAACTTTTGAAAGACTTGTCATTCTATTTTGCAGTAATTTTGCATTGACTATTGCTTATTTACAACATTGACAACCAGCAAGAGCATTAGTGAATACTTCCCTGTTCTGACCATTTTGTTTTCCTATGCAATATCATTACTGTGAAGACTCCAATAGTAGGGACTATTGTAAACCATAAAACATCCATAGAATTTGCCCAGAAAGTCCATTCTATAAATTTAATAATAAAATATATCTATAAACATTTATGGACACATATGTTTACCAGAGTATTTAAAAGAACAAAACATTACAGCACCCTAAATGCTCAACAATAGAAAACTGGTTAAATATGGTACATTCATAGGATGAAACACTATTTAACTATTAAAAATCATGATTTAGAATAGCTCAAACCACGGGAAAATATTAATAATAGACTAAGTTTTTAAAACAGGACACAAAACAGTACTTACAGTATAATATCCCAATTACGTACTCAGGAGGGAAGTAAAAAAGTGTTGCTACTAGGGTTCCGGTTCATACATGCACAGGTTTATTCTAAACAAAACATGTTTAAACATGTCTCTGCAATCAGTGAATGGCTGCAGACAAGTTCTCTGAGTAATACACTTCTCTTAGTCTCATTAGAGTTCCTTCAAAAAAAAAAAACGAAATTTTTTGTGTAATGGGAAAAAACTATTTTGAGGTCAGGGCTAATATCAAATTTTTAACAAAACTCCAGTGGACATCTTCCCAGATCATTGAAGCTTTGCAACAAGTTTATGGGAATGCTGTCCCACATAAAACTACAGTTTTTAGATGGATCAAGCATTTTAAAGAAGGTTGGGAAGACCTCAAAGATGAGCCAAGACAGAAAGACTCCTTGGAAGGTTACGGTGACCGTTTTTTGATATTTCAAAGGGGTAATTTAGATAAATTTCCTCCAAGGACACAAGACAATCATGAGGGCTTATTATGAAGAAGTTTTACAAAAACTGACAACTGTACTGGTAAGAAAAAGGCCAGGAAAGTTGCACTGAGGAATTTTTTCCCATCATGACAATGCACCTGTTCATTCTTCAAGGGTGGCAACGGCTGTCCTATGAGAATTTCTTTGAGAAACCTTACCCCGTCCACCCTACAGCCCTGATACTGCCCGAGTCTTTTTTGTTCCCAAAACTCAAAGAACATTTAAAAGGAACACAATTTGAGTGCCTGCCGGATGCCGAAACTGCTGTTTTGATGTGGTGTAAATACAGAGCGTAGAATTCTCCGGCGGAGGGTTAGAGAGATGCAAACACTGCCTTCAGAAGTGTATAGACCTAGATGGAGGATATGCTGAGAAATAATAGCTTCACATTTTGATACTGTTGCTTAATAAAGGTTTCATGATTTTGTAGCAATACTTTTGGACTTACTCTCATACTTAAGAATACACATAAACATCACAAAAGGTATGACTCATGGACTCTAGACTTTTTGGAGCCAAGGGGGCTGGATGAACTCCTAAAACTATAGTTCTGAGATGATCTTTAAAATTTAAACAAGAAATTAAAAGAATCATAACAGAATACTATGAAAAATCGTACTCTAACAAATTTGAAAACCTAGAGGAAATGGACAAATTTCTAGAAACACATTATCTACTTAAACTAACACAAACAGAGGTAGAACAACTAAATAAACCTATAACAAAAAAAAAGATTGAAAAGGTAATTAAAAACTTTCAACAAAAAAAAGCTCTGGCCCTGATGCCTTCACTGGAGAATTCTACCAAACTTTCAGAAAAGAGTTAACACCACTACTACTAAAGGTATTTCAGAGCATAGAAAAGGATGGAGGATTTCCGGGCAACATGGCGCTATAGACAGAAGCACCATGCCATCCCTCCACAGCAAAGATCCGAAAAACTAAGTCAAACAGAGACACACGTCAGTCCTGAAACCCTAAGCATCAAATGAAGAGACAAAGAACTCAGCCAAGCACTGAACTGAATAAGAAACTGACCGAGAACAGAGAGCAAGGAGAGATAAATGCAGAGGTCTCCGATCAGCTACCGCAGCATGGATCCACCATCTTGGACTAATATCTGAGATCAGTGAATGGGGGGTATGAGAAAGCGGCTTCACGGAGTTTCCAGCAGGAGACAGAACAACTGGTAACCAGCGATATACACTTTCCCACCCCACCCCCCTTCTTCACCTCCACTCGGCCTCCTCTGCTTCCTGCGGCCACAGTCTCTCAGAGGGGAAGCACCAGCTTTACCCTAGTGTCACTTGGATTCCACCGGCCAGCACTGGCCGGCTCCCTGAGTGTCATTTGTTGACTGCTGGTGTTGCTTTTTTTCTGCTTCTTTAGATTTCTTCCTCACCTCTCACCACGTCCCCCACCTTTCTCTCAAATACCTGGCTTCATGTGCCATCTTTCCTTCTTCCTAAAAGGCTGTGAAACATGGCTCAACTGTGAAACTGCTTCCCGGCCCATGCCGCCACGCTGGTGGGACCCCTGGGGACTTTTTTGTTTGTTCTGATTTGTTCTCTTTTGATTTGTTTGTTTGTTTTCTTTTTCTCTTCTCAGCTTGGGAGCCCCTTCTAGCGCTGACACACAGTGACATCCCTGGGGGCATTTCTTTTATCTTGTTTTTATGTTTGTTTCTTTGTTTTGTTTTATTCTCTCTCTTTCTCCCTTTATTTCTTTCTTAATTTCCAGTTTCTCATCTCTCTATACTTTCCTTCTCTTCCTGTCTCCTGAATACCTGGCACTGTGTGACACCTCTACTCCTTTTAACCAGGCTGTGCTTCACGGCCTGGGAGCAACTTCCCCAGTCCTAGCAGCTGCACCAGTGGGATCCCTCCCTGGGGGCTTTTCTTTTTTTTTATTCTTCTAATTTTTATTTATTCATTTTTTTCTTTTACCCTTTTTCTTTTTGTTTTTCTCCATTTCTCAGCCTCTCATCTTTCCACTCCAACAGTAAGCTTCCTTAGCACACTTTTTTGTTTGTTTGTGTGCATGTTTTGGGCTCCTGTTCCTCTCTCCTCTTTCTCTTCTTTCCCATACCTATCTTAGTTCCACACATCACAATCTCCCCGCTCCTTCCTGCCTACCTGCACTGTGCACTGAACATCACACTCCTAACCAGCACAGGCACAGCCTACCACAACTTACCCTGCACTGATTCCTGGCCTGGCCTGTTGGCCCTAGTATGTGCCACAAACAACCCATCCCAGCAACTCCCCTTCAGTTGGACCTGCCCTGCGGTACCATACCTGAGTGATTGACCCTGCCCATTGAAGAAGGAGGTGAAAAGCATTGGGCCCACAGACGAGCAAACAACACAGAATGTACAACCCACTTCCTCAGACATAACTAAATAAAACAAAAAAGCGGGATGAAACAAACAAAGCTACAATCAATAAACAAGGAAAATAACTACTGAATGCGCCAAAGACAGTAGACAATATCAAAACATATACAAAAATAGGACAAGATGGTTCCAGTAGGCATCCAAAATAAAACACCAGATGACTTTCCAGAAGAAGAAAAGGCAATAGAACTACCCGGTAGGGAATTCAAATCTCTAATATTCAGAGCTATTCAAGAGCAGACAAAAATGAGGAAAAAAATAGACAAATTCATGGAAAA
>NW_004443976.1:8934165-8936460 GCF_000243295.1 Trichechus manatus latirostris
TTAGAGAAATGCAAATTAAAACCACAATGAGGTACCATCTCACTCTGGCATTAATGGCACGAATCAAAAACACTGGAAATAACAAATGTTGGAGAGGCTGCGGGGAGATTGGAACTCTTATGCACTGCTGGTGGGAATGCATAATGATACAACCATTTTGGAAAAATGATACGGCACTTCCTTAGAAAGCTAGAAATAGAAATATCATATGATCTAGCACTCCCACTCCTAGGAATATATCCTAGAGACATAAGAGCCATCACACGAACAGACATATGCACACCCATGTTCACTGCAGCATTGTTCACAATAGCAAAAAGATGGAAACAACCTAGAAGCCCATCAAAAGATGAATGGATAAACAAACTATGGTACATACACACAATGGAGTATCACTCAATCTTAAAGAACAATGATGAATCTGTGAAGCATCTCATAACATGGAGGAAACTGGAGGACATTATGCTGAGTGAAATAAGTCAATCAAAAGGACAAATATTGTACGAGACCTCTCTGTAAAAACTCATGAAGAGGTTTACACACAAAACAAAACAATCTACAGTCCTGGACAGAGCTGGAGAAAAATGTAGAACAAAATTCTAACTCACAAAAAAGACCAGTCTTACTGGCCTGACAGAGACTGGAGAAACTGAGAGTATGGCCCCTGACACTCTTTTAGCTCAGTAATGAAGTCACTCCTGAGGTTCACCATTCAGCCAAAGTTGAGAGAGCCCCATAAACAAAATGAGACTAATGGGGCACAACAGTCCAGTCCAGGGACAAGGACTAGAAAGCAGGAGGGTACAGGAAAGCTGGCAATAGGAAACCCAAGGCTGAGAAGGGACAGTGATGACATGTTGTGGGGTTGTTAACCACTGTCATAAAAAAATATGTGTACTGTTTAACAAGAAACTATTTGTTCTGTAAACCTTCATCTAAAGTACAATAAAAAATAATAATAATCTTTGCTGCTTATGACAGACGGGAGGGCAGAGGGTGAAATACTAAACAGGCAATAGATAAGTGACAACTTTGGTGAAGGGTAAGACAGTACACACTACTGGGGAAGCCAGCACAACTTGTACAAGACAAGATCACGGAAGCTCCATAGACACATCCAAACTCCCTGAGAGAACAAATTGCTGGGCGGAAGGCTGTGGGGACCTTGGTCTTGGGGAACATCTAGCTTAACTGGCCTAACACAGTTTACAAAGACAATGTTCTGCATTCTACCTTGGTGAGTAGCATCTGGGGTCTTTAAAGCCTGTGAGCAGCCACCTAAGATACTCCACTGGTCTCACCCCTTCAGGAGCAAGGCAGAATGAAGAGAACAGGATACAAGGAAAAGACTAGTCCAAAGGACTAATGGACCACAGCTACCATGACCTCAACCAGACTAAGTCCAGTACAGTTAGATGGTGCCCAGCTACCACCACTGACTGCTCTGACCAGGATCACAATAGACGGTCCTGGACAGAGCTGGAGAAGGATGTAGAACAAAATTCTAACTCATAAAAAAAGACCAGATTTACTGGCCTGACAGACTGGAGAAAATACGAGAGTATGGCCCCCAGAAACCCTTTTAGCTCAGTGGTGAAGTCACTCCCAACGTTCACCGTTCAGCCAAAGATTAGTCAGCCCCATAAAACAAAACAGGACTAATGAGGCACAGCAGTCCAGGGACAAGGACTAGAAGGCAGGAGAGGATAGGAAAGCTGGTGATAGGGACCCAAGGTTGAGAAGGGACAGTGTTGACATGTCGTGGGGTTGTTAACCATTGTTATAGGGCAATATGTGTACTAACTGTTTAATGAGTAACTATTTGTTTTGTAAACCTCCGTCTAAGTACAAAAAAAGAAAAAGAATTATCTATGTGAGATCAAATTGACAACAGCAACTCCAAAGGTTTGATGGGAAGCCTAGGGGCAGTGAGTTGAAGATAATGATGATGGAATAATCTGGAAAAGGTTAGTGAGAATAGCAGCACAACTGGAAGAATGTAATTGATGTCACTGAATTGTACAAGTAGAAATTTCTGAAATGGTGTATCTTTGGCCGTGTATATAGTCACCAAAAAAAAAAAGGTCCACCAAGGTTGAGAAGGGAGAGTGTTGAAATGTCACGGGGTTGTTCACCAATGTCATAAAACAATATGTGTACCGACTGTTTAATGAAAAACTATTTGTTCTGTAAACCTTCATCTAAAGTACAATAAAAAAAAAATTAAAACAAAAAGGATGGAATAATCCCAAACTCATTCTATGAAGCCAGCATAACCCTGATACCAAAACCAGT
>NW_004443976.1:8936935-8963605 GCF_000243295.1 Trichechus manatus latirostris
AAAAAGAAATACAGGGCATCCAAATTGGTAAGGAAGAAGTAGAAGTACCCCTATTTGCAGATGATATGATCTTATACACAGAAGACCCGAAAGAATGCATAAGAAAACTACTGGAACTAATAAAAGATTTCAGCAAAGTATCAGGATACAAGGTAAACATACAAAAATCAGTTGGATTCCTCTACACCAACCAAGAGAACTTCGAAGAGGAAATCACCAATACCATTTACAATAGGCCCCAAGAAGATAAAGTACTTAGGAATAAATCTAACCAGAGACGTAAAAGACCTATAAAAAGAAAACTACAAGATACTACTGCAAGAAAACAAAAGAGACCTACATAACTGGAAAAACATACCTTTCTCATGGATAGGAAAATTCAACATTGTGAAAATGACAATTCTACCCAAAGTAACTTACAAATACAATGCAATCCCGATCCAAATACCAACAACATTCTATAAAGAGATGGAAAAACTAATCATTAACTTTATATGGAAAGGAAAGAGGCCCCAGATAAGTAAACCACTACTAAAGAAGAAGAATAAAGTAGGAGGACTTGCACTACCAGAACCTACTATACAGCTAAGGTATTCAAAACAGCCTGGTACTGGTACAACAGATACATTGACCAATGGAACAGAATTGAGAACCCAGCTGTAAATCCATCCACCTACAGTCACCTGATCTTCGACAAGTGTCCAAAGTCCATCAAATGGGGAGAAGACAGTCTTTTTAATGAATGGTGCCGGCAAAACTGATGTCCATCTGCAAAAAAATGGAACAGGACCCATACCTCACATCATACAGAAAAACTAACTCAAAACTGATCAAAGACCTAAATATAAAGCCAAAAAGTATAAAGTTCATAGAAGAAAAAACAGGATCAACACTAGAGGCCCTAATACATGGCATTAACAGAATACAAACCATAACCAACAACACACAAACCCCAGAAGATAACCTAGATAACTGGAATCTTCTAAAAATTAAACACTTAGGCTCATCAAAAGACTTCACCAAAAGAGTAAAAAGGGAACCTATAGACTGGGAAAGAAATTTCGGCTATTACAAATCAGACAAACGTCTAATCTCTAAAATCTACAAGAAAATCCAACACGTCTACAACAAAAAGAGAAATAACCCAATTAAAAAATAGCATAGGAAATGAACAGATACTTCACCAAAGAAGACATCCAAGTGGCCAACAGACATATAAGGAAATACTCGCAATCACGAGCCATTAGAGAAATGCAAATCAAAACCACAATGAGATACCATCTGATCCCAGCATTACTGGCACGAATCAAAAAAACAGAAAGTAATAAATGTTGGAGAGGCTGCAGGGAGACTGGAACTCTTATGCACTGCTGGTGGGAATGCAAAATGGTACAACCATTTTGGAAAACAATATAGAAATAGAAATACCATATGATCCAGCAATCCCACTCCTAGGAATATAACCTAGAGAAATAAGAGTCGTCACATGAATAGACATATGCACATCCATGTTCACTGCTGCATTGTTCACAATAGCAAAAAGATGGAAACAACCTAGATGTCCATCAACAGATGAATGGATAAACAAACTATGGTACTTACACACAACGGAGTATCACTCAACCTTAAAGAACAATGATGAATCTGTGAAGCATCTCATAATATGGATGAATCTGGAGGGCTTTATGCTGAGTGAAATAAGTCAATCAAAAAAGGACAAATATTGTATGAGACCACAACTGTAAAAACTCATGAAAATGTTTACACACAAAAAGAAACAATCTTTGATGGTTATGAGGGAGGGGAGGGGTGGGGATGGAAAAACACTAAACAGACAATAAATAAGTGGTAACTTTGGTGAAAGGTAAGGCAGTACACAATGCTGGGGAAGCCAGCACAACTTGTACAAGGAAAGGTCATGGAAGCTCCACAGACACATCCAAACTCCCTGAGGAACTGAATTGCTGAGCTGAGGGCTGAGGGGACCATAGTCTCGGGGAAAATCTAGCTCAACTGGCATAACATAGTTTATAAAGAAAATGTTCTACATGCTACTTTGGTGAGCAGCGTTTGGGGTCTTAAAAGCCTGTGAGTGGCCATCTAAGATACTCCACTGGTCTCAGCCATTTGGGAGCAAGGAAGAATGAAGAAAACTAAAGACACAAGGGAAGGATTAGTCCAAAGGACTAATGGAGCACATCTACCACAGCTTCCACCAGACTGAGTCCAGTACAACTAGATGGTGCCCAGCTATCACCACTGACTGCTCTGACAGGGATCACAATAGAGGGTCCCAGACCGAGCTGGAGAAAAATATAGAACAAAATTTTAACTCACAAAAAAAGAACAGACTTATTTGCCTGACAGACTGGAGAAACCCCAAGAGTATGTCCCCCGGACACCCTTTTATGTCAGTAATGAAGTCACTCCCAAGGTTCACCCTTCAGCCAAAGATTAGACAGGTCAATAAAACAAATCGAGACTAAAAGGGCACAACAGCCCAGGGGCAAGGACTAGAAGGCAGGAGGGGACAGGAAAGCTGATAATAGGGAACCCAAGGTCAAGAAGGGAGAGTGTTGACATGTCATGGGGTTGTTAACCAATGTCATAAAATAATATGTGTACTAACTGTTTAATGAGAAACTAGTTTGTTCTGTAAACCTTCATCTAAAATACAATAAAATAAATAAATAAATAAAAAACAGGCAAAAGATATGAACAGGAACTTCACCAAAGAAGACATTCAGGCAGCTAAAAGATACATGAGGAAATGCTCACGATCATTAGTCATTAGAGAAATGCAAATCAAAACTACAATGAGATACAAATCACCCCAACAAAGGCTAGCATTAATCCAAAAAACACAAAATAATAAATGCTGGAGAGGTTGTGGAGAGACTGGAACACTTATACACTGCTGGTGGGAATGTAAAATGGTACAACCACTCTGGAAATTGATTTGGTGCTTCCTTAAAAAGCTAGAAATAGAAGTACCATATGATCCAGCAATCCCACTCCTTGCAATATATCCTAGAGAGATAAGAGCCATCACAGGAATAGATATATTCACACCCATGTTCAGTGCAGCACTGTTCACGATAGCAAAAAGATGGAAACAAACTAGGTGCCCATCAATGGACGAATGGATAAACAAATTATGGTATACAACAGAATACTATACAACAATAAAGAACAATGAAGAATCCGTGAAACATAACATGGATGAATCTGGAAGGCATTATGCTGAGTGAAATTAGTCAGTCGCAAAAGGACAAATATGAGGCCACTATTATAAGAACTCAAGAAAAGTTTTAAACACAGAAGAAGACATTCTTTCATGGTTACAAAGGTGGGGAAGAAGGGAGAGGGGAACTCACTAACTAGATAGTAGACAAGAAATATCTTAGATGAAGGGAAGGACAACACGCAATACAGGGCAAGTCAGCACAATTGGACTAAACCAAACCTAAGAAGTTTCCTGAACACAACCAAACACTTTGAGGGACAGAGTAGCAGGGGCAAGGGCCTGGGGACTATGGTTTCAGGGGACATCTAGGTCAACTGGCATAACAGTTTATTAAGAAAATGTTCTGCATCCCACTTTGGTGAGTGACGTCTGTGGTCTTAAAAGCTAGCAAGCGGCCATCTAAGATGCATCAATTGGTCCCAATCCACTTGGAGTAAAAGAGAATGAAGAACACTAAAGACACAAGGAAAATATTAGCCCAAGAGACAAAAAGGGCCACATAAACCAGAGACTTTATCAGTTTGAGACCCGAAGAACTAGATGGTGCCTGGCTACCAATGACTGCCCTGACAGGGAACACAACAAAGAGTCCCTGACGGAGTAGGAGGAAAGTGGGGTGCAGAACTCAAATTCTAGTAAAAAGATCAGACTTAATGGTCTGACTGAGACTGGAGGGACCCCAGAAGACATGGCCCCCAGACTCTCTGTTAACCCAGAACTAAAACCATTCCCGAAGCCAACTCTTCAGACAAAGATTAGACTGGACTATGGGACATAAAAATGATACTCGTGAAGAGTGTGCCTCTTAGTTCAATCAGATACACAAGACCAAACGTGCAGCTCCTGTCCGGAGGCAAGATGAGAAGGCAGAAAGGGATAGGAGCTGGTTGAATGGACACAGGAAATCCGAGGTGGAAAGGAGGAGTGTGCTGTCACATTATAGGGATAGCAACTACGGTCACATAACAATGTGTGTATAAATTTTTGTATGAGAAACTAACTTGGGCTGTAAACTTTCACTTAAAGCACAATTAAAAAAAAAAAAAAACTTAAACCAAAAATATTCCCTGAAGTCTTCTTAAAACCCAACAATAGTCTAGCTTAACTGGTAAAAACATCTGCCTTGAGCACTGTGCTCTTTTAAGAACTATCTATATGGGATCAAAATGACAACAGCAACTTAGAAGATTAGATAGAAACCTTAGGGGGCAGTGAGCTTATGTTAATGGGGGAGAAATAATTCAGAAAAGGAGGGTGAGGATGGTTGCACAATTTGAAGAATGTAATCAATGTCACTGAATTGTACACGTAGAAACGGTTGAATTGGTGTATGTCTTGTTGCATATAGTCTCAACAACAACAAAGGTGTGAAAGAATGTAAACCAAAATTGAGGTAGACATCTCTCTCTCTGTGCTAGAATTTGAAGAGTGATTTAAAACTTTCTTTCAGTATGTCTAGTTATATTTTTTTGCCTTTCTACAATGTGTGTATTACTTTTGGTATTTTTTTAAAGGTTCATTTTAAAAAGAAAAAAAAAAAGAAAGTAACCCGCCTTTTAAGATTTCATATCCATTTCTCATAAAAGATATGGATATAACTGACAACAGAAAGGTGACAAGGAGAGGGTCATTTGATGGATGAGACCGCTAGCACAGCTGCTAAGAGCTGTCGCCTTTCATCCAAGCTTTCTGTAAGGATTAACATTCCAGGGCTAACACAGAGCAGCTGTCAGTGAGCAAACTTAACTTCTGCCTGCTGGCCATGGCAGAGGTTTGGGCACAGGCTACACATACCAGTGTCCCCAGGCACCTTCACTGCAGACTTCATCAGTCAGATTTTCCTAAGCAGGAGGCAGAAGAATCAGCCATGGACAGATGGAAAGAACGTGACTGAAGAATGGAATTTACCAGCCTGACTCCTCCCTCCTGGATCCAAGGGCCACCAAGATGCTGCTTCTGGAGATCAGAAGGAAAAAGAAAGCCTCTCTGGTAATGAAGGAGAAAAAGAATCCCCTTAGGGAACAAACCCAACACAGGGCTTTTCTTAAATTACAGTAGACTGACCTTCACAAGGAGGTCAAAGTATTTTCTCAGCTCCTCACAAAAAGTATGGCCCATGGATCTCTTTTGGGAAAACTGAGGAAATGTGAAGGCTCAGATTATGAGAAATTTTGTTAAAAGAATGGGTGGGTAAGGTGGTATGTTTTGAGCAACCGAATTACAATTTATTCCACTATTCTGAAAAATAATTCAGATCTTAGTACCAAAACTTGATTTGGCATGATATATGTTTTTGTTATTAGC
The DNA here is from genome assembly GCF_000243295.1 of Trichechus manatus latirostris. Taxonomy (NCBI): domain Eukaryota; kingdom Metazoa; phylum Chordata; class Mammalia; order Sirenia; family Trichechidae; genus Trichechus; species Trichechus manatus. The sequence continues at coordinate 8,942,487 of NW_004443976.1, forward strand.
TGCTGTAGAAGAAGCCCCTGACTCATGGTGGCCCCAAGCACAATGGAACAAAATGCTCAGGTCCTGCACCACCCCCATGACTGATTTTGGATTGGACCATTGTGATCCATAAGGAGCCCTGGTGGCACAGTGGTTAAAAGCACTTCGCTGCTAACCAAAAGTGTGGTGGTTCAAACCCACCAGCCGCTCCTCGGGAGAAACATGTAGAAGTCTGCTTCCGTAAAGATTTACAGCCTTGAAAACCCTATGGGGCAGTTCTACTCTGCCCTATAGGGTCGCTATGAGTCAGAATCCACTTGATAGCAGTTTAAGTTTGGGGTTTTATTGCAACCCATAAGGTTTTCACTGGCTGATTTATGAAACAGATCACCAGGCCCTTCTTCCTAGTCTCAGTCTGGAAGCTCTGCTGAAACCTGTTTAGCATCATAGCAACCCACAAGCCTCCACTGACAGACAAGTCGTGGCTGCCGGTGAGATACACTGGTGTTGAGTTAATTTCGACTCATAGTGACCCTACAGGACAGAGCAGAACTGCCCCACTGGGTTTCCAAGAACAGCTGATAGATTCGAACAGACACCCTTTGGGTTAGCAGCTGAGCTCTTAACCACTGCACCACCAAGGCCATCAATGCCTTTATATATTATATAGTTATAGAGCAACGAATTTGAGGATGATGCAGGGCCAGGCAGCGTTTCGTTCTGTTGTACATAGGGTCGCTATGAGTCGGAACCAACTCAATAGCACCTAACAACAACAAATATACATACTATAATATTATAATAATAGTATTATAATAATATAAAAAACCCAAACCCATTGCCCTCGAGTCGATTCCAACTCATAGCGACCCTACAGGACAGAGTGGAACTGCCCCGTAGGGTTTCCAAGCAGCGTCCGGTGGATTCCACCTGCCGACCTTTTGGTCAGCAGCCATAGCTTTTAACCACTATGGCACCAGGGTTTCCATTATAATAGTATATATTATATATAATTATATAGCTAGATGTATATGCAATATAATAGCATGCCTATACATTCATTGAAAATTTTCAAATAGCATTTGAAGACTTAAGAATTTTCCAAAAATTTCTTTCTGGCCCAGTTACATGAAGGGCCCCGCCATCAAATTTCTTCACCACGCCCAATTTCACACCCTCTGTACCACACAGTCTCACAAAGTTACTCTCTGGAATCACACAGCCAGAATAAACCGCGCAGTCGACCAAAATCCGCCCCACTCACAGGCTCTCAAACGCGCACGTACCGCCCGGTCAGCTTAGCGACCCCAAGTGGAGCCCTGACACAGACAGCGGGCAGCTTCCCGCCTTTCCTTCCTTCAGGCCCACCCCTCCCATGATGCCCTGGGGCACAGCGGAAGTGACTCTTCCCCTCTCTGGGCAAGTGAAACACTGTTTCTTTCCAGTAATCCCGGGGAGTTGTCACTCAAAGCCCGTGGCTGATACTGTTTTACGTTTTCCTTACTGTGACTCCCTTCACCACACACACTAGATCATAAACTCTTTGAGATAACAAACTGTTTACCTTCAATGCCTGAAACAGTGTCTTCGTAAGCCATTTGTTGAATGAAGAGCAGACGCTCGGATTCCTTTTAACAGAATGAAGCAATACTGAGTGGAGAAAAGAGCAGTAGAGATAATAGGGCCAACACTCAGCACACAATGAGGAAGAATAAAATTGTTTGAATAATAAAAGCTCACATTTAACACCTGCACCTTACCTTAGCCTGCTGTTGTTACTAGGGAGTCAGCTCTGACTCAGGGAGACCTTATGTATAACAGAACTAAACGTTGCCGGGCTCTGCACCATCTTCATGATGATTTATATGTTTGAGTCCATTGTTGCAGCTACTGTACAGTGCCTTCCAACCTAGGGAGTTCATCTTCCAGCACTACATCGAAAATTCTGTTGTGATCATTGTGTTCTTCTTGGCTACTTTTTGGAAGTAAATCGCCAGACCTTTCTTCCTAGTCTGTCTTAGTCTGGGAGCTCCACCAGTCCACCATGAGTGACCCTGCTGGTATTTGACATACCAGTAGCATAGCTTCCAGCATCGCAGCAACATACAAGCCGCCATCATATAACAAACTGATGGATGGTGGTATAGGCTGTAAACCATCAGGCCCCTGGCTAGCTTTGCAACCTCATTCCCTACTACTGTTAACCCAGCTCCCTTCACCCCTGCCCAGCTGACCATTTTCTGTGCTGGTACAGGCACACTCACCTTGCAGAGCCTCTTTGCATTTGTTTTCTCTGCTGGAATACCATCCGCTTTTGATGTTCTCATGGCTTACTCCTTCACTTCATTCAGGTGTCTGCTCAAATATCACCTCGTCAGAGAATCTTTCCCTAATCTATCTATTCCAATTAGATACCACACAGCCACTGTTTCCTCTCGCTACTTTTTCTGCCCTTCACAGCATCTATCACTACTTGGCATCACTTATCTGTTTGTCTGTCCTCACCTAAACACACAATCGAATGTAGTTTCCATGAGGGTAGAGATTGTTTTGTTCCCCAGCACTTACAACCCTCTCAGTGTATGAGAGGCCCTCAGTGAATGTTTGATGAATAAAGGATTGAATGAATGCTTACTATGTTGCTGGCTCTGTGCCAAACACCGTATATGTGTAGTAACTCAGTGGTGACTGGTCCTGATATTAAAACTGAAAGTCTCATGAACACCCAATCCTAGGCAAAGTGAGAGGGTTGGTCACCTTACTTGCAGGTATCCAGACTCCATCTTCCTTGTTTTGTTTTATTATTGAAGGAAGAGGGGTAGCTTAAGAATGTCCTGAGCTATTTGAACAGGAAATTTTCTATATGCAGGATGTAGAATAGAAGGACTGGATGGACAATGGACAGGCTGTGGTCAGCTGGTGAACCTCACCTAACAGCAACATGAAATACATGAAAGAACATAAACAACATTGACTGTCCCTCTGGCACTGACAGTGTTCCGTGCTTTCTCCAGAGGAAACCCATGGTTTCAGATTTCAGGCTTTCCTGTCCACATGGTCCCATCTGCTCTCTACTTTCCCAAACTATGTCTTTTAAGTGGTATCCTGCCATGCACTCATCAACTCATTTAATTGTCACAATAACCCCATAACTTAGACACCACTATTATCCCCATTTTACAGATGAGGAAGCTGAGGCTCGGCAAGGTTAAGTAGTTTGCCCAAATTCACATAGCCTAAGTTGTAAAGTCAAGATTTGAATCCCAGCATCCTGTCTTTCAGGTTCTTTCTTAGTATTTTAACAATATAAATAAACATGCTGGCTGTGTTCAGCAAAAGATATGTCTTTTTCTTTCTTTTTTTTTTAGGATATGTCTTTTTTTTAATGTTGTTGTCAGCTGCTATCGAGTCAGTCCCCAACTAATGGTGACACCATGCACAGTGGAACAAAACTCTGCCCGAACACAAAAGCCACCACTGACAGATGGGTGGTGGCTGTGCATGAGGTGCTTTGGCCAGGATCGAACCCAGGTCTCCGATATGGAAGCCAAGAATTCCACCATGGAACTACCAGTGCCTCATTAAGAGCCCAATAGTAGTAAAAGTATTTGGTCATGCTTTTCTTACTTCTAATAATGATTTAAACAGCTGAAGTAGCCAAAATACAGCTAATAGATAAAAAGGGCCAATGACAGGAGACCCTGACTCCCCTGGGCATCAGTTCCAGCTACACGGCCAGGCAGGAAAGTCTCCAGCTTACTGAACAGACCTAGCTAGGAGGATTTCTTCTCCGAACACAATGTTCCCAGGCCATCCCCACCATCTCTCCATGTTGTTTTCAGAGAAGGAGGCCTGGTTCCTGTGTAATTCTGAGAAGCGTGTATAATTCTGAGAGCATTAGTGTCTTACAGGATCTTGCAAAGCCAGAATCAGCTGTGTTGCAGTGAAGAGATGGACTAGACTTGGAGACAAAAGATGTTTGTCTCAGTTCCTGGTCTGCCACTTGCTAGCTGCATGACCAGTCACTTAACCTGGTCAAACCTCAGTTTTTCCACCTGGAAAAATATGATAAATCTCCTCATTGGAATTTAATAAAGATCAATTTAAGTAACACTCTTTATAATCCTCCATAAACATTTCACTTTGCAAAACTTCAGGGTATAAATGCTGGCAGTGAAAAGCTTATGTATTGTATGTGTTTGAAAGAATTCCGAACTTGCTGTCTTGGGTTTGAAAGCAAAAGAGGAAGAGCTCTGTTTTTACCTTTGTCATTAGTTAGTTAACCTGCTACTTAGTTAACCTCAATCCCTGGTTCTGTAAAATGGAGCCTAAACTAGATAAATTCAAGGCCCCCTCTAGTTCTAAAGTCTCATTCAAATCTTTAGTTAAACAATTCAAATAGGAATTAGTGTCACTCACTAATGTATCTGGCCTATAACCCTGTCATGGATTGAATTATGTCCCCCAAAAAATGTGTGTAGCAATTTGGCTGGCTCATGATTCCCAGTATTGTGTGGTTGTCCTCCATTTTGTGATTGTAATTTTATGTTAAAGAGGATTAGGGTGGGATTGTAACACCTTTACTAAGGTCACATCCGTAATCCAATGTAAGGGGAGTTTACCTGGTGTGCGGCCTGCACCACCTTTTATCTTATAAGAGATGAAAGGAAAGGGAAGTGAGCAGAATGGGGAGACCTCATACCATCAAGAAAGCAGCACCAGGAGCAGAGCGCATCCTTTGGACCCAGGGTCCCTGCATGGAGAAGCTCCTAGTCCAGGGGAAGATTGATGAAAAGGCCGACAGAGAGAGAAAGCCTTCCCCCAGAGCTGGTGCCCTGAATTTGGACTTCTAGCCTACTAGACTGTGAGAAAATAAATTTCTCTTTGTTAAAGCCATCCACTTGTGGTATTTCTGTTAGAGCAGCACTAGATGACTAAGACAAACCCTTACCCAGAAATTCCTGTTGCTGACTGCGAAACTCTGCTGCTTTTTGAAATTTCATCTGTTACATAAGCTCTTAGATAGCCTGAGTAGTGGTGAGGGGTAAGATATGATCCCTCTATCAGCACAAGTAATTGCCCTTTCTTCTCAAGTAGCCTCTGAGCAAGGACCTTGGTCACACTTTTTTTCTGAGTCCTCTTTCTTTGGCCCTGCTACTGCCTCCTCCTTCCCACTGCTCCACCAAAATCCATATTTCCTCTGAATGCACTTTACATGAAGATGGGTAAAGAAATCTGCTCCTTAACTTGTACAAGGCAAGGTCATGGAAGCTCCATAGACACATCCAAACTCCCTGAGGGACTGAATTGCTGGGCTGAGAGCTGCGGGGACCATGGTCTCGGGGAACATCTAGCTCAATTGGCATAACATAGCTTATAAAGAAAATGCTCTACATTCTACCTTGGTGAGTAGCATCTGGGGTCTTAAACGCCTGTGAGCAGCCATCTAAGATACACCACTGGTCTCACCCCTTCAGGAGCAAGGGAGAATGAAGAAAAGAGATTCAAGGGAAAGATTAGTCCAAAGGACTAATGGACCACAACTACCACAGCCTCCACCAGACTGCGTCCAATATAACTAGATGGTGCCTGGCTACCACCACTGACTGCTCTGACAGGCACCACAACAGAGGGTCCTGGATAGAGCTGGAGAAAAATGTAGAACAAAATTCTAACTCACAAAAAAGACCAGAGTTACTGGCCTGACAGAAACTGGAGAAACCGTGAGAGTATGGCCCCCGGACAGTCTTTTAGCTCAGTAATGAAGTCGCCCCCAAGGTTCACCTTTTTGTCAAAGATTAGACAGCCCCATAAAACAAAACAAAACTAAGGGACAAGGACTAGAAGGCAGGAGGGGCAGGAAAGCTGGTAATAGGGAACCCGAGGTCGAGAAGGGAGAGTGTTGACATGTTGTTGGGTGGTTAACCAATGTCATAAAACAATATGCGTACTGTTTAACGAGAAACTATTTGTTCTGTAGACCTTCATCTAAAGTACAGTAAAAAAAATTAAAAAAAACATATATCTTCATAACTGGACCAATAAGCAACTTCATGATAAAAGGAAAAAATATTGACATTGTCAAGGATTTCATTTTACTTGGATCGACAATCAATGCCCACGGAAAGAGCAGTCAAGAAATCAAACAACATATTACATTAGGCAAATCTGCTGCAAAAGACTTCTTTAAAGCAAAGATGTCACTTTAAAAAAAAAAAAAAGAAAAGAAAAGAAATCTGCTCCTTGGAAAATCAGGTAAACTTTTTTCCTCCCCCTTAACACCTGCTCACTCCTTAATACCTTGCCTTTAGCATCCACCCCCACCTTCCTGCTGACATTACTGTCAAGGACACCTCCCTGCCCACTCCAATGCCCTTTCCCACATCCACATTTTCTTCAGCTTCTTCATTATAGCCTCTCTCTTGAAAATATCACCTCTCTCGGCTTCTAATAATAATAATAAAGCTATCTTCACTTTGTTGTTGTTGTTAGAGGCCATGGAGTTGGCCCCTGACTCCTGGCGACCCCGTGCACAATGCTATGAAATGCTGCCCAGTCCTCCTCTATCTCCACGATCAGCTGCAGATCAGACTGTTGAGACCTATAGTATCTTCATTGGCTGATATTCAGAAGTAGATCACCAGGCCTTTCTTCTTAGTCCATCTTAGTATGGAAGTTCCACTGAAACCTGTTCAGCATCATAGCGACACGCGAGCCTCCACTCACAGACGGGTGATAGTTGTACGTGAGGTGCACTGGCCAGAAATCAAACCCAGGTCTCCGCCTGGAAGGTGGGAATTCCACCACTGAACCACCACTGCACTTTAGAGTTACCAAAACCATCTCATAGAAGTAATAAGACTGGAGAAAATCCTCATTCACAGACTACCTCTCAGGTTGGGAAGAGATGGGACAATGGGTAAGGTGTAAGCTGTGGGCTGTAGGGGATAGCGGGATAGAGATGAGACCTCCAAAAAGACCTCCTTCAATAACAATAGATGGTTGCCAAACTTGCTTCGAAGGAAAGAGATGATCTTTTTAACTTCAGAACTGTTTTTTTGCTGATTAACCAGATGAGTAGGAACGTAGGTCTAGGGCAGAGCTAAATGACTCCATACAATAGAGTCACAAATGAGTATTTGTAGGAGCTGGGGGAGGTGCAAAACAGGAAGAAGGGAAGCAAACCATTAGCATTAATGTGAAGGAAAGTGGATTTTGTAGAACAGACATTTCTGATGGAAAGTTTGAATAATTTACTATGGGGTATGTAATATACCATCACTCGTCTATCAGTTTGTCATCATAGTCTGCTATGTTGCCATGATGCTAGAAGCTATACCAATAGTGAAGCTTGACTCCAACAGGTTCACCCATGCTGGAGAGGTTTCAGCAGAGCCTCCAGACTAAAACAGACTAGGAAGAAAGGCCTGCTGATCTACTCCTGAAAATCAGCCAATTAAAACCTTATGGATCACAGCAGAATATTATCCAATACAATGCTGGAAGATGAGCCCCCTAGGTTGGAAGGCACTACACAATAGCCTCACAGTGGACTCAAGTATGTACCAACAATTGTGAAGATGGTGCAGGACCAGGCAATGTTTCATTGTTATACACAAGATCACCATGCGTTGGAAGTGACTCGACCACGACTAACAATAACAAAGTAATATAACTCTCTTTTGTATCTCCACTACAAAATCTTCAGTAAAGTCTACCTTGCTGACTTATGTTTTGGTGCTAGATCACTTGCAGAGGTCTGTGGCAAGATTGGCTCAGGTAAAAACACGCTCTTTGACACAAGATAGAAGCAGATTGCACACAGACACAGCCCCATCTAGATGGAGTGGGCATTATCTCATTTGATCCCCACAACATCCTCGTCACTGGGCAGAAACAGAGTTATTTTTTGGATTTTGCGGGGGAGGAGAAAGGACCCCAGAGCTGCTGAGAGAAGTGAGGTGACTTGCTACAGTCAGTAAATGGCAGAAGTAAGAGATGGACCCATGTGGCTCTTTTGGCTCCAATGAGATCTCACTCGGTGTCTCAGTTCCTTATTGCTGCTATAACAGAAAGACCACAAGTGGGTGGCTTTAACAAATAGAAATTTATTTTCTCATAATTAGAAGGCTAGAAGTCCTAACTCAGTTCTAGGGGAAGGCTTTCTCTCTATGTCAGCTCTGGGGGAAGGTCCTTGTCTCCTTTCAGCTTCTGTTCCTCGGTTTGTTGGCCATCTTCATGACATGTGGGGCATCTCTATCTTCTCCCATCTGTGCTTGCTTGCTTCTGTGCCTAATCTGCTCCTTTGATATCTTGAAAGTGATTGGTTTAAGACATGCCCTACACTGATATGGAGCCCTGTTGCTGATATGGAGCTGCTAAACAAAAAGTTGGTAGTTGAAATCTAGCAACCACTCCTTGGAAACCCAATAGGGCAGTTCTTCTCTGTCCTATAGGTTCACTATGAGTCGGAATCAACTCAACAGCAACGGGTTTTGTGTTTTGTTTTGTTTTCTAAACACTAATATGGTCTCATTATGGCTAAATGAGATTGCACCCACAGGTAAAGGGATTAGGATTTACAACATTATTTTGGGGGGAACACAATCAATCCATAACACTTGAGTATTTGCTTACTTGTAGAAAGAATTTTTTCTTTTTACTCTTTTTCTACCTTCATTTCCTTCTCCAGTTCATAAACATGCAGTCTTTGAGAACCCAACCTTCTTCATGAATTTAACTATCACTTCCACACAGATGTCCCCCACCTCCCTATCCCCAGACCTCCATTTCCAGGCCAGACTTCTCCATTAAACTTTGACCTTTTCTCTCTACCTGCCGACTGGACATCACCATCATCTCAACCACAACAGATGTCAAATCGAATCAATCTTGCCCTGTCAGTGTCTCTCAAGGCTGATGGCACGTCCCAAGATTCCCAAGTAAAAAAGAGGACTGGATGAAAGGAACAATTCTTTGGTTCCTCTTCCTCCCTCAAACCATCGGGGATCAAAGTCCTGGTGAGCCTGCCTTCAGGGTATCCCTGAGGTTTTCTCTTTCCCTTTAAATCTCATTTCTACCCCCCTTAGTGAAGGCTCCCTCTATTTCACACCAGGATTTTTTTTTTTTTTTTTACCTTCAATGTCAGCTGAGTGGACTTTAACATATTAATAATATAATATAATTGATTATATTACTATAGTAAAAACTAAGCCCAGAGATCTTAAGCAGACCCCCAAACACACTCTTTTTACCTCCTGGGGTTTAAAAGTTCTCCTTTCTTGCTGTATTTTCATGGGACAGGTAGGCAGAAAAACTAGGAGCCTAGGCGACCCTCTTCTCCTTGAGTCTGCAGATGGACTCAGAGAAACCAGTGCACACCCACTGAGAAAGTCAATGGCACTTGATGCTGTGGAGAGTCTAAACACAGCTTTTAATTTATAGGGTACGCAGGGATTAATTCTAAACATGCAACTGCTCCCCCTTGGTCATGGATTGAATTGTGTCCCCCAAAAACGTCTGTCAACTTGGCTAGGTCATGATTCCCAGTATTGCATGATTGGCTACCGTTTTACCATCTGATGTGATTTCCCTATGGATTGTAAATGCTATCACTGTGATGTAGTAAAATGAATTAGAGGCAGTTATACTGATGAGGTCTAAAAGATTAGATAGTGTCTTAAGCCAATCTCTTTTAAGATATAAAAGATAGAAGTGAGCAGAGAGACGTGGGGACCTCATACCAACAAGAAAGCAGTGCCAGAAGCAGAGCACGTCCTTTGGACCTGGGGTTCCTGCTCTGAGATCCTCCCAGACCAAGAGAAGACTGATGACAAAGACCTTCCTCCAGAGCTAACAGAGAAGAGAAAGCCTTCTCCTGGAGCTGACACCCTGAATTTGGGCTTGTAGCCTACTGGACTGTGAGAGAATAAATTTCTCTTTGCTGAAGCCATCCACTTGTGGTATTTCTGTTATAGCAGTACCAGATGACTAGGACACCCTCCTAGCCCCCTGTAAGTCATCATAGCCTGTATAATCATCTGCTTTCATCCTGGCAAGTTTTACACCAAGATTTTATAAACAGTTGCTGAGTGGTTCTAGGCCCCCAGGTTCTGTCCTCTCCTTTATATCTTATTATCAGTTCTGTTGTCAGGTCAAATCGGTTCTGACTCATAGCGACCTTATGTACAACAGAACAAAACACTGTATGGGTCATGAGCCATCCTCACAATCATTGCTATGTTTGAGCCCATTGTTGCAGTCACTGTGTCAATCTATCTCATTGAGGGTCTTCCTCTTTTTCGCTGACCCTCTGCATTACCAAGCATGATGTCCTTTTCCAGGGCGGTCCTTTTCCTGGTCCCTCCTGATAGCATGTCCAAAGTAAGTGAGACAAAGTCTCGCCATCCTTGCTTCTAAGGAGCATTCTGGCTGTACTTCTTTCAAGACAGGTTTTTTCCTAGATTTATCTTATAGCTAGATAGATAGATTCTCTCTCTCTCTCTTTCTCTTTCACTCTCTATATATCACTTTCCTCTTCACAAACCTAAAAAGTTTCCCTTAATGATCTCAGAATAATGTCCTAACTCCTTCACTTGGTTTTGGAAACTTGTCACAGACAACCCCAGCCAACTTCTCCACCCTTCACAATCACAACCCTCTTACCCAAACCTCCAGGCAGCCAGGCTCACCTGGTGGACCTGCCTGAAACACACCTGGGAAGTCTCGTTTCCAAGCCATTATCTCTTAGTTCTCTAAGACTTGAATATCCTCCCTGCTCCTCTCACCTGTATAAAAGTCTACCTCCTTCAAGAGAGAGTAGAGGATAGAGGAGATAGTGTGACTTTGGAATCGGAGCTAGATTTCAATTCTGGCTCTGTTGCCCACTAGTTATGGGGCCTTTTGGCCAATCGCTTAACCCTCTTAGGCCTCATTTCCCCATCTGGATAATGAGGATAATAATAACATACATACTATAAATCCCCCAAGGTTGTAGAGAAAATTAAACATAATAAAATATACAAAAATGCTATGTAAACTGGAAAGTACTACAGAAAAGTCATTTTTATTTCCACAGTCACTGCTCCCTCCCATATCTCTCCCTACTCCAAATCAGTAAAAGTATCATTAATAACAATTCTGATAATACTTTACATATGCGACACACTTTATGGTTTTTCAAATATATTGTACAAGCATCAATTCCGTTGTGCACTCCACTCATTTTGGCACTTAGCTTATTCTTGGGAAAGTGATATATCCTTTTCACATGTGTGTATTTTCTTCCATCTCCATTGTCAACTCCTTGAGGGCAGGAACTCTATCTCCTATCTCCATTCCTCATTCCCAGCCCAGAGCTCTAGAGTTGTTGTAAGCTGACTTCGAGTCAACTCCTACTCATGGCAACTTAATGTATAACAGAACAAGACCTTGCCCAGTCCTGCGTCATCTTCATGATTGTTGGTATACTCAAGTCTCTTGTTGCAGCCGCTGAGTATTTTGAGCGCCTTCCAACCTATAAGTCTCATCTTCCAGCACTATATCGAACAATATTCTGTGATCCACAGGGTTTTCACTGGCTAATTTTCAGAAGTAGATCGCCAGGTCTTTCTTCCTAGTCTGTCTTAGTTTGGAAGCTCCACTGAAATCTGTCCACCATGACTGACCTTGCCGGTATTTGAAACATCAGTGGCATAGTTTCCAGCATCATAACAACCCACAAGCCACCACAGTATGAAAAACTGACAGATGTGTACGGACCATACAGAGTAGGCACTCAAAAATGATGTTCTTCCAAAAGTAAGAGCCAGAGAGGGTTTGAATTCCATTTCTATCACTTACTAGTTGTATGGCCTACGATAGGTTACTTAAAAAAAAAATTCTAATGGCTCAGTTTCCTTCACTATAAAATGCGAATGATATTAACACCTATCTCACAGAACTATTGACTCTTCAATGAAACGATATGGATAAAAGACTGGCACTTGGTGAGTTCTTAATAAATGCTAACTGCTATTATTAAGTGAAACTAAGTATTCGAATCCATTCTTTTCTGGCTTATCACTTCAGTCCTTTTTCAACACCGATTCCCCCATGAATCTTCTTGATTCATTCATTCACTGGAACAAACATTTACTGAGCATCTGTATTCTGCTATGTGTAAAAGGCTGTACCTTGAATAAAAGATATCTCATTGCAGCTTTCTTTTGGGCCAAATGGTGCTAAGAAACAGAGCAAACGTCTGTATGTAATGCATCTTTCAGCCTTCCCCTCCTGTGTACTGGAGCAGGGAAAAAGACGGTGCTCCAGCATCATGTCACGTTGGGAAATTCCCGGTACAAAAACGGTATCCATGTTTCTTTACCAAAAGGCTTCTCAGAGCTGTTAATATGCTACTGCTGATCACTGATTGCTAAGAACAGGGAATAGACTTTGCTGTATTTCTTAAACTCATTTAACCATGGGGCCATGTATTTCACACTTTCCCTCAGAATCAGCGTTCTGTTGAATCTATTTTGAAAATGCTGTGTGGCAGTTCTGTTCCTATCTGCTCCTTCTCTGCCCACGAATTCATTTTGACTAACGAAAGCCATCCTTTGGGAATGCTCCACTTACATGAAACTCTTCAATTCAATTCAGCAAACACTAGTTATACAAAATCTAAACAGATCAGACTGCATTGCTGTAAATGACTAACTTCTACACGTACAGTTGTCCCTACATACTCAAAAATCACTTTCATTTTAGCAAATAAGCCCCTAAGCAACTTAAAAAAAAAAACATGGATTTTCATTAGAGTCCCTAAAGCTTCACTCAGAGCTTAATCACTCTTACCTTAACATAATCTTAATTCCTTAATTTTGTAATCTGTTTCCCAGTTGATGTTGTTGTTGTTGTCTTTAGCTGCCTTCGAGTCAGTTCTGACTCTTGGCAACCCCGTCTGTGCAGAATAGAACTGCTCCATAGGGCTTCCAAGGCTGTGCGTGATCTTTGGAAGCAGATCATCAGGGCTGCCTTCTGAGACGCCTCTGGGTGGGTTCAAACTGCCAACCTTTTGGCTAGTAGTTGAGGGCTTAACTATTTGTGCCACCCAGGCACTAGAAAAAGCAAAATCAGACTAGTAGAAGGAAATAGACTAACCACAGAAAGAAATTACAGCTGAGGTGCTGCCCTTGAAGATGAAGATATAAAAACTAAAAAGTCAACACAAAAATTCACAGCAGTTTAAGAACAAGTAGTGCAGAACAAAACCCACTAAGGACCTAATAACCCTGACGACTTCATCACATCACCTCCCAGAACCTCTGGGTGATCAAGAAGAAGTCAAATTCCATTCAAGATACTGGATTAAATAAAGCAAAACAATATATAATACATTTTACTTAGAAAGCTCTCCTTTTACAACAGATTTTTTAACTAATAAAAGTAAGACTGGATGAGTCAAATGGTCAATCTTATGTTTTCTGGAACTTTCTGGGAGAGGAGTACACCATCCCATAACAACGCTGGGTAAACGAGGTATAGTTGCTGTACATGATATTGATCATCCATCACTTGACCACTCACCCTGGGACTCTGCCCTCCTCTGGCCTTCTCTAGAATACTCCACCCAGTGCCTCTCAGGCTCTGGGACTCTCTAAATCTCAAAGATCTGTGTCCAACACCAAAATCCCTACTCAGCTGACTTGGCATTATGCAGCCTCCGCTGGTCATTTATCCAATAATTTAACCAGAGTGAGAGATCAGGGCTACTACGCATTTACATCTAATGAGTAAATGGTGATCCCCCAAACATAGCCAAGTCAGACCACTGGGCTAGCAGATTTGGGAGTACAAACAGAGCTGGGGGGCCACACTCCTGAAATGACTCAAGGTAAGTGCTCACAGCCCCCACTTTTTTTGTTCCATGTAACTATGATTACGCCTGATCAGGTTGCAGTCAAGGAGGGAAGGCAACACAGTAGCCTTTACTGTGGACCTACTATGTGTAAGGTCCTGTGCTAAGGGTAATGTGGACGACAAGATGAACAAGACAAGATACCCGTCTTTCAAGAAGTTTTTACCAGGGAAGAAAAGACAAGAATCTAAGTAATTATGAAACCAAAAAACCAAACAAACAAAGCATGCAGAACATAACCGAATATGATGTGCAAATCCTCTGATTGTTTAGGCCGATATTCAACCACTCAGATAGCAAATAAATAGATGAATTTTTTATCTCTCTTCTGTGACTGTCTTTAACTATTATTTTAAATTTTTATGATTATTTAATTTTTTTTTTCCTCTAATGTCAGGATCTCTGGGAGATCATTGGTGGAAGAAACTCTCCCAAGCATTTTATTCGTCTTAGCATGTATCCTAGTCTGGGCATTATTGCCTGGTTTTGAGTCTCGTCAGGGTCATGTCAGACATCTCCAGTAGTGTCTTTCGTAGCAACGGCAGCTTTGGGAGATTTGAGGGAGACTGAAATTATGGTTTCATTTCAGGCTACCATCTCAGCAAGAGAACTCTGCATCGTAGATTTGCAGAGATGAGAGGAATCTTAGAGATTTTTTGGTCCATCTCTCGTTTTACAGAAGGAAATGAGAGCCCAAAGAAACCACAGCAGCTACTTAACAAAACTGATATTAGAAATCTGACGTCCTATTGCCAAGTTTTTTTTTTTTTTTTAAGCTAAGGACTCAAAATAAAATATGTTTTAATTTATCTTTTTCTGAGAAATCCGTGAGAATTTTAAGATACAGCTGGAGATTATTAGAAACTCAGAACAGGAGACGATAGGAGGAAATCAGAGTAGTAAACCAAGTATTGAGTGTTTTCCTCCTGCCTAAATGGGGTTTCATGACCCTTTCTCCTGGTTCCACAAATGTAAACCAACCAGATGTTGTTGAGTCAACTCCAACTCACAGTGACCCCATGTGTGTTAGGGTAGACCTATGCTGTATAGGGTTTTCAATGGCCGTGACCTTTTAGAAGCAGATCACCAGGCCTTTCTTTCAAGGTATCTCTGGTTGAACTCAAACCTCTAACCTTTCGGTTTGTAGCCAAGCTCTTAACCATTTGTGCCACCCAGGTAGCCTTCGACAAAAGGAATGTATGATAAATGTAGAGTTTAAGTTAAATTTTATATTGAACGTTCTTTAGACTCTCATGGCTTCCTGAGGTAACCAAGTAAGTCATAAACTTCCAGAGCTGAGAATCCTTAGTCCGTGTTAAGTTTTCAGCATCCTGCCTTAATCTTCTCTGGGAGAATTTAAGGTATTCCTAGACCTCTTAAAGAAGTCTTTGCCCACAGTCCACAACTTTTCTCTCATTGCTAAAAGAATTTGATCACTGGCTTGAAGCATCCAGGTTGCAATCTGGATCATTCTTCTCCTTTCTTTCTCCCCTGACCCCTCAGAGCTCCCCCTCCCCCAGAAACAACATCCCTCTAAATCTCCTTAATATTTCATTTTATACGCTTGCAGAATTATTTTTACTCTTATTCTTCCTTGTTCGAAGATTTATTTGAGCATTTCTGTTAACCCTAACTAAATCTGACATTCCAATAGGGAGGACAGAGCTTGTACCATATTCCTCTTCACACACCCTTTAAGGATCTGGCAGGTACTTTGCATGCAGAAGGTACTCAGAAAAGTGCTTATAAATGTTGTCATTTACCAGTTATTTAAAGAATGCTGGTTTATCAGAAAGTAAATGCAAAATGGCGAATTAATTTCCACCCGCACTGTCCACTGTGCACCTATTTAAATGTAGATAAACTTGGAACAAATGCAGTTTCTATATTTACGTAAACTCTTTGTAGCTCATTTGTTTTTGTTTGTTTGTTTGCTTGCTTGCTGGTTTTTGATTCCCTGAATCATCTTCATGAAGACACTTCATTCCTGAAGGATTGATCAAGAAGGTAAGAGTTGCATTCATCTGGATCTTGATTGCAATAACTGTAACTAGCAAACATTGTTTTTCATGTTTTCATTCTTGCCACACTCATAAGGAGCTGAAATTGGCTGAACTGCAATCAATTACTTAAGTATTGTTGAAGGCAGATCACAAAATATGCAGGCTTTTATCAAAAGAAAATGGCTTCCCAAATTTGCTTACCTTTTATACCAAAAGGTGTGAAAATGCAGTACAGAACTTTATTTGATGTGCAAGCTCCAGGATGATATATTAGTTGGCCCAGAGCATGATGTTCATAAGGTCAAGAGTGAGTCTTCACACACAGATTGATGTTGCTGTTTCTTGAGCAGAGTCTGTGCCCCTGAATTCACCCAGCTGTGCCTTTAGTTACAAGCAGTGCTAACAGAGTAGGGCAGGATCAATGCAAACTCTCCTCAGGGTAGTAATAAACAGAGGAACAAGCAATATCCTTTCCCCCAAAAAATGTGGGTTCGTTAGAGGTGATTTTGATGAGTTAAGACCAGAAAACATTCAAGTATAATTGAGTCACAACCGCACTGTTGCTGACAAGAGACAGTGGCTGGGAAATTCCCAGGAAAGGGATGTTGTGATCCATTGACAACAAACAGAGAGAGGGTAAGAAGGATTTAAAAGGGGGAGATGGAGGTCCGGTGGGCTGGGGCGTCTGTCTCCATTGGAAGACCCTTAGAGACAGGCACAGAGGAGTGGTTGAAGGGACCCCTCTGTGCAGCGTTGGAACAGGTCATGCTCTCAGAAAAAAGAAGAGGTTAATTAAAGGAACTTATGGGGGTACAGCCCAGGGGACACTATGAGTCACACCAAGAGAGTTGAGTCACATTGAACGAGGCAAAATTTAACAGCCAAGAATTAACCGTTTTACCCTTGGGTCCCAAAATACGGTTGAATAAATATAGGGAGATTTGACTTAGCAACCGCATGCACAGGGAGGATTGAGGGGCTTTGCTTGACAGTGAGCAGTGAGTCAGCAGTGTGATGCGGCTACCAGAAGGGCAATCACCACCTCAGGCATCGTACCTAGGTCAAAAGAGATGAGGGACTCACTCTGATGGAGGGTGCCATGTTGTTTGGATATCACACTTTCAGAGAGATTAACAGGCGTGGGTTCAGCGCAGAGTGACTCGGGGTAAACGAGATTCGGAAACACATCGTGCAAGAAACAGATGAAGATGCAGTTGGGGCTATTTGGCTTGGAGAAGACAGAGCTAAGGGGAACACAAGAGCAGTCATCAAATGGGTGAAGAGTTGTCTTGTGAGAAGAAGATTTGGACTTGT
This sequence comes from Trichechus manatus latirostris, assembly GCF_000243295.1. Taxonomy (NCBI): domain Eukaryota; kingdom Metazoa; phylum Chordata; class Mammalia; order Sirenia; family Trichechidae; genus Trichechus; species Trichechus manatus. The sequence continues at coordinate 8,959,680 of NW_004443976.1, forward strand.
TTTGTTGCCACCCAGAGCTTAAATGAGATTTAATCATCCTGAAGTTACAGAGATGACTAGCTCAGAGCGAGAAGAAACTTTAGCCTGTCAAACCTGGCCAAAACAGAAAGGGTTGTTCCTGGAGGTGTTCAAGCAGTCTGGGCAACACCTTTGAAAGAACATGGCTGAGAAAATTCAAACATCATTAGGTAGTACAATTATGAGACGTGCTCTGTGTCATCATTAGACTCATGTGTAGAAGGACAGAAACCTCCTTCTGAAAACTGGTAGAGTCTTGTTTTTTAATGAAGCTTAAAAATATAGTTCAATGATTAGTTATTTTAATCTTAACTTCAGGTTTTTTCTACTGTCACGAATTTTTTGAAATACCCACTTAACACCAGTACTATTCATTTACTTAATATTTTATTTACATTGATACATTTTTTTCTTAGATTTTTTTAAAAAGATAACTTTATATCCTTGCTATGAAGCTGTGATCCATGAACCAGCTACATCAGCTGAGAAATTCTCAAGCCCTACCCCAGAACTACTGAATAGGAATACACATTTCAACAAGATTCCAAACTGGATTCACATGTACATTAAAGTTTGAGAAAACTAGTAACTACTTGCCATGAAATCAGTTCCTTCTCATGGAGACCCCGTGTGTTGTGGAGTAGAATTGCTCCATAGGGTTTTCATGGCTGTGACCTTTCGGAAGCAGATCGCCAGACCTTTCTTCTGAGGCTTCTCTGGGTGGGTTTGAACTGCCAACCTTTCGGTTAGTAGTCAAGCACTTAACCATTTGTGCCACCAAGGGACTCCTAAAGTTTGAGAAACACTGCTTTGTATCACTACCACAAACGAATATAGCACACTTCCTAAATAGGAAGCATATATTTTATCAATTTTAATTTTATTTACATTTTTAACAAAATGTTCTCTCTTAAATTGGCGTACATCTTATAATCAATGAATGGAGTATCACAGTTTAATTAGTTGCATTTTTTTCTTTCTCTGTGAAATATAAAATAGTTTGTCTTGCTATTAGTGGCATCTTAAATTTTGGTAAGAGAATACACTTTATAAATAATCATATGACCACTAAAATTAAGAAATATTTGCATAAAATATTTTTCTGTACAACCAACAGTACTGTGTCATGGTTTTCCAAAGAATGACTTCAGAAAAGCAAAACTGTGCTTTTAACTGGTGGTTCTCAAACATCACCCTGAGGTCATTGCAAAAAATCAGATCTCCCCACACCCACCCCCACCAAAAAAAAAAAAAAAAAGCACCAGGGTAAATATTTCTGGTGTGGAATTTAAGATAAGATAAAAAACTCAAATTATAAAGCAGATTGTCTGACACCAAAAAACAAAAAAATCGTATTCCCTCTACCAGCTGAAAGTTGGTGATTTAAACCTAACCAGAGGTGCCTGGGAAGTAAGGTCTGGTGATCTGGTTTTGAAAACGTCACAGTCTTGAAACCCTATGCAGCAGTTCTACTCTGCACATGTGGAGTTGCCATAAGTTGGAATTGATTCGACGGCAACTAATAGCAACAAGCCTTCCATCAACACTTTGAGCACGAGCTTAAAACTGTTGCGTGCCATTGAGTCGATCTGGACTAGTCAAGCTAAATAATATGAGGGCATAAACCTGTAACTTGCCAAGATACCCTCATACTATATAGTGCAACAGTTCTCAAAGTGTGGCCACAGATTCTTGGAGATCCCCAAGAATCTCTCAGGAGGTACATTAGATCGAAACAAGTTTCGTAATAATGTTGTTGTTGTTAGCGCATCGAGTCTGCCTGACTCAGGGCCACCCTGCACAATGGAATAAAACGCTGCCAGGTCCTGTGCCATACTCATGATTGGTTGTGGATCTGACCATTGTGATCCATAGGGTTTTCACTGGTGAATTTTTGGAAGTAGATCACCAAGCCTTTCTTCCTAGTCCATCTTAGTCTGGAAGCTCCACTGAAACCTTGTGGCACATGGGTGGTGGTTGCACATGAGGTGCATTGGCCAGAATAGAACCCCAGTCTCCGGCATGGAAGGGAAGAATTCTACTGCAGAACCACCAATGCCCCCATTTCATGGTAATACTAAGATGTTATTTTCTTTCTTCACTGTGTTGACTTAATGGTGCAAAAATAAGGTTGGATAAAACTGCTGGCACCTATTACAAATCAAGGCATGGTACCCAGCTGTACTAGTAAACCCCTGTTGCTGTCAAGTTGATTCCAACTCACAGTAATCCTATAGGACGGAGTAGAACTGCCCCATAGGGTTTCCAAGGCTGTAATCTTTACTGAAGCAAACTGTCACGTCTTTCTCCCATGTAGTGCTGGTGGGTTTGAACTGCTGACCTATTCATTAGCAGCCAAGTCTTAACCACTGCACCACCAGGTCTCCTTTAACTGTACTAGTACTCACTGTAATCTTTACAGCCCATACACCCACACTAATAAAAAGTAAAATTAAATTTAAAAATTTAAAAGCTGGTTTCACTTAAAAATGACTTAAAATTCACAGCAGTAAAAAATAATAGTTTTATTCAATCTCCACTCTACAACATCTTTTTAATATTCTGTGTGCTAAAATAGGAAGTCCTCAATAAATCACTCCTGCTATATACCAAAAGTCACATACCAGTTTGATGGTTGTCCTGAGGAAAAGCACACGTGCAGTTAGTTGTTTGAGCTGCAAGCTGAACTAGGCATTTTATTCATGAAGCACCATTTTTGCTCAAAAGAGTGACAAACAGACAAACTATAGTTACTCAGACTTGGGTATTTGGCAGACAACATTTTTGAAAAGGAACAAACTGTGCTTGTCACTTCAATCAAAACAACTGACAGTATTTGTGAGTAATGATAAATTTGAGCTTTAGAGCAAAAATTAGAATTTCTCAAAACTTGTAGTTGCCACCCTAAGCTTGACAGATTCCTAATACTTAAAGAATTTTCTGATGAGATTAGTGCTGATATAAATGAACGTGATTTTTTTTCTATCGTATAACAGAAAGTGTCAACATTTGAAGTTCTGAATGACTCAATGAACCAATATTTTCTAAATGACCGATGTGTGATGTTCATACATGGATAAAAGAGCCAGTCAGAGTGCAGGACAGACCCATGGATTGCAATGTGAGACAGTACGTCGTTAATACGAGATTCAACTTCACAACTAGCCTTTAAAAAGCTACCACCTGTCAAGTTTTGGCATAGCATCAAAGAAGAGTATCCACAATTATTTGAGAAAGCTATTAAAATACCCTTTCCTTTTCCAGATTACATAGCTGTGAAAAGCAGATTTTCTACATTTACTTTAACCAAAATAACATAGAGCAATGGATTGAATACAGAAGCAGACGTGAGAATCCAGCTGTCTTCTGTTAAGCCAGACATAAAAGAGATTTTTAGTAATGAAAAACAATGCTACTCTTCTCACTCCATTTTTTATGTGCAAAATATAGGCATTTTTCATAAAATATATGTTGTCTAAATCGACATGTAATGGATTTAATAGCTATTTGAAATAAATTAATACGTATTTTTAAGTTTTCTCAGTTTTAATTTCTAATATGATAAATATCAGTAGATTTGGCCAACATAAACAAACTCTCTGGGTTCTCAATAAGTTTTAAGAGTGTGAAAGATCCTGAGACCACAACATTTGAGAAATGCTGCTGTAGTAAAATTTACTTTAGTCACGCCACTAGGACTACGCTTCAAGAAATCAAAGAGGAAATCAGTATTGGATTAAATCTTCTTCATCCCCAGGTAGTAACTGAGGAACGTTAAACCAGCATGATGATTACAGGCCAGGAGCCTTCTCTGGGGGTGCTATACTGAATTCCAGTCTCTTTCTATGAAAACTTAACCACAGACCCACAGACTGTTCAACAGAGCCACTGGCCAAAAAAAACTAAAA
>NW_004443976.1:8964239-8966124 GCF_000243295.1 Trichechus manatus latirostris
TTGCAGTGGATGATAAGGAAATGTATGTGAAAGGTATGATCCAGAACAGGGAGAATGACAAAGTCACAGTCAAGACCTTCGATGACCGGGTAAGTGTTGATGTCTTTGATGATACAGACGTTCTCATTTCCCTTTGAGTGGGATATTAGAAATTACATGCTGGTCAATTGAAACCTGAAGATAAAACCAAACTCAGGTTTATTTATTCCATAGTGAGTTAGCAGGTGAACGCTGCTACTGCACACACCTTTGCTCCGGCTCTTTCCTTCTCTGAGGACTTTGAGGGTTTTTGTGGTGTTTGCTTCGGAGGAAAGGAGAAGTTGAGGGTGGAAGTGGACGGCCCACTTGAAGAAGAAATTGATGCTGCTTGCTGGTGGATGGCCTGACCAAATATTGCACTCTGGTCTTACCGAGAAAGTTCTGGAAGCATTGCATTGTTTAATGTATAGAATTACAGTAGACCATTCAACTGATACCCACTATGTCTAGGTCACAGAGTTGGTCACTTTGCAAATATAAGGAAGCTTAGCATCTTCCCTCCCAAAGCTTACCATCTCCTGTAGGAATTAAGATGCATATGGCAGGTATGAATCTCAGTTCACAAACTCAGACATATGAGACAGATCTTCCTTTTATCGTTTAAAATTGAACTTGACCTCTGATTCCAGTCCCTTTTCACTGGTCTGGAAAAATCTTTTCTTCAGTTATTCTTGGGGCCCAGGGTTGTACCACATTTTCAGAATTTACAGAGTGCTACACTGAGGTCTCCCTGCCTCCCTGGAGGGTCTCCTAGAAAACCAGAACCAGTCCCTGAAGCTGGAGGATACACAGACTTTCTGTCTTCCCTTTTGCTATCTTGGATATTTCTCTCCAGTCTAGGATAGGTAGGGTAGAAGGCAGCCTCCCACCCAGCCTCCCAAGAGATTTGGTCTACACCAACAAACCCTCTTCCTTTTACCTTTTCTGTAAAACCCTCAAAGCTCTTTTTAGACTTCAGCTTTTGGAAAACAGGCTCCTTCTATTTTCTGCCCTATTTTCCACCTTTCCTGAATGGAGTACAGAGCCACATGTATGCCTGAACGGGGGAGGAAAGAGGAAAAAACACAGAAAGGAGAAAAATTAACTAATAGTCTCAAAATATTATTCCGCCATGGACCAGGATGTAAGCCCAAATGTTTTAACTATTAGAGCAGAGGTACAAGGAATTGTGGGAGCCTTGAAGAAACAGAGGAGACAGAACATGGACCATGGAGGTGGTGGCACTTGAGCTGAGCTTTGAAGGTTTCTGGATACAATTTCAGTGAAGATAGTCCAGAGAAAGGGACTCATGTGGGCAGAGGTATTGAGGTGGAAATGCACAGGACACACTTGTGTCTTTTCAACCTTCCAAACTTCATCTCAGCTCAACACAACAAATGTGGTAAAAACAGAGGCGACCTGCGTTGGCTTTGGCAACCTGCCTTAGTCTCCTAGGGTTGCTATAACACAGACATCACAAGTGGGTGGCTTTAAAGAACATACATTTACTTTCTCACACTTCTGGAAGTTAAAAGTTCAAATCAGGGTCTCGGTCGTGTCCATTCCTTCCTTGTTGGTAATCTTGGGTATTTCTTGGTTCCTTGGCATTCTTTGGTGTTCCTTGGCTTGTAGACGATTTTCACACGACATCTGTCTTCACCTACTGTGTGTCTCTGTGTCTGTTCTGCTTGTTTTATAACTCAGAAGTGATTAGGTTTAGGATCCACCCTACTCTGATATACCTCATTAACACAACACAAGAAAAACCCTATTTCCAAACAGAATCACACTCACAGGTACAAGGATTCAAGAATTCAACACATATTTTGGGAGACACAATTCAATCCCTAACACTACCCTAAGCCTC
>NW_004443976.1:8967901-8968789 GCF_000243295.1 Trichechus manatus latirostris
TGGTCACTTAGTAGCCCTCTAGGTTATCAGACCAACCGTAGCAGTACTGCAATGTTTATGTTCAAGGAATCCTTATTTTACTTCATAAGGGCCCCAAAGCACAAGAGTAGTGATGCTGGCAATTCAGATATGCCAAAGAGAAGCTGTGAAGTGCTTCCTTTAAGTGAAAAGTTTCTCAACTTAATAAGGAAAGAAAAAAATTGTATGCTGAGGTTGCTAAGATCTACAGTAAGAACAAATCTTCTATCCGTGAAGTTGTGAAGAAGGAAAAAGAAATCCACACTAGCTTTGCTATCTCACCTCAAACCACAAAAGTTATGGCCACAGTGCATGATAAAGGCTACACTTTAGCGTAGGTCTGTATGTATAGGAAAAAACATAGTACATATAGGATTTGGTACTATCCACGGTTTCAGGCATCCACTGTGGGTCTTGGAGCATGTTCCTCGTGGATAAGTGGGGACTACTGTACAGCATTGTCCCTTCACCTGCCTGCCTCTCCAGTGTCAGGCTCCCCTTTCTCTTTAAATTCCCAAAATGGCACAGGAAGTAGAGATGTGCAATACTGTCACACCATCACGCTTATTAACATTTCTGTCTGTCCAACTTACACCTGACTTGACTTAGCACAGATACAAGAAGTAGAAGCAAACATTTGAGATCTGAAGGTGCTTAAAAATCATCTACTACAGTGTGACCCAAACTTTAGTCATCCCTATATGACATTCGGAGTCCTGGTGGCACAGTGATTAAGAGGCTGGCCGCTGAAGAGGACAGGAAAGTTGGTGATAAGGAACCCAAGGTTGAGTAAGGATAGTGTTGATGTGTTGTGAGGTTGTTAACCAGTGTCATAGGGCAACATGTGTACTAACTGTTAAATGAGAAACT
>NW_004443976.1:8991001-8992591 GCF_000243295.1 Trichechus manatus latirostris
CTCAAGTGGAGGGGATTATACAGGGTGTGCACACCATGGGGTGGAAGTTTTGGGGGCTCTCTTAGAATCCTGCCTTCCACAGAGGTGCGTACTACGTCACAGGAGAGAAACTCAGACTGTCCAGAGAAAGAGGCATTTCTGATTGGGGAAATCATAGAAGGCTTCCTGGAGGAAGGGCACTGACTTGGACTTTGAAGGATGGGTAGGATTCTTAAAGATGTGGGCAGGAGAGGACAGTCTAGGAGAGGGAATGCTGTGAGCAAGGGAGCGAAGGAAGGACTGTGATGGGTGTTGAGGAGCAGAGGGGCCCTCTTTGGAAGTAGAAGAGGACATGTGTAGGGACTTGCAAGAGATGAGAAGAAAACGTGGTTATTTTGGCATCAGTTTGGGAAGGCCTGGAGTGCCGGCATTAATGGTTTAGAATGTATTTGGTAGGCAGTGGAAGCCGCTGATGCTGTAAGTAGCAGGGGAAGTACCTCTTCCAACCTGGAATTAATCTGTCAGCAGTCAGACACACCAAGAGTGGGAAGGTTTGAAAATAAGATGAACCAGACCCTGCAGCTAGGGCAGACAGGACTGATACTTAACACGGTGGGGTCTCAGGGCCCCTTCCAGCCCCTGGCCTGGTAATTCGTACTAGCCTCTCCTCCACCCTTCTCCGCAGTGTTTCAGAGCAGGAAGAACCTAGCAAAGGAGAAAGTGGAGGCTACAGTCAGGGCTAAGCTGCTCTGATGATGATGCTAATCCGAGTTCACATTTGCTGAGGCCCCCATGCACCAAGCACACTCTCCAACAACCCTACAACATGGGCTCTGTTACTGTCCCCCATGCTACAGAAGATAAAACTGAAGCCTCAAGAAGCAAAGCCAACTCCCTGTCTTTTGTGCTATTATTGGCATGTATTTTAGTTCTAGAAATGTTATCAACTCCACAATACAATATCAAAACAAACATCCTATCCATGGGTTAAAAAAAAAAAAAAAAGCCAAACCAAAACGTGAACCCAGGCAGCTGGACTCTAGAACCCAGGCTCTTTGCCTCCATACGGTCCCATAGCTCTTGAAACAAGGGACAACCTGCTATTTTGAAGGTGAAATGAGCAGAGCCTGGTTCCTGTCTGAACACAGGCATGTCAGGGGTAAGAGAGAATGATGTACCACCCAAGCTTTAAAGTTTAAGTGACTAGGAGAATAAAGGCACCATCCCCTAAATGGGACAGGCAGGAAGAGTAGAGAGTTTGAGGAAGAGAAGGCACACATTTAGCCTTTTATTGAGTATTTAACCAATAAAACAAAAAAAGTTGAACTCAAGTCAGTTCCAACTCATGGCAAACCCATGTGTATCATCGTAGAACTGTGCTCCATGGGGTTTCCAATGGCTGATTTTTCAGAAGTAAATCACCAGGCCTTTCCTCTGAGGCACCCTCTGGGTGGATGTGAACTACCAACCATTCGGTTAGCAGCCAAGTACTTAACCTTTTGCACCACCAAAGGGCTCCATTTAACAAACATTTGCCTGGATTTTCATTAACTCGTCTCCCCAGTGAGTCTCCAAACACTTGAGGGCAGGGTCAAAGTTTTGTACCTCTCT
>NW_004443976.1:8995051-9009256 GCF_000243295.1 Trichechus manatus latirostris
GACCCCATGCACAATGGAATGAAATGTTGTCTGGTCCTGCACCACATCCCCATGATCAGTTGTGGATCAGACCATTGTGATCCATAGGGTTTTCACTGATTTTCGGAAGGAGATCTCCAAACTTTTCTTCCTAGTCCATCTTAGTCTGGAAGCTCTGCTGAAACCTGTTCAGCGTCATAGCAACACCTAAGCCTCCACTGACAGATGGGTGGTGTCTGCACTTAAGGTGCGTTGCCCAGGAATCAAACCCAAGCTTCTGCATGGAAGGTGAGGATTCTACCACTGAACTACCGCTGCCCCCGAACATTGGTAAGAAAGATTAAATGCTGAGATATTGTTTCTATTGTCCTCCTTGCAGCCCATGGGCATCTTCTCCATCCTGGAAGAGGAGTGCATGTTCCCCAAGGCCACAGACACTTCCTTCAAGAACAAGCTGTATGACCAGCACCTGGGCAAATCCAGCAACTTCCAGAAACCCAAGCCCACCAAAGGCAAGGCCGAGGCCCACTTCTTGCTGGTGCACTACGCCGGCACCGTGAACTACAATAGTGCTGGCTGGCTTGACAAGAACAAGGACCTGCTCAACAAGACTGTGTTTGGGCTGTACCAGAAGTCTTCACTGAAGCTGCTGTCCTTTCTGTTTTCCAGCTACGCTGGTGCAGAAGCAGGTGAAGTTCTTTCATCTTTTCTCTCTCTCTCTCTTTTCTTTTTTACTGCGAAAAGTTCTGTGTAATGACTCATAACTCAGTGCTGCTCATGTACAATCAGTAGTCAAACATGAACTTCAGGCTGAGTTTGATTTATCTATCTATGATCTCTATTTTTCTTTCTCCTATTCTCATTCTCTCTCTTCCTTAAGAAACCAAGTTCTATAGAGATTCTAAATCTGGAAAAGATAGCCAGCATCATTTTTTTTTTTTTGGTGATATAATTGATATACCATAAAACTTACCATTTTTAAGTATACAATTCAGTGGTTTTTTGTATATTTACATGGTTGTGCAACCATCACCACTGTCTAGTTCAGTATATTTTCATGACCCCATAAAGAAACCCCATACCCACTAATAATAACTCCCCATTCCCAACTCTTACCAGCCTCTGGCAACCATGAATCTGCTTTCTGTGTTTTTGGATTTGCCTATTCTGGACATCTCATATAAACTGAATCATACAATATGTGGGCTTTTGTAGCTGGCGTCTTTCACTCAGTATAATGTTTTCAAGGTTCATCCATGATGTAGCATATATCAGTACTTCATTCCTTTTTATGGCTGAATAATATTCCATTGTATTGATATACCATATTTGTTTATCCATTTGTCAGTTGATGGACATTTGGATTGTTTCCACTTTTTGGCTATTGTGACTAATGCTCTTATGAACATTTGTGTACAAGTTTTTATGTAGGCATATGTTTTCATTTCTCTTGGGTATAGATCTAGGGGTAGAATTACTGGGTCATATGGTAACTTTATGTTTAACCTTTTGAGGAACTACCAGACTGTTTTCCAAAGTGGTGATATCAGCCACTACCAATTTTTAAGTTTCCCAGTATATATATGTATATATATATAAATTTTTTTTAAAGTATTGTCAAGATAGGGTTTTAATACTTGTTGTTGTTAGTTGCCATTGAGTCAATTCCAACTCGAGTGCAGAGTAGAACTACTCCATAGAGTTTTCAAGGCTGGGACCTTTCAGAAGCAGATCACCAGGCCTGTCCTCCAAGGCACCCCTGGGTGGCTTCAAACCGACAACCTTTTGGCTAGTAGTCGAGTGCTTAACCATTTGCGCCACCCAGGGACTCCTTTAAAAAAATTATGGACCATTTTAAGTGCATACATTTAATAAATTAATCTTTTTAGCTTGAAACTTATGCAATATAATCAAGCTGTTCATTAAATACAGTCCCTGGGTGGTGCAAACATTTAACATGGTTGGCTGCTAACCAAAGGTTGGAGGTTTGAGTCTACCCAGAGGCACCTTAGAAGAAAGACCTGGAGAGCTAGTTCCAAAAAAATCAGCCATTGAAAACTGTATGGACATTATGGTGAGCAAAATACGTCAATCACAAAAGGACAAATATTGTATGACCTCACTCATATAAAAAGACAAGAAAAAGCAAATGTATAGAGACCAAAGTTTATTAGTGGTTACGAGGGGCAGGAGGGAGAGGGGAAGGGGAGGTTAACGGTGATGGAAAAATCACATTACTTAAGGATAGGGTTGCACAGCTGATTACTGTAATTGCTGTCAATAAGTTGTATACCTGTAAAAAATTGAACCGGCAAAAGTTGTATAATAGATTTATTTACAACAACAACAATAACCAAAAAAAAAAAAAAGTAGCTGTTAAGGCTGCTTACGTGCAACCAAAAACCTCATGAGATTTGGTTCCTTGGTTTGGAGGTTTAAGGTCATGGTTTCATGGGACAGCCCAGTTAATTGGCCTAACAACGTGTTTAGTGCTTCTGTTCTACCTCCTAGTTTATTGCGTAGTGCCTGGTGTCTTAAAAACTTGCAAACAGCCATCCAAGGCATGACAATTGGTCTCTATTCACCTGGAGCAACAGAGGAAGGAGAGTCAGGAATAGGAAGAGGATATGGAATGTGTGGCTATTTGCCTCCATGAACAACTGCCTCTTTTGCCATGAGACCAGAAGAACTGGATGTGGTGCCTGGCTACCATTACTGAACATTCTAATCAAATATTTAATAGAAGAATCCTGATTAAAAGGGGGAAAATGCAGAACAGAATTTCAAATTCTCATGGAATCCAGACTTTCTGGAGCCATGGGGGTTGGATGAACCCCTGAAACTGTTGACCTGAGTTAAGCTTTATACCTTAAACAACATATACCCTGAAGTCTTCTTAAAACCAAATAATAGTCTTGCTTAACTAGTAAAAAATGTCTGCCTTGAGCATTATGCTCTTTTAAGAACTATCTATATAAATGAAAGTGACAAGAGCAACTCGAAAGATTAGATAGGAACATTAGGGGACAATGAGTTTATGTTAGTGGGGGAGGAATAACTCAGCAAAGCAGGGTAAGAATAGTTGCACAACTCGAAGAATGTAACCATGTAGAAACGGTTAAATTGGTGTATGTTTTGCTATATAAATTCTCAACAACAACAACAAAATTAAAAAAAAATGTTATTGAGATCCCAGGAAATATGGATGGGGCACTGACCACATCAGCCACAGTAGATCAGTGTAGTTGTTATAGTTATTCTACTTTTGAAAAACAAATAAACCCTGTGCAATAATTAAAAAAAAAAAAAAGAATGTAACTGATCAATATGAGTAGAAATTGTTGAACAGGAACCTGTTTTGACGTGTGCACTTTCACCAAAAATATAATAAAATACTATTTTTTTAAAAAAACCCTATGGAACACAGTTCTACTCTGACACACGGGATTATCATGAGTCAGAGTCGATTTGAGGACAACTAATCTGGCCATTTATTAGATAATTAAAAGATTATAAAAATTAATTTCTAGTGAACTCTGGGTAGTGGAGTATAATAAATGGACACCAGTTTAACCTTGAATGATAGACATCATCCTCTTTGAGTCCAGTCAAGATAGCTCTGTGTTATATAGCCTCACTTAGTAAAAACGCTGACAATCCAAATGTAAGACCCAATGTGGATGTGGGACTGTGGAAGTGGCTTTCCTCTCTCCCCTCTCCCCCCACCCGCTTACATGCATCCCTGCTAGACCTTGGGGATAAGGAGGGTGGAGTGAGAGGAGGCTGGGGAAAGTCAGACATGACGTTCCTCCAAGACTGAATCCTGATTAAGAATTGGAAGCTAAGTCTGGAATAAGCCATTCAGAAAAAAAGGCAACCGAATGTCCCCAGCTCCAAATAAAAATGTCAGATTGAATAGTTTCTTTTAGAAAAGGGGAAAAAAAACTGACTTATGGAATGAATATGCCGAGACAATGCAGTTCTGTTAACTTTCAGATACTCCCTCATTAAGAGATCAACAGGGACTCAAGAATAAAAGACAATAAACTCATGAAAAAAACTACAATCTTCAATATGAACACTGAAATCTTACCAGTTCCTCAGTGTGAGCTCATGTCTGATTTCTAAAGGAAAGGACTGCTTTCATACAGACAGTCTAAGTTATAACCAGTTGCTGGTGAGTCTACCCCAACTCATGGCGACTCCAATGTGTGTCAGAGTAGAACTGCACTCCATAGGGTTTTCAATGGCTGATTTCTTAGAAGTAGAGAGCCAGGCCTTTCTTCTGAGGTGCCTCTGGGCACACGCCAACCGCCAGCCTTTCTGTTTGCAGCCAAGCATGTAATACTCCCAGTTTGCTGCACCCACATCCCACCTCCCTCCATCTTCACAGTGATAAGGTCAGATGCTTCCAAAATTGGATAGTTCAGAAGCACGCAACAACAAAAACAAATCTCAAAAGAAAACCAAAAGTCCTGTCTCAGGGCTTGGAAAAGATGGGTGAGAAAGCTCCTTGGCGTGTGCTGCGGGCAGGTTCTGACGTGCCCCTCTGTCTGTTTCCAGGTGACTCTGGGGGAAGCAAGAAGCGCAGGAAGAAGAAGGGCTTTTCCTTCCAGACCGTGTCCATAGTGTTCAGGGTTCGTGTTTTGGAAGCTTCCACATTCCACTGGTTTTCTGCCCAGTGAAATGACATTTGAGTTAAATGTGTTTATTTTGGTTTGCTTACCAGGAAAATTTAAACAAACTGATGACCAATCTAAGGAGCACACACCCACGCTTTGTACAGTGTCTGATTCCCAGACTCCCGGTGAGTAAGAAACCTTCACAACAGGGATCCCAGAAATGTGTGCGAAGTTTCGTGAGTGTCTGTGTGTGCACGTGTGTGCACGCGTGTGCATGCGTGTGCACGCGTTTCCCTGAGGAAAGGGTCACAGTCCTTATCACTCATCAAAGTACTCGATGAAACAGGGTTGCCAGATATAACAAATAAATTTGAATTTCAGTTAAACAACAAAAAAACTTAGCGTAAGTATAGCCTATGCAATATTTGTGATATAAAACCAAAAAACCAAACCCATTGCCGTTGAGTCGATTTCAACTCATAGCAACCCTATAGGACAGAGCAGAACTGCCCCATAGGGTTTCCAAGGAGCAGCTGGTGGCTTTGTGATATATTTATACTAAAATATTATTCATATTTATCTGAAACTCAGATTTAACTGGGCATCCTGTATTTATCTAGAAACCTACTTTGAAATTGTATCTAAGCTATTGTGTGTATGTATATAGGTATATTAGGTTCATAGTTTTCGTAAGATTCTTGAGGGGGTCGATAGCCCCCTTCCTCCAAAGTTACAAACCACTACCCTTGGAAATAATCATCTGAGGTACCACATAATTAAAACACCAGCAATAATAACTGCTTTTGAAACTCATACTATATAGTGAACACTATTATATTATCTCTAAGGAGCCCTGGTGGTGCAGTGGTTAAGCACTCGGTTGCTAAGCAAGTCAGCAGTTTGAACCCACCATCCACTCTAAGAGAGAAAGATGTGGCAGTCTGCTTCCATCAAGATTTACAGCCTTGGAAACCCTATGTGGCAGTTCTACTCTGTTCTATAGGGTTGCTATGAGTTGGAATTGGCTCGACGGCAGTAGGTACTATATTATCTCCAGTCCTTACAACAATTCTCTACAAGAGAGATGCAGTTATCTCCATTTTATACATGACAACCACCACCCGTCGGTCAGTTTGTTGTACTGTGGTGGCTTGCAGTATTTCAAATACCAGCAAGGTCACCAGTTCTGCACCATTCCATTGTTGTGGCTGCAGTGTATTTTGAGTGCCCTCCAACCTACGGGGCTCATCTTCCAGCACTATGTTGGACAATATTCTGTTGTGGTCCACAGGGTTTTCACTGGCTAAGTTTTAGAAGTACATTGCTAGGTCTTTCTTCCTAGTTTGTCTTAGTCTGGAAACTCTGCTGAAACCTGTCCCCCATGGGTGACTCTGCTGGTATTTGAAATCCTGGTGGCACAGCTTCTAGTATCACAGCAACACGCAAGCCACCACGGTATGGGTGGTGGCTCCAGCAAGTTGGGGAGCCCACAATGAAAAGCCACGGTATCTCTCTTCTAACCCCTCAAATAGCACCAAGACAGCAGAATTTTCTCAGCGCCATCTTGCTTTGTGCCTGACTCAGGCTAGGTACTGAGAGTGACATGTCGCCTCCCCCATGGGGGCTTATTCATCTGCCTTCTCTTCTTCCACCCCAGCCTCTGTGCTGCCCCCATTTCCCAGAGCAGGTGCTAAACAGCCAGCAGATGACCAGCCTGGGTTCAACCCTCTCCACACCCTACCACAGACCTCCTCCTGGTCTTTGTTTCTCTGCTCCCACTGAAGACACAGACAGCAGACTGTACTTCCCGTCCTGGAGTAGAGGCTGGGGAGCTGGCCAGAGGCAGGACGGCATCTCCAGGGGCACGCCACACTCATTCTGCCCTCCCCTGTAGCCTAGCTACAGAGTCAAGGGCCATGAACAGAATAAAGATCAATATTTTGGCTTTTATTCCCATGGTTATGGGGTGCCAGAGTCTCCCCAAGAAATTGGGATTATCCGTACTGTGGGACCTTATCTTAGTTACCTAATGCTGTCGTAACAAAAAATACCATGAGTGGATGGCTTTAACTAACAGAAATTTATTTTCTCACAGTTCTGGTGGCTAAAACCCCAAATCAGGATCCCAGTCATGTCGATGGATTCCTTTTGTAAGCCTCTCTTCTAGTTTCTGGTGTCTGCGAGCAATCGTTGGTGCCTTTGCTTGTAAACGATCCTCACGTGGTGTCTGTCTTCCCACTGGGAGTGTCTCTGTGTCTTCTCTAGTCTTGTTATAACTCAGAAGGGACTAGGTTTGGGACCCACCCTGCTCTGGTGTGATCTCATTAACATAACAAAAGAAAATCCCTCTTTCCAAACAGGATCACATCCACAGGTACTGGGGTTGGGATTCCAATACACATCTTTGGGAGAAACAATTCAATCCACAAAAGACCTCTAGTCAAGATCCAGCCACACATCTGCACTCCTTCTTACAGCTGGCACCAGCTCTTTCCACCAAGTCTGGGTGTGTTGAGTGTCTCACAGTGCCGCGGACAGTCAAAGACAAACAATGAGACAGCCACAAACACCCCGGGACCTTCTCTCCCCCGGCGTGATGGTGCTGCACCAGCTGTGCTGTAACAGCGTCCTCAAGGGCATCCGGATCTGCAGGAAAGGATTCCCCAGCCGAATCCTCTGCGCTGACTTCCAACAACGGTATGTGCATTGCATCTCTCTTTCTTTTTGAGGATGCCTTTTGCATTCCCCAAAGGCACTCCTTGGGCAGGGGTTTTGGTGAGCTCATGAGCCTCCCAGGATTTTCGTGGGCTTCATCTTTTGATGGGGATGACAAGAGTGAGCACAGGACTAGCATCCCTGCCTTCTACCCACTAGACATCTATAACCAGTTGTGACAACCAAAAATGTCTCCAGACACTGCCCATTTCCCAGGGCTGAGAACCATGGCTCTAGATTTTGTCCTTCCAGCTGCCAAACGGGCCCAGAAGTCCAGAGGGGAGGCCCCTCCAGAGGTAGAAGAGCCAGAGGTCTGCAGGTCAGAGAGGAACCATTTCCTCTGAAGGCAGGATTCCCGCTATGCACACAGCGGAGCTTCCTTTTTTATGTGTCTCCTCCTCCCGCCACAGCCCCCCTCGCCCTGAATCAGCCCCTAGATTCCCCCTCTCCTAGACCAGCTGTACAAGATTCCACTTCCTCCTAAGGCAGAAGCAGGAGAAGGTTCTAGAAGGCCTGGTGTCAGGCAAGGGGCCTTGCTGGTGGTTGAATCTGTTCAGGAAATTTCATCCCTCAACTGGACTCATCGCAGTACCTCTCACTGCCAAACAACCAAAGAGATCTAAGGCATTACTGGGGCTGACCAGCCTCCCAGTGGAGGGCTGGAGTGAGGCTGAGGTGTGTTCTCGGCTTTCTAGGTCTGGGCCTGAGCAGGGAGGGGCCGAGGGGCCAGGGCAAAGCCCTGGACAGGGTAGGGGCAGGGGCACAGAGCCGGGAGGGGCAGGAGCATAGCCCTGCGGGGGAGGAGCAAGGGCGCGGAGTGGGGAGGGGCCAGGGCGCAGCCCTGGGCGGGGAAGGGCAGGGGCGCAGCCCTCAGGGAGCACCCCCCTGGCTTGGCCCGTGGCTGGGTGGCCAGAGTCCCCTTTTACCAACTGCTCACAGTCCACCGCCTGCAGTCCCAGAGCTGAACTGTGGCACCCTGTCCTCAGGTACCGGATCCTCAATGCCAGTGCCATCCCAGAAGGACAGTTTATTGATAGCAAGAATGCTTCTGAAAAGCTTCTGAACTCCATGGACGTGGACTGGGAGCAGTACAGGTTTGGCCATACCAAGGTGAGAACAGCTCTGGTGAAGCTCAGAGTAGGAAAAAAGGGTCTTTCTCCTTCAGGGCGGCCTGAGTATCCCTACCCACTCACCCAGGTCTCTGTGTTCGAGGTAAAGAGAGCTCCATCTCTGAGTTGGTTTTTAAGAGTCTAGAGGCTTAGATCAGGAGTCCCTGGGTGGTGTAAACAGTTAACCTGCTCAGCTGCTGAACCAAAGGTTTGGAGGTTCGAGTCCACTCATAGGCACCTTGAAAGAAAGGCCTGGAGATCTACTTCTGAAAAATCAGCCACTGAAAACCCTAGGGAGCACAGTTCTACTCTGACACACATGCAGTCACCATGAGTCAGAATCAACTTGATGGCAACTGTTTTAGAGGCTTGGGTTAGAAGCCTGAGCCCCATCAAGCAACAGCAGAAAGCAACAGGGGAACTAGCGTCCTGGAAAAAGGGAGCCCTAGAGGGGAGGGCAGAACTGAAGAGAGAGGAGGACATAGAAAGGACTTGAGAGGAATAATTATGACCTATAAAATGGCCACCATTGACTAAGCACGTGTGCGCTGAGCCTGTGCCAACTCTCCTTACACATTCCATTGAATCCTGAGGTGATAGTGATGAGCAAGGAACCTATCTCATCGCAGTATTGTGAGGGTGGGGGAGGTGGAGGCTCAGAGAGGGCAAGAAACTCCCTCAAAGTCACGTGGATAAAACCAGTTGCTGTCAAACCAAAAAAAAAAACCACTGCCATCAAGTCGATTCCAACTCTTAGTGACCCTATATGACAGAGTAGAACTGCCCCATAGGGTTTCCAAGGATCATCTGGTGGATTTGAACTGCCAACCTTTTGGTTAGCAGCCAGACATTTAATCTCTGTCTGCACCACCAGGGCTTCAGTTGCCATCAAATCGACTCCAACTCATGGCAACCCCATTTGTGTCAGAGCAGAACCGTGCTCCATAGGGTTTTCAATGGATTGATTTTTTGGAAGTAGATTGCCAGGTCTTTCTACCAAGGTGACTCTGGGTGGGCTCAAACCCCCAATCTTTCAGTTAGCAGCTGAACACCTTAACCGTTTTGCACCACCGAAGGATTCCATCACATAATTGCAAATGGCAAAGGCCAGCTGCAAACCCCAGTCTGACTCCAAAGCTCTACCTCCCGGGAAAGGGCAGGCAGGGCTTAAGGAACATCCAGCCCACCACAGAGGAGCCTGCTGACCCCCAGGGGCACCCTGTTTCCTGGACTGTCCTGGGGTGGAGGAAGTTTTGCTGCTGAAGTTGGTGGGTAACGAGGAGCCGAGAGTGGAGCTGAGCTTTCTCAGATAAGTCAATGGAGAGGCTCGGGCACCTCTCCAGCTCTGGCCAGTAGTGGGCTCTGCAGTTACTTTGTGGACTTGCCTTTGCTTCCTGCATGTGAGCTCTGTCAGGATCAGGCCTGGTGTGTTGGTGGGGCCTGGACCACACTTCAGAGCAGGCTGCCTCACGACCAAGGAGGAACCATTATGGAGACCAGAGCCACCAAGAAGAGGTCCTGGGTGCTGGATTGCTGCCGGTCCCCTGACCAGGGCACTGAAGGTCAAGGGTCAGGGCTGGGTAGAAACAGGCTCCCACGAGAGCCCCAGGTTGAATACTTGCCGAGGACTAAGTGGGCCCCGTCTCCCCACTAAACGTGCAGGTGTTTTTCAAAGCTGGACTCCTGGGCCTTTTGGAGGAGATGAGAGACGAGAAGCTGGTGACCCTGATGACACACACCCAGTCCTTGTGCAGGGGAACCTGATGCCAGTGGGGTTCAGGAAGATGACGGAGAGGAGGTGACGTAGATCTCACCTCCACCTGGTCCCGCCGTCCTGCTTGGAAGCTGATTACTCCTTCCTGTTTTCAGTCTTGGGATATTCGTTAACTCATTCGTTCTTGGATAAACATTCACTGAACACCAATTATGTGCTGAGTCCATGCAGGGCACTGGAGGGGGCAGAAATGAATCCTGCCCTCAAGGGGCTTACAGGTGAGCGGGGAAGCAGAGGTGAGCTTGGTTAATTTTAACGTTCCTGGGTGACGCAAGGAACTCTGGTGGCGCAGGGGTTAAGAGCCCAGCTGCTAACCAAAAGTTTGGCTGTTCCAATCCACCAGCCGCTCCTTGGAAACCCTATGGGGCAGTTCTACTCTGTCCTGTAGGGTGGCTATGAGTCGGGATCAACTCAACGGCAACGGGTTTGGTTTCAGGTTTTAGGTGGCACGAATGGTTAAACGCTTGACTACTAACCTAATGCTTGGCACTGCGAACCTACCTGGCAGTGCTGCAGAGGAAAGGCCTGGCAATCTGCTTCTGTAAAGATGACAGCCAAGAAAACCCTATGGCATCATTCCACCCCATAACACATGGGGTAGTCATGAGTTGGAATCGACTTGATGGCAATGGGTTTGGTGTTTTTGGGTTTTGGCAAGTATAGTGTCAGAGTTATATTCAGGGCAATTGGGGATTGGTGTGATTAAGCCCCAGGTTGAGGGCTGGGGTCTGCAAGAAGAGAGAACATCCTGGAGGAAGTTGAGCACGACTGAGAGAAGGTGGTAGGTGAGGGAGCCCTAACGCAGCTCGTTGTTGGAGCAGAGTAAGACGCAGGTCATGGGGTCCCCAGGTGCTGCGTCGAGGAGCCCAGCTTGTGTCTTCTGGTGATGAGCCCACGGCAGGAGTGTAAGGAGACAAGCAGGAGGGTCGGGTTAGCAGCTCAGACAGGTCACACCGTCATCACTGTCAGGGATGAAGGGAGAGGACCTGAGGGCTCAGAGGGGCCAAGGCCAGGCTGTGGCAGAAGTCCAGGTGAAACGGGACAAGGACCTGAATGAGGAAATAGTCGATGGGTGAGAGAAGGGCATGGCTGGAAGGAATATTGAAGAGTAATATTCCTTCAGTAATTCAGGAGAAGAAATGCCAGCCCTGATGATGGCTTACCTGAAGGAATTTTAAGGAGAGGGGAATTTGGGTGAAAGCGTTACTCTCCCTGATTCCCTTATACCCTGTATAGCTGTAACTTTGTCATTGCCATAAGGGACCATAATGCCATCAGGTACTAGTCAAGAATAACTCCCAAGCATCTAGTATGGTGAACTGAAAGGAAGCCAGCACCGAAACGAAAAAAATCGCAGAGAAGGGGCCAGTGTAAGTAAAGAAGCGAGTTTTCAGGTTCACGAGAGCTCTGTAACTACGGAGCCATGGAGGATGAAGGGTGGGAGAGAAAGTTGTACCACTGGGATGTAGGCAGCGGTAGAAACCACGAGACTATATCAATTCTATGAGGTAGAGGGTCTGCGGGAAGACCAGTGGGCCAAAGGCAGTGCCTGGGGTTTATGGCATCACTAAAGAAGGAAGAGCGAACAAACAACACAGGCAAACCCACTGCTGTGGAATCGATTCTGATTCGTAGGGACCCTGTAGGACAGAGTAGCACTGCCCCAGAGGGTTTCCAAGTCTCTGTATCTTTATGGAGGCAGACTATCACATCTTTCTCCTTAGGAGCGGCTGGTGGGTTTGAACCGCCGACATTTTGGTTAACAATTGAGCACGTAACCACTTAGCTACCAGGGCTCTTTTATCAAAGGCAGAAGGGAGTTTCAGAAAGGGGAGAGTCGATTCACATTTCAAACGTGGGCGAAAGGCCCAACAAAATAGGGATGAAAGGTGCTCCTTGCTTTGGTAATTAGGATGCCACCGTCAGTCAACCATGTTGTTAGTTGCCTTCATGTCAGTGCTGACTCTTGGCGGAACGAAACATTGCCCTGTCCTGCATCATCTTCATGATCATTGGTATATTTGAGTCCATTTTTGTGGCCACTATTTATTTGGAATACCTTCCAACCTAGGATGCTCATCTTCCAGCAGTATATCAGACAATAGTCTATTGTAATGCATACGGTTTTCACTGGCCAATTTTCAGAAGTAGATCACCAGACCTTTCTTCCTAGTGCATTGTAGTCTGGAAGCTCCACTGAAACCTGTCCACCATGGGTGACCCTGCTGGTATTTGAAATACTGGTGGCACAGCTTCCAGCATCACAGCAGCATGCAAGCCACCACAATACAAGAAACTGATGGGTGGCTAACAATCGCAGGCAGAGTATTTTTAATAGAGTAGAGGAGGTGGAAGCCAGGTAATGGGAGAGCCACAGATGGTCCTGTGCCCTCTCTCACCTGCAAACCTTGCGCATGTTGTGTCCTCTGCTGCTACCTTTCCACATGCCCCCTCCCCCACCCCCTCATTTGCAAACCTTACTGGGAGTCTACAGGCTCTGCCAAGCCTGCTTGTACCTCCTCCCCACCTTGCTGGGGGCCCTGGGGTCCACGGGGGCAGGTGAGGGTAGAGAAAAGGTCTTGCTTTGTTTGGTTCATTAACCCCAGCTCTAATGGGTATGCAGTATAAAGTCCGTGCATTCATGAACGTCAAGCACTGGCCCTGGATGAACTTGTTCTTCAAGATCAAGCCCGTGCTCAAGAGTTCAGAGGCAGAGAAGGGGATGGTCACCAAGAAGGAGGACTTCGAGAGGACCAAGGAAGAACTGGCCAGATCTGAGGCTTGCCGGAAGGAGCTGGAGGAGAAAATGGTCTCCCTGATGCAGGAGAAGAATGACTTCCAGTTACAGGTCCAGTCTGTAAATACCATCTACCTGAGAAAGCAGAACCCAGACTCAAGGATAGAAAAGGAGCAACACTGAGGCCTGCCTTTAGGTGTCTATTCAAGAGACAGTGATGCCACCCCGCGGTCATGTAGAGTATTGCAGCACCGCCTTGTAAATAACAGGAGGGCTGGCCTTGCTTACTGGGAGTTGTGCTTTCCAGAAAATATGTCTGCAAAGTGAATTTATGCCCCCCAGATTTATCCCTGTCTCCCATACTGGAGTTACACATATTTTGCTATGAGCATGAGTGTGATGCATCTTTCAGAATAAAAAGCTGTCAGGAATGCAACAAGACTTTTAAAAATAATATAAATAAGAAATATTTAAAAATTACAATAGCCCAATAAAAAATAGAAAGAGTAACACTCAAAATATTTTCAATAATATGGTTATACTCAAATAAATGCATTAAAGGTACACATTTTGTATTAAAGAAATAGGAAGAATAAAACCACATATGCAGTGTGGGGCACTTTGGTGGTATAATTGTCTACTTGCCTGATTGCAGAGTCAAGGTGCTTGTAACTTGCCTTTTTTAGTAAACCCCCAAGTCCTTCTCCCTTTTTCCTTGTGTGAGGGGGTTTTCTGCTCCCTTTTGCACTTCCCCAATCAGTAGAGTGCCTTCATCAGGAGCACTTCCCCAACCACGTTTACACCCAGTGATGTTTCTCTTCCATTTGACAGCTGTGTGACCCTGGGCAAGTTACTTAACCTCTGTGTGCCTTAGTTTTCTCATCTGTAAAATGGGCAGAGTAACAGTACCAACCTCACAGGTTTGTTCCGAGGAATCAAGTGAGTCGATGCGTATAAAGTGCCCAGCTCATAGCAGATGTAAGCGCTTACTCTTGGTAATCTCTTTCCATCCATAAACCTTCAGTTCCCGCCAGGGTCTTACAATACTCTTGTATGGGAAGATACAGCACAGTGAAGTTTAAAACAGAAATAGCTAATCTTGGTCTGTCCAAGAGGCTCATTAGAAAGTGTTCTGGACTCATGAAAAGGTTTAAACACAGAAAAAAACATTCTTTGATGGTTACAAGGGTGGGAAGAGAGGGGGAGGGTTATTCACTAACAAGATGGTACACAAGAAGTCAGCACAACTGGACTAAACCAAAGCTAAGA
>NW_004443976.1:9009356-9011289 GCF_000243295.1 Trichechus manatus latirostris
AAGCCAACTGGCATAACAAAGCTTATTAAGAAAATGTTCTGCATCCTACTTTGGTGAGTGGCATCTGGGGTCTTAAAAGCTTGCAAGCAGCCATCTAAGATGTATCAATTGGTCCCAACCACCTGGAGTAAAAGAGAATGAAGAACACCAAAGATACAAGGAAAGTAGTAGCTCAGGAGACAGAAAGGGCCACATAAACCAGAGACTTCATCCGCCTGAGACCAGAAGAGCTAGACGGTGCCCAGCTACCACCAATGACCACTCTGACAGGGAATGTAATAGAGAGTCCCTGGTGGAGCAGAAGAAAGGTGGAGTGCAGAACTCAAATTGTAGTAAGAAGACCAGACTTAATAGTCTGAATGAGACTGGAGGAACCCTGGAAAGCATGGCCCCTGCATTCTCCGCCAGTCCAGAACTAAAACAGTTTCCGAGGGCAACTCTTCAGAGAAGAATTGGACTGGACTGCGGGACATAAAGTGATACTCATGAGGAGTGTGCCTCTTAGCTCAAGTAGATACAAGAGACTAAACAGCTTCTGTCTGGAGGTGAGATGGGAAGGCAGAGAGGGTTAGGAGCTGGTTGAATGGACATGGGGAGTCGGGGGTGGAAAGGAGGAGTGTGCTGTCACAGTATGGGGAGAGCAATTACAGTCACATAACAGTGTATGTATAAATTTTTGTATGGGAAAAAAAAAAAAAAGAAAGTGTTCTGGGGCATGTATTTGTTCAGTCTCTGATTCTTGATGGTTTTGAATTTTCTGTTCCGTGGCTTGAGGAGGGAGGGCTAGGGAGACCTGGGCAGAGCTTCTCTGTTGAAAGTCAGAAGGCAGTGATAGTTTGAAGATATTAGTCAGCTAGTGATGACACGTGGAGTGAGTGGGCTGTTTTGTAACTGGTGGCAGTGGGAAGAGTGAGATGGCCGAACCTCTGAATGTGGCAAAGGCTCTGTTCTTTAAAGTGAGCTTGTAACTTCATGGATGCCTTTGGGATTATTTTCTGTGAGTTTCTGTTACGTGAGTGATGTCTATAGTGCTAAAAAATAAAGTAAAAGCATTTGGATGATATCTAACTATGTGTACGCACGCATTCCTCGCCTAGGTCTAGATGATGGGCTTGTAGGAGCAAGGCCCTTTCCTTCTAGGGCCTGCCTAGAGGCTGATCAAAAATGCTAATGATCTGGTTTTTTCAGGAAACTGAAAATCTAATGGACGCTGAGGAACGGTGTGAGGGGCTTATCAAAAGCACTATTCAACTGGAAGCGAAAGTCAAGGAGCAGAACGAGAGACTGGAAGAAGAAGAAGAAATGAACTCCGAGCTAGTTGCAAAGAAGAGGAACCTAGAAGATAAATGCTCCTCGCTCAAGAAAGACATTGACGACCTGGAGCTAACCCTGACTAAAGTGGAGAAAGAGAAGCATGCCATGGAGAACAAGGTGGGGAAACCCCGGGGATCCCCACAGTTCCCTGAATAATCCTTACTCCCCCTTACTCCTCCTCCACAGGAACCCCCATCAACCCCAGCATTATCTGGAAGTGAGAGGCAGGGGCAGAGTACAAGGAGAGTTAGCCACTTGCCATTGAGCTGACCCCAACTCATGGCAACTCCATGTGTGTCAAAGTAGAACTGTGCTCCATACAATTTTCAATGGCTGATCTTTTGCAAGTCCATGGCTAGACTTTCTTCCAAGGCACCTCTGGGTAGACTCGAACCTCCAACCTTCTGGTTACACAGCTGAGCACATTAACCGTTTGCACCACCCAGGGATGAAGGATAGTTAGATCCCACCAAGTTCTGTCCCCTGTCTTGTTCTCTTCCCAGCAAGCTCTTCTCAACCCTCCTCCTGCCTCCCAAATTATTCCACAAATTTCTTGCCCTGACCCTTCCTCACAAAGCTGTGAGATCCTTGTGAACAAGGACTGTTTCATATTCATCTC
>NW_004443976.1:9011389-9018581 GCF_000243295.1 Trichechus manatus latirostris
AACTACCAACCTTTTGGTTAGCAGCTGAGCTCTTAACCACTGCGCCACCAGGGCTCCAGCAAGGAAAATGCCTACAGCAGCCAGGCCGAAAGTGAAGGCGGCAGGTGCTGAAGGAAGCAGAAAGCTGGATAAGCATTGGCAAGGGTGCAAGGGTACAGGAACCCTCATGCATTGACAGTGGGGTGTGGACTGATGCAGCCCTTGGGAGAGCCATCTGTAACCCTTTAGCCAAATTAAAAATGCTCATACCCCCCGCCCCAGTGGGTCTGCTCCTGGGTGTCTACACCAAGGAATCCTCCCACAATCTATAAGGGGACATGTACCAGGCTGTCTGTGGCAGCATTGCTTGGTGTGGGGGACAGTCGGAAGCAATATCAGGGTCCACCTAGGGGAATGGAGAGGTAAAAAGTGGTAGCTGCACACCAGGGTGTACTATGTAGCCATCAGAAGCAACCAGCTCATGCCCACAGAGCAACAATGGTGGATATTGAAAACCTGATACTGAGGAGGGGAAAAAGTGAGAAAATGAAGCATACAGCATGACACTATTTATGCAGACGAAAGTTATGTGCACACAACACAATACAAGCATTTTACACAAATACATAAAAACACATGACATGGTGTATATTAAATTGGTTACCCCTGAGGTGGGGTAAGAGATGACACCAGCAAGCTGTAAGATGATAACGGCAGCTGACACTCAGCTTCAGTGTTGGATAGGCAATTGGCAGCAGTGGAAAGGGACAATAGGGAGGAGTAGAGACTGCGGCAAACTTGCCCTGTGCACAGATGGCAGCCACTACTCAGCTCCAGCCAAGTGTTGCAGGGTAGGAATGTGAGCCAGCATGGCCAGAGCTTCCAATTTTCTATGAGAGGCCAGAGATCCAGATATAACACGAAATGTCATTATTTTTTCAATGTTGGTAACTCATTCAAGAATTGTAAATCCCTAGTGGACTAAGGAAAAGATGTCCGTGGCCAGATTCAGCCGTGGATCAGGCGTTAGCAACATCTGATCCGGAAGAAAGCCCGCTTCCCACTTCCTGACAATGCAGGATTCCCGTTCTGGATTTTCTTCATAGCACCTCATGCCTCTCCTTCCCCCTTCCTCCTATCTCATTCCAAACCCCAATCAGCCAGCCTAATAAACAAATCCCTGTGAATGTATTATGAGTCAATATAGACTGATGTTATCCTTCAGAGGTAGCATATTTGCATTTTAATGGTGACCTTCCTTCTAAGACATATTCCCTCTTTAAAGGAATAATCCTGATGAGAGGATTCGAGACACGGGGCTAGGCCAGTGAGGACAATAAAGAGCTGAGAGGCTGCCAATTCCAGAATAACACAGCGAGCACCTGTTGGGGAGGGAAAGATACAACAGCAAAGAGAAAAAAAGCAAAGAAAAGAAAAAGGAAGTGGTAGTCTTTGTTAGAAGCTTCTGGCTTAATTGTTTGACTATTAAATTGTGTTGATATTCTCCTAGGTGAAGAATCTTTCTGAAGAAATGACAGCTCTTGAACAAAACATTTCCAAACTGACCAAAGAGAAGAAATCTCTACAGGAAGCCCATCAGCAAACATTGGATGATCTTCAGGTCGAGGAAGAGCAAGTCCATGACCTAATCAAAATCAATGTCAAGCTTGAACAGCAAATGAATGATGTGAGGATATTTTACTGTTATGTTTTAACATTGATTACTCGTGGAAGCCTGGGCAAGGGAGGGTTCACGTAGAATGCAGGGGTTGAGAGCTCAGGCTCTGAAATCACAATCCCTGAGTTCAGATCTCAGCCCCACCTGTGAGCGAATCTAGAACAGTGAGCAAACCACGTAACCCCACAAAGCCTCAGTTTCTGTACTGTGCAATGGGAATACAATAGCTCTCCCTCAGGGGGTCTCCACAGAAAGCTCAGCATGTAGAAAGTGCTTAGTAAAATGTTAGATGGTAATATTGTTATCATCATCATCATCATTATTAGCATCCATCTGTAGGTCATTCATTTCCAAAAACTCCACTCCCCTTCTGACATACTGAAAATCAGTTCCATTTGTGACATGAAAGTTATTGTTTCCCCCAACCGCGTTACATTTTTGTTTTTTATGTAAGAGCCATGTTTGAAGTCTTCAGGCTTTATACACAGTGACTAGAACTTTTCCAGATCTCTTTAATTTCCCTGAAGCCCTTGTTGTTGTTGTAGTTAGTTGCCCTCAAGTCAGCTCCCAATTCGTGATGACCCATGAACAATGGAACGAAACACATCTCAGTCCTGCCCCAGCCCCGTGATCAGTTGCAGATCAGACCGTTGTGATCCATAGGGTTTTCGTAGGCTGATTTTCAGAAGTAGATCGCCAGGCCTTTTTTCCTAGTCCCTGTCTTAGTCTGGAAGCTCCGCTGAAATCTGTTCAGCATCACAACAACACGCAAGCCTCCACTGACGGATAGGTAGTGGCTGCTCATGAGGTGCATTGGCTGGGAATCGAAGCCAGGTCTCCCTTACAGAAGGCGAGAGTTCTACCACTGATCCACCATTCTCCTTTCCCCACACCCACCCCTAGTACACACACACGTGCACACACACACACACACACACACACACACTGAATTCCTTGCCTAAATCCCCCAGGGTTGGCTGATGGAGTGGGGAAGGAGTGCTGGCGTCCACTCTAGACCATCACAGGCACAGCGGCAGCAGCGGCCGTCCACCGACACCCTCGTTTGTCCTGTCTGTGCAAGAGTACCCACCTACAGGCACCATGTTCCTCCAGAAGACATGGGCTGGAACAGGTCAAGTGGAAATGGGCTGAAAAAGGCACCAGGAGGTCCCTGGGAGACCCAGCCTCCTGGGCTTGCCTTTGCAGGAGGAGAGGAGAGAGGAGAGGCAAGGGGAGGTCTTGCTTCTTCTGGGGCAGAGACTCGCTGCCAGCACCCTCTGGGAACCTGAGGAAGGAAACCACAGGTCACGTGAATAACTGCACAGGCCTGCACAAGCTCATTTTCCCAGCAAGGTCAGCCTTTCCACCATGTCTTCCCAGCTCGAGGGCTGCCTAGAGCAGGAGAAGAAACTGCGGGCAGACCTGGAGAGAGTGAAGAGGAAGCTGGAAGGAGACCTGAAAATGTCCGAGGAATCCCTTCTGGATCTAGAAAACGACAAGCAGCAAGTGGAGGAGAAGCTGAAGAAGTAGCTATTTCATTTTTTGTCTTTGTGCCTGAGCCGTAAAGCAACCCTTCCCCACCCCCTTAAAAGGCTTGTATTTCATGGTTTGTTTTTTTTTTTCTTTATATCTATTTGCAGGAAAGAGTTTGAAATCAGTCATTTACAGACCAAGACTGATGACGAACGAGTCCACAGTTTGCAGTCACAAAAGAAGATCAAAGAACTGCAGGTAGAAGTGTCGAATGCTTTCCTAACCATGGAAACCCCTTTGCAAGCACCCCTTCTTACCCTTTACCTTTTGCTTCTTTAGCTTCTTTTCTGTCTCCCATTGGAGCTGAAAAGAATACTCTGTCCTTTCCTTTAGTTCTTGAAATTGATATTTTAATTTTCTAAGCAGCACATAAATTTATTTCCTTGAAAAGAATTAAAATGTTGCCAATAACACGAGAGATTATTTATAAAGGCTCTTTGACTCCCATTTCCCGGGATCCTTCTCAGAAGTAACTGCCAATTTCAGTTGGCTGTACATCCTTCCCTACCTTTTGCTATATATTTATGTGCACATTTAAGACCCAAAGAAAATCTATAGGATATATATATGCAAAAAAAGTTCCTTTTTTTTAGCATAAATATTATCATACTGGAAGTGTCGTTCTGCAATTTGCTCTTTTCATTTGTAACGTGCTCTGCAGAGCTACCCATGTAGGCAGGCATTGGTATCTAACTGCTTCATGGACTTCTGGAGCCTGGCTCCATCACAGTCAATTTGGCCATTCCCCTATTGATGGACACTTAGGTTGTTTCCAGGTGTTTTTATTATTTAATGAAGTCCCTGGGTGGTGCAATTGGTTAACATGCTCAGCTGCTAACCAAAAGATTGGAGGTTTGAATCCACCCAGAAGTGCCTTGGAAGAAAGTCTTGGTGATCTACTTCCAAAAAATGAGCCATTGCAAACTCAGTGGAGCATAATTCTACTCTGGCACACATGGCGTTGCCCTGAGTAGGAGGCGACTCAACAGTAACTGATGGTTTTAGTGTTAAGATGTATTCTGTGCTTTGTGGTCTCTAGCTCTCACCCGTCTGCACCCGGCCCCTCCGAAAATGCATCCCCCGTCCCGCATTCCTGACACAGTGACCCTTTCAGGCCCGCAAAGAAGAGCTGTAGGAAGAAATTGAAGTGGAACACACACTCAGAGCCAAGATTGGGAAGCAGTGCTCCAACCTGGCCAGGGAGCTGGAGGAGATCAGCGAGCAGCTGGAAGAAGCCAGCGGGGCGACTTTAGCCCAGATCGAGATGAACAAAAAGCGGGAGGCTGAGTTCCAGAAACTGCGCGGGGACCTAGACGAGACCACCTGCAGCATGAGGCCACAGTGGCCACCCTGAGGAAGAAGCACGCGGACAGTGTGGCCGAGCTCGGGGAGCAGACTGACAACCTGCAGCGAGTCAAACAGAAGCTGGAGAAGGAGAAGAGCGAGTTGAAGATGGAGATCGACGACATGGCCAGCAACATTGAGACCATCTCCAAGTCTAAGGTACCTGGCCCTTCTACTCTTGGCAAACACAAGGCAGCCATATGCACCTGCCCAGTGGGCACGTGTAATTTGATGTCCCCCAAACTTGTGGCATGTTCTAAACTGAAACCCTCTTCCCCATTTCTGCCTGCTCCCGATTCCCCAAATTCACTCAAGTCATTCAAAAACCAAGTTGCCATCAAGTCTACTCTGACTCATGACAACTCCCTGTGTGTCAGAGTAGAACTGTGCTCCACAGGATTTTCAATGGCTTATTTTTGGAAGTAGACTGCCAGGGCTTTCTTCAAGGCACCTCAGGTGGACTCAAACCCTAGCCTTTTGGTTAGCAGCAGAGAGCATTAACCATTCTCATTAGCCAGGAACACCAAGCTTGATCTAATGATCTGCCGTCACTCAAGATCTCATCCTCCTTCCAGAGTTTTACAGAAATCTTCCAATCCCTCTGGCATTTTCTAGAACTAAACCTGTGGATGGGTTGCACAAAGGGCCTGCCTTTCTGGAAATGGTTTTCTACATAGAACCTTCTTAGCCTACGCAATTAGTCCCTGGAGGCATGGCCCACATGAATTTATGCACACTTGCTAGGGTGGATCCCGGTTTTGTGGGGCTTGAAGTATTTAACACTTGGAAAGGGAGGAACTCTTTAAGAAAGAGTATACAAAATTAGGTATGAAAGTAAATATTTATTTTGAATGAGAAAAATGAGTCACAAATTACTGGAGCCTCTGGGATGTAGGTCTCTTTCTTCAGAGACCTCTTCAGGCCATTTGCCAGAAATGCTTACCAAAAAACGCATTCTCATTGAGGTGGGTTCCCCTCCCCACCTGGAACATTCTACAATTCCCAAAACTGGGGCCCATGAAGCTGAGGGGCCCTGAAGATTAAGCTTTACGAGCTTCATGGTAAACCTGCCTCTGCATATGATTTCAAACCAAAGCTTTCCTCACAGAAAGTCTAAACTCCTAGATTTAAGAGAGCTGCCCTCATATGAGGGGTGCTCTGAGCTAGTCTTGGGACTGCTCAGCTAGGCTAGAAGAAGCAGTGACTTCAGATGTGAGGCTGTGGACCTCCTACAGAGGTTGACCAGAAGATCAGAATGCTCATCTGGAAAAGGAATGTCAGGTGTGAATCAGAGGGCTAAGGTGCATCTTACCGTCTTTATTTAGAGCCTGAGTTCACTGTCCTGTGCTTTCTCTTGATTTCTTCCTCACTCCCTACTGACTCTGGATGGTGATTCCTTTTTTCTTTTCTGGTTCCCCAGTTTTCCGCTCTTTCTCTCTTTCTTGGTTTTTTCCGTCCTCCAAGAAGTTATGTCTGTGTGTATCATCTCTCCCCCTTTCTCTGTCCATACAGCAAGCCAGGTCAGGGTGCAGGGTTAGCTGGGTTAGAAGAAGCTCCAGCCTCAGCCACATGCTGCCTGGGACCAACCCTTCCTCGCAACCTCCCTATATCCATAATTGTTTATGTTCTCAGTTCTCAATTTTAAAATCCAGGGAAAGAAGAATTTTATATTGTTTTATGTTTTTTTAATTTGTTGTATCCTTTGATTTTCCTCCTTGTGACTCACCACTCCTTTTTCAACTACCCTTGGTTTAATTTATTCATGCTTGTATGTCATCTTCTCAAAGGGGTCCTAAGCTCCCTGGGGGCTTCTTTTGAATCAAATACCCCTGCTTCTTCTGTTGCCATCTCATAGTTCCCAACTGAAGGAAAAAATAGACATGCAATACATTTTGTTTGATATTATATGGGGTGGGGGTGGAAAGGAAGAGGCCTACAACATACACAGGGTTTTTGAACATCCTTCACAGAGATACAGACCACCTAGTGGCTGGGGAGATGAGACCTTCCAGACCTCTTCCACCACAGGACAGCCTTTTGCATTGTATTATTCAATGACATTCTTAACACTGTTACTGTACATACTGTTTGCAAACACATACATCAAAGGGTAATATTCACATGACAACAGAATTACTAATAGTACAAGGAGATCACAGGTTACCTTTGAGTAGCATCTTCTCAAAGGTTGATTTACAAATCAGTAAATACTTACTTACCAACAGCTGATGCTCCAAGCTATTGACAAATAAGTAGCAATAACAAATAAAAATAAAGCAAATCTGAAATGATTATGATTTTTTTAAACCAATCTTTACATGTTCTGTATTTTTATTTTACCTTATAAGAAGCTAAACTAACAAACCATCCAGTTCAATACTGGGCATCAGGAACTCACATTTACCTATACATATTGACATCTTTTTAAAGAGTAACATGGAAAGAATGTGCTGGACCAGGGAAGACCAACTCAATGAAATCAAGGCCAAGGATGACCAACAGACACAGTTGATCCATGATCTGAACATACAGAAGGCACGACTGCAGTCCCAAAATGGTGAGGATGGGCAGGGCTCTGTGGTGGAGCTAGGGCTCTGTGGTCGGGCTGGGGCTCTGTGGTCGGGGTGGGGCTCTGTGGTCGGGGTGGGGCTCTGTGGT
>NW_004443976.1:9018681-9054210 GCF_000243295.1 Trichechus manatus latirostris
GGGGGTGGGGCTCTGTGGTGGGGCAGGGCTCTGTGGTCGGGGTGGGGCTCTGTGGTCGGGCTGGGGCTCTGTGGTCGGGCTGGGGCTCTGTAGTCGGGGTGGGGTTCTGTGGTGGGGCAGGGATCTGTGGTCAGGCTGGGGTTCTGTGGTCGGGCTGGGCTCTGTGGTCGGGCTGGGGCTCTGTGGTCGGGCTGGGGCTCTGTGGTCGGGGTGGGGTTCTGTGGTCGGGCTGGGCTCTGTGGTCGGGCTGGGGCTCTGTGGTCGGGATGGGGCTCTGTGGTGGGGCAGGGATCTGTGGTCGGGCTGGGGCTCTGTGGTCGGGCCGGGGTTCTGTGGTCGGGCTGGGCTCTGTGGTGGGGCAGGGATCTGTGGTCGGGCTGGGGCTCTGTGGTCCAGTGGGTGTCCAGGGACAGGGGAGCCCAGTGGCGCTGATGCCGGGGCACATCTTCTTGTTAGGGGAGCTGAGCCACCAAGTGGAAGAGAAGGAGTCTCCGATTTCACAGCTAACCAAAGGCAAGCAGGTCCTTGCCCAGCAGCTGGAGGAGCTTAAGAGGCAACTGGAAGAAGAAACCAAGGTAAGGATGCCTCTCCTGTGGAATGGCAGCATCAGATGTTGTTACTGTTAGTTGCCGTCGAGTCATCTCCGACTCATGACAACCCCATGCACAACAGAACGCGGTCCAGTCCTGCACCATCTTTGCAATCGTTGGTATACTCGCACCCGTGGTTGCGGACACTGTGTATTTCGAGTACCTTCCAACCTAGGGGGCTCATCTTCCAGCACTATATCAGAAAATATTCTGTTGTAATCCATAAGGTATTTATTGGCCAATTTTTTGGAAGTAGCTCACCAGCATTTCTCCCTAGTCTGTTTTAGTCTGGAAGCTCCACTGGAACCTCTTCACCATGGTGACCCTGCTGGTATTTAAAATGCCAGTGGCATAGCTTCCAGCATCATATCAACACGCAAGTCACCACAGTCTGACTAGCTGACAGACAGGAAGTGGAGTCAGATAGAACCTGAAAAAACAGGCAGTACGACCTCGTCCCTCACCAAGTTGACTGGATGCAGCGCTGCATCAGGAAGCCTGATGCTTCTCCTCTCTGCCCTATAGTGTGGTAGGAGCCTATTGTCTGAGGCTAGAGGACCTTGGTATTGGATCTCTTTTGTCAGAGCTGGAAAACTCTACCAGGGTCTCTATCCTCTGGGTATTTCTGTCCCCCACAGGGTAGTCTGATAAACTCTCCTCTCCAGCTAAGGCCTCCACTCCCCCATCACGGCACTATCTAGACCATCCCTGCCTCCACGTATTCTTTTACTCTGTCCAGCAATTCCTCCTAGCCACCTGAAATGGCCTGTTTCTCCTTCATCACTCTTCATGTATCACCTGTTTAAAAAAAAAAAAAAAAATTGCCGTCGAGTTGATTCCGACTCATAGTGACCCTATAGGACAGAGTAGAACTGCCCCATAGGGTTTCCAAGGGGCGACTGGTGGATTTGAACTGCTGACCTTTTGGTTAGCAGCCAAGCTCTTAACCACTATGCCACTAGGTCTAAACACCCAATTTTAATCTCCCCTTCTCCAAAACATCTACATGATTTTCAGGGGCATTCTTAGGACATTTACATAAACATGAACATCATTATCATGCTCTTGACTTCAATATGCCGATAATTACGTTTATAATACATGTCTCCCCAGTGATCTGTAAACTCCTAGAGGGCAAAATAATTTTTCCCCACCGTAATAGCTAGAAAGGAGTCCTGGTGGCATAATGGTTAAAGCGATCGACTGCTAACCGAAAGGTCAGTGGTTCAAAACCACCTTTGGCTCCGCAGGAGAAAGGTGTGGCAGTCTGCTTCCATAGAGATTTACAGCCTTGGAAACCCAGTGGGGTCACTATGAGTTGGAATTGACTTGACAGCAGTGGATTTGGTTTTGGTGGATAGTAGCTAGAACAGTGCACACAGCAAGTGCTCAGTTAATGCTGCTAATGTGTGTCCAAGCATTCAGATAGGCATCCAGGAGTCTACAAGACGGCATAAATGTGATTCTGAGATTGCCATGCACTGGCCAAGACGTATAAGGCAACCTTTTGGAATTCCCCAAGCTCCATCTGCCTCTTGTAGAAAGGAACAAAGGCTATATTTGTCCCTCATCCATCTTTCAATTATATGGTATGGTCTTTGGCAGGCTTCGTAGGGTGGGTGTGGTGAGAACTAGAACCTGATCAAGTTATGAGAAGATCACTACAGCAGAGAAATTGTTCCCTAGTGGGGGCAGAGTAACAGCTAAATTTTCCTTCAGATAGGTTTGCTGTTTATTTGTGTTTTTACTAGGATGAAAATGTACTAATTACTGTACTGGGTCGACAGGACTCTTTCTTTGATGGTGGCACCAGAGGGTGTTTTGTGACTGTTAGTTTGGACCTAAACTGTCCTTCTGTCCAGGTAGGGGTGAGGAAGCAAACCTCTGGGCATGTCCTTTCCTGCTTGGGAAGAGCAGATGGTGCCCGGTGGGAGGACACAGCCCACTGATGGCACCAAAGATGCTCTTAGGTTTTTCACAGTCATAGCATTCCATAATGTTTCATCAAATAACTTGAAAAAACCCATTGCTGTCGAGTCGATTCCAATTCCTATAGGACAGAGTAGAACTGCCCCATAGGGTTTCTAAGGAGTGCCTGGTGGATTCGAACCGCCAACCTTTTGGTTAGCAGCCAAGCTCTTAACCACTACACCACCAGGATTTCTTTTCATCAGATAGTGAGATTTACTTCTGTTCTATCCTTCTGATCACACCGAGGTAAAGGTCTCCATATAGATAACACCTCCTTAACATTCGCTTACTTACCTTTTTAAGAAATAGAAAAAATAAAAATAATAACCAAAAAAACATTTAAAAAAAAGAAAGAAAAGAAATACTGCAGAGAGTAGGCCTCAGGCACAGAGCCCCAGCAAGCAACAGTACTGAGCTAGAAGTTGATTTGTTGTTGTTGTTAGTTGCTGTCAAGTTGGCTCTGACTCACGGCAACCTTACGTACGACAGAACAAAACATTGTCCAGTCCTGCATCATCTTCACGATCATTGGTATGTTTGAGTCCTTCCAACCTAGGGGCTCATTTCCAGCTTTATATTAGCCAATACTCTGTGACTCATAGGCTTTCATTGGCTGATTTTCAAAGTAGATTGCTAGGCTTTTCTTCCTAGTATATCTTAGTTTGGAAGCTCTCTTGAAACCTGTCCATCAAGGTTGACCCTGCTGGTGTTTGAAACACCAGTGGCATAGCTTCCAGCATCATAGCAACTTGCAAGCCACCACAGTACAGCAAACTGACAGATAGGTGGTGGAGAAGTTGGTAACATTTCTTTATTTCCATTGAATTTATCCTCACGGTTGCCTCCTCTTTTTGGCAAATGATAATGTAATGTAATAGTTTATTTTTTCAATAAATATATTTAAATATAACGAAGGAGTCACCCTAAAGAAAATATTGAGTAAATAAACAGGCGAGACACCGATTCAGCGGCATCTGTGAAGGCAACGTGTGAATGATTTCGAGCTGGGGAAAAGCCAGTTTAAATGAAAATACTTTAACTTGAAAAATGGTCACATGTTTCTGCCACTTTGTCACCACCATGATTTCCAGGCCAAGAGCGCCCTGGCCCACGCCCTGCAGTCCACACGCCATGACTGTGACCTGCTCCGGGAACAGTACGAGGAGGACCAGGAATCCAAGGCTGAGATGCAGACGGCGCTGTCCAAGGCCAACTCTCAGGTTGCCCAGTGGAGGACCAAATACGAGACAGACGCTATCCAGCATGCAGAGGAGCTGGAGGAGGCCAAGTATGGGCTCCGAGGTTACAGTAGGGAAGGTGACCCCAGGACACAAGCAAAGGGACAGGAATTGTTCCCACCTTAGAGAAACTCTCTTTCTCTCCAGGTCTTAGTGTTTTCTTAAATATTGAGACAGTGCCTCAGCCTTCCAGGGTCTCCCTGTCCTTGCCCTGGGGAACTATTCATTCCCTTGGTGGCTCCTTGATGACCTGCTTTGACACCAAACCTTCCTTTTGGGATTCTTCAGATGATACTTAGGTCCTCTTCATTCATCACATTCTAGATCTTATCAAATGACAATTCCTTATAGCTGTTCGTTTACATTCTATGTGACAGTTTCCTTAGACCCTCTGAAATAATTTCCCTTTGGGGGAAAAAAAAATTTGGTTCTTTAGGAAAAAAACTGGCACAGAGGCTCCAGGAGGCGGAGGAGAACATGGAGGCGGTGAACTCCAAGTGTGCTTCCTTGGAGAAAACATAGCAGAGGCTCCAGGGAGAAGTGGATGACCTGATGCTTGACTCGGAGCAGGCCCACACAACCTGTACCACCCTGGACAAGAAGCAGAGGAACTTTGATAAGGCCCTTCCCCAGCCACCTAGTGGTAGATGTGATCAAAGTGACAGCTTTCACACTTGGATGTGTGCAATTCAAATATATTCTGGGAGCCTCTTACTGAGAGCATCAGTTCCCAGCTTTGGGGGTTTGGGATGCCTCGTAGGAGCTTCTGGTGTCCTTGGGGGGTTTTACAAACAGTTAACATGCTCAGTTGTTAACCAAAAGGTTATTGGTTCCAGTCCACCCAGAGATGCCTTGGAAGAAAGGCCTGGCAATCTACTTCAGAAAGATCACAACCATTGAAAACCCTATAGAGCACAGTTCTACTCTGACGCACATGGGGTCACCATGAGTTGGAGTTGACTTGAAGGCAACTGGTTTACTAGTGGATGATTCCATACCCATTGCCTAGAGTCGATTGTGACTCACAGCAAGGTTATATGACAGAGTAGAACTGCCCCATAGGGTTTCCAAGCTGTAATCTTTACGGAAGCAGACTGCCATATCTTTCTCCTGTGAAGTGACTAGTGGGTTCAAACCACCAACCTTTCGGTTAACGGCTGAGTGCTTAACCACTGCACCACCAGGGCTCCTTGATGATTCTATACTTCTGTAACATTCCCTCCAAATGGAATCTTATTTTTAGTTAAAATGAATTCAAATTCCTTTGAGATAGAAATATCTCTAAGAATACAACAGGTCACCCGTACAGATAGCAGAGTTTGGAGCCACTGATGCGAAACAAGGGCCACCCTCTTTCTATGGTCCCCAGGGTGGTAGAGTGAAACCTTGGTCTTTCTGCTTCCCACATGTCCCTTGATCGACTCCTAGGTCCTTGCAGAGTGGAAGCAAAAGCTGGACAAAAGTCAAGCTGAGTTGGAAGGTGCTCAGAAACAGTCCAGGTCCCTCAGTACTGAAATTTTCCAGCTGAGGAATCCCTACGAGGAGGTGGTAGATAGGTTAGAGACCCTGAGGCAGGAGAACAAAAATCTGCAAGGTGAGCTCTCTCCCAACCAGCCGCCTGTGAGATTTCCCTCCTCCTCCTGGCCCTGTCCCCGTTTGTCCACGGTCACCTCCAAACGCCTCCTGCATCCCACTGCCCCACAAAATCCTCACCCACCCAGCCTTGTGTTTTCTCAGGTTACCCCACAGCCTCTCAGTGGAAAACATTGATGCAGAGCGGCCAGGTTTCCTTTTGGAAAACCGAGGGTGCAATTGTTGCTAAGCACACTGCTACATTACAGAACAAGGCCTTTCGGGGATTCTGGCTCTAAGTGGCTTTGTGTCCTTGGGCATGTCACTCAACATTTTAGGACCTCAGTCTTGCCCTACAAAATTAGACTATCAGACGCGATGCCCTCCAAAGTCCCTTCTGGTTCTAGAAGACTATGATTCTATGCATTTTCTCTAGTTTTCTTCTGTGGTTCTTACCGTGACTGTTTTGAATACTTGTGGGGTTTTAAGGTCACAAAGTATCCTTCTTGTCGCTCCTTTCTCTGCATAGTTCAGGTGAGGCAGCATAGCTGTGTCTTGCCAACACCTCATCTCTCTCCTATGTAAATATCCTGAGTGAGTCACCTGTCCCCAGATTGCCTGGCAAATGCCTATGCTGTAAACTGCAGCCTAGATCGAGCCTGTCCTTTACAGAAGAGATTTGTGACTTAACTAAGCAGATTGCAGAAACTAGCAAGAATCTTCAGGAAGTGGAAAAGACCAAGAAGCAAGTGGAGCAAGAAAAGTCAGCTCTCCAGGTTGCCTCGGAGGAGGTGGAGGCAGGTGTCTGGGACGGGACATTTTAAAGGCCAGGAGAACAGGAACGGATGGAGGCTGAACTGGGCCATCCCCTTGGGGTCCTTCCAGCCAGCAGGCCCTGGGGCTCCATTGGGAAGAATTATCTACCGTCCCTGGTGCTGAAACAGCTGTGCTCTGCAGCTGTGTCTCCTGCATTTCCTCTAGTCCATCATATTTTCTCTTTTGAAAATGAAAAGAGCGTTTCATTATGACCTCAGGAAGCAAATCAATCTCCAAGCATCCTATCAGCCTTGCTCTGGGTCCCTCAGCTTTAACGTACAGTTACATTCAGTGATCATGCTTGGCTGTTAGGAATTTTCTATAGTCAAAATGGACCCCAAGAGTCTCTGGGTGGTCCATGGTTAAGCACTCAGCTACTAACCGAAGGTTGGTAGTTCAAAACCATCCCTAAGCACCTTGGAAGAAAGTCCTGGCGATCTACTTCTGAAAGATCATAGCCATTGAAAACCCGTGAAGCTCAGTTCTCCTCTGACACACATGGGGTTGCCATGGGTCAGAATTGACTCGACAGTAACTGGAGAAAAAAAGTAGACCCCAGACTCTCCTATTCTAATCAGTTGTGGCCAGTGCAGGGCAGATGGTTGAGATGTTTCTAGGGAAATTTAAAAGATGGCAAGATAGCAGTGAGCAATTGCTAGATCCATACAGCGAGTCCTGTCATTTTTAAAGAATAGGCTGCCTCCTGATTTATGGTCATGATTAAAATACCAGTTACCTACCAGGTACCAGATTCTAACTCATGGTGATCCCATGTGTGTCAGAGTAGACCTGTGCTCCGTAGAGTTTTCAATGGCTGATTTTTCAGAAGATCGCCAGGCCTTTCTTTGGAGTTGCCTCTGGGTGGACTCAGACCTCCAATCATTCAGCTAGCAGCTGAGCACATTACTGAGTGTACCACCCAGGGATACCATTATAAAAATAGACAACCTCAATAAAATTTTCACTGATTTAAACAGGATTATTTGTTAATAACAGATAGAAAGTTTCACTCTAAGCTTCATTACTCTTAGGGACATTGGGAGCAAGACATCTGACCTCTCTGAGCATTGTTCTCGTCTGTAAAATTGGTAAAGGAATTCCCTTTGTATCATAATGGGGATAAGAATACCTATTGGAGGAGGTCGGCTACCTATGGCACTCCCAATTGCTCCATTGCTCTCCTCAGGGTTCCTTGGAGCATGAAGAGAGCAAGATCTTGCGTGTCCAGCTAGAGATGAGTCAGGTAAAGTCCAAGCTTGAACGGAAGGTCACTGAGAAGGATGAAGAAATTGAGCAGCTGAAACGAAACAGCCAGCAAGCAGCTAAGGCCAGGCAGAGCCTGCTGGAGGCCGAAATCCGGAGCTGGAACGATGCCCTGAGGCGGAAGAACAAGATGGAGGGGGACCTCAATGAAATGGAGATGCAGCTGGGCCATGCCAACCGCCAGGTGGCGGAGACCCAGAAACACCTGTGCACAGTCCAGGGCCAGCTCAAGGTGAGCGCTGCCTCTGAACGCTGCCCTCTGGACCAGCTGGCCCCCAGCTGCCCTGTGCCTCTGGCCTCACTCCTGGTTTCCCCTAAAGATTCCCAGCTGCACCTGGATGATGCCCTGAGGAGCAATGAGGACCTCAAGGAACAGCTGGCCATTGTGGATCGCAGGAACGGCCTCTTGGTGCAGGAGCTAGAGGAGACAAAGGTGACCCTGGAGTAGACGGAGCGGACCCGCCGGCTGTCAGAGCAGGAGCTGCTGGACGCCAGCAACCAGGTGCAGCTCCTGCACTCCCAGGTGTGTCCAGCCTCCCTCCAACCAGGGGCCCCCTGGGGGCAGCTAGGACCCCAGGCATGCTGTGGAAAGGAGCGCCGCCCTTCCTCCCAGACCAGCCATCCAGACAAAATCTCATTAAGTCTCACTGTGACATTGACTCGCACCAGTTACCATGGAGTTGACGCCGACTCATGGCAGCCCTGTGTGTGTCAGAGTACAACTACATTCCCTAGGGTTTCCAGTGGCTGCTTTTTCAGATTTAGATCACCAGGCCTTTCTTCCAAGGCACTTCTGAGTGGACTGGAAGCTCCAACCTTTCGATTAGCAGCCAAGCATGGTAACCATTTGCACTCCGACTTTGACTCTAGATGGACAGATTTCTGAAGTTTCTTTTATCAGATGATAAAACATGCATGTTGTGGGAAAATGAGTGAAAGGAAAGATGAATTATTGCATAAAGGGTTGGGGAAGGCTCCACAGAGGAGGTGCTCTCTTAGAAAATTAGATTTTCTTTGGAAAAAATTGTTTTTATCACCTTTATGAAAGTTTAAAGAGAGTTCATTGTTTTAAAAAAAATGAAATATACAAACAAACAAATAGAAAAAAAATCAACCATATTGTTGACATCTTGGGATCTCGTTTCGATTTCTTGCATATTATGTGTATGAATATATTTTTTTGTAAAATATGATCTATCTTTTTGCAACCTATTATTTTCATTTAATAATGAACATATTTCTACATCTTTAAATAGTCTCTTATGATACAGTTTTTAATGGCAGAAAAGTAGTCCATTCCAGCTGGGTACCATGGGAATTTGATTTTATCAGTTCTCTATGGTTGATTATTATAGGTTGTTCCCAATAAAAATTCTTACCAGAAAAAATATTAGAAAGAATGCTTTGATGAACTTACTTTTAACTAAATTTTCACATACACCCATGATTATGATTTCCTTAATATTCCTAGAAGTAAATGAATTCCTAGAAGTAAAATTTCAGGATCAAAAGAGTGAAGACATTTGTAATATATTGCAAATTGCTCTTTAACGAAGTTGTCCTAGCTTTTGTTCCCATTGGGAAAATACATGAGAATGTTTTCTATAAATTTTCAAAGACCCAGACTATTATTTTTTAAATTTTTACCAATTTAGTTGTTAAAAAAAACTCATTGGTTTATTCTTATTTCTTCAATTACTAATGAGGTGGGACATTTTGTCATATTTGTTGGTCATTTGTATTTCTTCGAGTGTGTTTTACCTGTTCGTATTTTTTGCCCTTTTTTCTTATTGATTTGTCTTAATTATTATATATTAAGGAAGATAACATCTTTTCAGTAATACACACTGCAAATGTTTTCCCATTTGTTATCCCCTTACAATTTCATTTATAGTATTTTTGATAATTAGAATTATTTTTCATTTTTATATAGTCATGTCTATTAATCTTTTCCTTTTCCCAATAATCTGTCCTTCTTCAAATATTTGAAATTCTACCTCTATTATTATTTAGGTACAGTTCTTGGGTCTGTTGAAGGACTTCCCATTATGTCAAGAATGAGACAGTATCTAGCAGGCCACCCATGTCAAAACCGAGAAATGGGACGAGATCATGATTGACTTCCTTCCCCACCCACTGCCTAAATATAACCTACAACCCTGAGACCTAATTTTCCTTGCTAGAACACAAGTCTGATAAATATCAAGAAAAAACTGGAAGCTGACATAGCTCAATGCCAGGCAGAAGTGGAAAACTCTATCCAGGAGTCCAGAATGCGGAGGAGAAGGCCAAGAAGGCTATCACGGATGTAAGCACTAGTCTTTCTTTTCAGAGACAGTGTGTGGCAATATGCAAAGGGCTTCTAAGCTAGGGCAAGGAAAGTGGTTATCACTTCCTTATGACCCACAGTCAGTCAATGGTGGCTTCCTGGAGAGATATAATGAATGGGTTCTCAGTGAAGCTGAAAGAAAAAAGAAAATCAAACCAGTTGCTGTCAAGTCGATTCTAATATGTGTAGAGCAGAACTGTGTTCCACAGGGTGTTCAAAGTTGGGGCCTTTCAGAACAGATTGCCAGGACTTTCTTCTAAGGCACCTCAGGGTGGATTCGAACCACCAACCTTTCAGTTAATAGTCAAGTGCTTAACTGCTTGAGCCACCCAGGAAGTCCTAGTGGAAATGAAGTGAGAAGAAATGCTGAAAGTGATGAATGATGAATGGTGGGTTGGTGACTTGAGTCAGGCACACACAATACCAATAATTGCCACCCTATGAATCGACTTGATAGCATACGACAACACAACAACATTCTAGACCTTAACAGCAGCTTCTGTGTCCTTGGGGTAAGGATGGGCTGGATGGCCCCATGATGTTTCCTGTGACCTTAACCAGGCAGCCATGATGGCAGAGGAGCTGAAGAAGGAGCAGGACACCAGCGCCCACCTGGAGACGATGAAGAAGAACCTGGAGCAGACGGTGAAGGACCTGCAGCACCGTCTGGATGAGGCTGAGCAGCTGGCCCTGAAGGGGGGCAAGAAGCAGATGCAGAAACTGGGGAACCGGGTAGGGTGGTTTGTGAGGACTCTCTAGAAGGGACGTCTGATTCGACCTCCTCAGCAGAACCATAATCCAGAAATTTAGGTTGTAGGAATGTGGCCTTTGATTGAGTAGATTGCAAAGTTAGTTTCAGGACTACTTGCAAAACACCCTGTGAACCAAATCTCCCACCTGTTTCTCCTTCACTGACCTCTAGCCCCCAACCAAAGAAAACAGTTGCCATCAAATCAATTCCAACTCATAGTGACTCCATGTGTGTCAGGGAAGAACTATGCTCCAGAAGGTTTTCAACAGCTGATTTTTTGGAAGTAGATCACTAGGCTTTTCTTCTGCGGTATCTCTGGGTGGACTTGAACTGCCAGCCTTTAGGAGCCAAGCTTGTTATCACCCAGAGAGAACCCCCAACACACACAAATCCATTTTGGGATGCTTATGCCTAAAACAGCATTATAGTTACTTTTTTTTAACGTTCAAATACGGTTTTTATATAGATTCATATCTACACAAATGCAAAAATGTACTTTACAGTAGTGCACTTCACAATGCACACTTTGGTGTAATTTACATTTTGAACCAACCTTCACTTTGATAAACAATGGCCCAGCCGACATCAAATCTGTAGATTCCATTTATCTCCCACTCTTGGGTCTCATTTCCTTCCCAGCTTTTCTAATGTCTAAACGCATCCGACGATTTCTCATTCCTTCCTGAATGGAGAGTGATTGGTGCTTCTTCCTCTAAGTTAAAAAAACCCGTTGCCATGGAGTCAGTTCCAACTCATGGCAACCCATGAGCATCAGAGAAGAACAGTGCTTCATAGGGTTTTTGATGACTGATTTTTAGAAGTAGATTTCCAGGCCTTTCTTCCAAAGTGCCTCTGGGTGGAGTCAAACCTCCAACCTTTCAGTTAGCTGCTGAGCGCATTAACCGTTTGCAACACCCAGGGACTCCTCCTCCAAGTCAGTGCCCCCAAAAATTTCAATCCGCATGTGCTGGACAGCCCTGCTTTTTCTTCCCCTGGAGCCTAAGTATTTCGTTGCTGTTGTTCTGTGTCTTTGCTGATTGTTCCCTTCGTTTCTTGTACCCTTTGCTTTTCCCTTTAGACCTATGGTGGTTTATTTCATTTGTTTGTAAAACAGCCTTCCGCTCGCAGTTGACGTTTTTGAGAAGGACCATGTGGAGGAAGTTGTTAGAATGCCTCTGTTGTCCCAGGAGAAAGGAAGTGAAAGAGTGGGAGGTGGGGAGGGCAAGGAGGAGGTGAAGAGAAGGAAGCAGTGTTTTCCAGCAGGCAAGCCCCAACATGCAGTTCTGATTTATACCAGCCTACCGAGAACATGGTGGCCAGGCACACAGAGCCTTTAAATGTCAAGGCCATAGACAAGTGGGGAGTAAAAGGAAGCACCAGGGAAGTCGAAGCTTCCCAAAAAATTATTTAAGTGATTATTTTTAATTATTCCCAGCCCTATTCCGTTAAAATGAGCTTAG
This sequence comes from Trichechus manatus latirostris, assembly GCF_000243295.1. NCBI lineage: Eukaryota > Metazoa > Chordata > Mammalia > Sirenia > Trichechidae > Trichechus > Trichechus manatus. The sequence goes on from NW_004443976.1 coordinate 9,030,672, forward strand.
GCCTCTCCTTCTCCCACTTTAGGTGTCTCTTGGTTTATGTCCCATGCCAGCCCTCCATGATTCTTTGATTCCTGGGTCAGCAGGGAGCCCTCAGCCAACCTCCCTCTCTCACCCTGAGGAAGCTTGGCTGTCCATCCATCCCCAGCGGCTCAGTTGGAGAAGTTCCCTAAGTCCTACAGAGGCCTGAAAAGCATTCCCAGGAAAATAATCTTTTGTAGAACCTGCTGGAAGACAGCGTCCCAGGACATGGGGGACCTGTTTTAGAACGATGGCCAGAGTAGTCTTCGTCCACTAGTAAATCGTAAAGTTGATCTAGCCCATCTCCAAGCCCAGAGCCTCTCCCTCTGTGTCAGCTGGAATTCCCAGTGGAGTGGGGACTGTTGCTGGTGGCCCCTGCTTTGTTCTGTCTAGATTGTGGAGTTGGGACCACAATCGGTGACCTCAGTGCCACCTCTCCCCTCGGATCCCTAAGGGGTGCAAATGGTTAGCACGTTCAGCTGCTAACCAAAAGGTTGGAGGTTCGAGTCCACCCAGAAGCACCTTGGAAGAAAGACCTGGCAATCTACTTCCAAAAAAATCAGCCACTGAGAACCCTATGGAGCAGAGTTTCACTGACACACATGGGGTTGCTATGAGTCAGAGTCAGCTTGACGGCAACTTGTATCTCTTCCTTCAAGACTCCAGGAAAGGCAGAAGGGCCTCTGAAGTTAACAGCCCCTATGCAGTGATTTATTGTTTTAAAATACTTCCACATACATTATCTACTTTGAGCTCCACATTAGAGTAGATTGGGCAGGAATTACAATCATTCCTCCATTATCAATAATAATCTCCATTCCAAACCCACAGATAGTCACGCTCAGTGGCAGCAGCTGACTTGCTTTGGCTCTGTTGGCCAATAAATGATGGAGCCTGGCTCCATCCCTCCTTTGCCTATTCCTGGCCCCGGGCTTTCTCCACAGTCCCTGCCACCTTGCTGTGCCGGAAATCAAGTCCACAACAAACCGTCCTGCAGGTTTTGCCTGCAGGGGCAAGTAGGGGCTGACATCCAGCCTGTACCCCCTCATCAAGCTGCATGACTCTGGAGGACGGGACGTGTTTTTCAAAGCTTGACCCGACAGCCAAGCGGCGTGCAGCTGGGGCTGCAGCTGCCCAGGAGGGCGTCTTGTTGTTGCACGGTCGCTCTGTAGGCTAATGGTGGCCGTGTGAACAACAGTTTGATTCCTGAGCCCTAGGAGGAGACACCTTTGCAGAATATCATTAGCGAATCTTGAGTTCACCCTGAAATGACCAGCACATAGGAACGTGAGAGACGCCTGGGAAACCTGACTTGAATCTGTGTCCTGATCACCATACCCAGGTGCGGGAGCTGGAAAGTGAGCAGAAGAGGGGGGCTGAAGCTCTCAAGGGGGCCCACAAATATGAAAGGAAGGTCAAGGAAATGACTTACCAGGTGGATAGCTCACAAACCTCGTGAATGCTATCGGTCAGACCCATCAGAAGGAGGAATGGGTCTGCAAGGTAGTGTTGGCATGCTCTGTTTGCAGGCCGAGGAAGACCGCAAGAACATCCTCAGGCTCCAGGACCTGGTGGACAAGCTGCAGGCCAAAGTGAAAGCTTACAAGAGGCAGGCGGAGGAGGCCGTGAGTACAGAGGTCCCAGGGATACCCCTCATGGGGCTGTGCCCTCACCAGCCTCATCCACTAGCCCTGATTGGGCGCACATTCCTGCTGAGTCAAGTCCACGGGGTCTCAGACCTGCACCTTCATTTGCAGGCTGTCAACACAGACAGACCTGCCTCTTCCCTCCCCTGGTCTGTGTTAGACCAACCTTCCCCAGCCCCTACCTCGGTGCCCTCTTGCCTCACCTCGCTTGGCATTGCCCCCTCAATCCCCTTTGCTTAATCTCAGCCTGCCTCACTTGATCCCACCCCACCCTGACTCATTCTACCCATCCAAGCCATCACAGCCCACCCTGCCAGCCCCACCTCCCATGACTCTGCCTAATCACCTCAGCCCACCTCACCAGCCCTCCCTGCCCACTTGGCCTAACGGTGGACACCTCGTCCTAATTCACGTCATCCCACTGCGCCCACTGTCCTAGTCTCTGCCCCTCTGTCCTCCCTCAGCCCTCCTAACTCCCACCACTGCATTCCCTCCTTTTCAGTCTGCCCCTTGGTCTATAATAGGCGAGATTGACACAGGAGAAACGCAAGGGGCTGAATCCTGTATCTTCTGGGAATACGGGGTCTGACAGACGGTAACAGGAGGAAGCTAGTGTTGGGAGACCTTTTTCTACAAAATAAAAAAAAAATTTAGTTTGGGAAACTCTGGGTTAAACAGAATTAAACTGGTTGCTTTACTTCCAAGATTTCTCAGATTTTGTAGCTCAGCTCTCCAAAGTGGCAGAGGCGTTGTAGAGTGTCTCATCTTCCACACTCAATCGACCCTAGAGCCTTTTCGTGTTCCACAGGGCACCCCACAGACTAGTGTTCCTCTGCCCTAGACAATGGCTGGGCACAGGGTGCCTCTCCCTGCCCTCTTTCCTCCCTACCCAGATGGCTGGTCAGTCCCGTCCTGACCTCAGGGTTAAATGGGGGAAGGATTGGTGCCCGTTGGATCAGTACAGTCCCAACAAGATTGGCCAGCCTGGGGGGCACCCAGGAGGCCGCGTTAATCGGGAACCCTTGGGTCACCCTCAGATAGACCTCTACAATGGTCTTGCCACAGACACGTGGCACTAGGAGGAGACACAAGACAAGGAGGACTTGGCTATTGAGGACGCACCTCCAGGTTCTTCGGGAGAAGTCTAAACCTGGATCTCCTCCAAAGGAGCTCTCTGGGGCACACAACCTAGAGGAGGGTTCACGGGAGCATCAGGTAGTCACAGGATGGGTGGCCACACCAGCGAGGTGAGCTTGGGGCAGTATCCATGGTGATAACCCAAGGGCGGTGTCTTTACACTCTGGAGAGCTTGGTCCTGCCTTCCCTCCTCTGCCATCAGGCCACCCAAGGCCTAGCTCTCCTGCTTCCCCTACTCCTCAGGGGGGCCCCAGGGACGGGGAGCCTTGAAATGAGAGTGAGACATTTCATCAGCCTCATACCCCTCCACCTTCCATTCCGGGAGGAGCAGGCCAACACGCAGCTGTCCATGTGCCGCAGAGTCCAGCACAAGCTGGAGGAGGCAGAGGAGAGGGCCGACATTGCCGAGTCCCAGGTCAACAAGCTGAGGGCCAAGAGCCGGGATGTGGGAGGCCAGGTAAGAGCAGACACCTGGGCGTGGCTTCTTCCCAAGGAGTCCCAAGACCCAGGGGCCCAGAGACCACCCAGGGAGAGTTTGGAGGCCGCCCATTGGTCCCCTCTTCCCTGCTGCTGTCATCGTAGCAAAGGCTCCCGTGAGCTCAGGCTGAAAAGAGAAAGAGCAGTGAGGTGTGCAAGAGGATGGACACCTCGTCTTCCTGTCTCCCCTGTTGCTAGAGGAGCTGCCCAGAAGCTCTGCTTTTCAGGGGTTTCATTGTTTCCCAGAAGCGTGATTGGCTTGTCTTTACAACGAGCAAAGGGAAGTAAGGCCATTCTTCAGTGTTTCTCTGAAGCGCCAACCGTTTTACCTGCTCCATTGGAAGACGATGCTCAGACTCCACCTGGTTTGACTCATTTCCTGCGTACAAATTGTTCTTCTTACACCGAAGACAGAAGAATGAGGCCCTCCTGATGCACATTGCCATGGGACACCCCCCTGAGAATGGTGGGAAATGTTGTGAGAAATAAATTCTCCCAAGCACTTGAGTTTCGGCTCTGCCGTGTTTATTATAGTGGCCCGTTTCCTTTGCAAAGGAAAAAAACCAAACCACTTGCTGTTTAGGCGATTCTGACTCATGGCGACCCCACGCCTGTCAGAGGAGAACCGTGCTGCATAGAGTTTCAGTGGCTGATTTTTTGGAAGTAGATCACCAGGCTTTTCTTCCGAGGCATCTCTGGGTGAACTCAAACATCCAACCTTTCGGTTAGCAGCTGAGCATTTGCAGAGGGTGGTTTTAGATTCTTGCCTGCACTATTTTACATATAAAGAAAGTAAAGAATGGACTGCAACTACCACAATCTCTGCTAGACTGAGCCCAGAACAACTAATTAGTCCCGGGCTACCACCACCAACTACTCTGACAAGGATCACAATAGAGAGTCCCAGACAGAGCAGGAGAAAAATGTAGAACAAGATTCAAAATCACACACACAAAAAAAGACCAGATTTGCTGGTCTTGTAGAGACTGGAGAAACCCCAAGAGTATGGCCCTTGGACACCCTTTTAACTCAGTACTGAAGTAACTCCCAAGGTTCACCTTTAAGCCAAAGATTAGACAGGTCTATAGGACAAACAATAATGCATGTGAGGTGCTTCGTAGTTCAGTCATGTATAGGAGACCAAATGGGCACACCAGCCCAAAAGCATGGACGAGAAGGCGGGAAGGGACAGGAAAACTAGACAAATGGAAGTGGGGAACCTGGGGTGGAGAAGGGGAGAGTGTTGACACATCACAGGGCTGGCAACCAATGTCACAAAAAAAAGTGTGTATTAACTGTTTAATGAGAAACTAATTTGCTCTGTAACTTTTCACCTAAAGCACAATAAAGTAAATACATTTTTTTAAAAGGCAAGTAAAGAATGTAAAAGTGTAGCCTCCTTGCCCCAAATAGAAAAGGTGAAAATCCAGCTTAATTTCCCGGTAAATGATCAGCTTCCATAAGCATTTAAAAATAAAGATCCAGTTGATAACTATAGCACATTTTCTGACTAGGAACTCATAATTCTGTGAAATTCGGTTCCTATTTTGTCCCTAAAGTGACAGGCGGGGAAACTGGGGTGCAGATAGACCAAGCGCTCTGACTGTGGTTGTCCAGGGCAGAGTGGAGGCTGGATCCCTGAGACCCCAGACGCCCCGGCCAGTCTACTGAGCAGCCCTGGTCTTTGATGCCACTCCTTTTATGGGCTGTGTCCTAGGCTATCAGAACGTAATACCACACACTGGAGCCCTGGCGGCACAGTGGTTAAGAGTTTGGCCGCTAACCAAAAGGTCAGCAGTTCAGATCCACCAGCTGCTCCTTGGAAGCCCTCATGGGGTGGTTCTACTCTGTCCTATAGGGTCACTATAAGTCAGGATCAACTCGACGGCAACAAGTTTGTTTCTTGTTTTATTTTGTTTATGGTTTGGGTGGCTTATACAAGCAACAGTGTATTGTTGCACAGTTCTGGGGTCTGCGAGACTGAGACCAGAGTGTTGGCTGTGGTGAGTCCTTCTGAGGCTTGTGGGAGAATCTTCTCCAGGCCTCTCTCCCAGCTTCTGGTAGCTCCAGGTGTCCCTCAGCTTGTGCTGCTGTGCCTTCCTCCGTCTGTGTCTCTTCTCTCTTCTAAGGACACCAGGCTTATAGGATTAAGACCTACCCTCCGCGGTATGACCTCATGTTAACCCAGCTGATAGCATCCTCAGAGATCCTGTTTACAAACAGGGTCACATTCTCAAATACAGGGATTAGAACTTCAACATATCCTTCTGAGGGGACACAATCCAACCCATAACAGCCACCCGCAGCTTCCTATAGCAGCTGAGCATGTAGTCGGTGCCTTATTCACTCCCAGGAAGATGGATGCTTTGGAAAAGACAAGATGGGGTCCCAGGTACCCCTTACTCTCCTTCTGGCTGAGATAACTCCCCTCTGCCTGCACGGATCCTCTTCGCTATGCCCTGGGTCAAAAGGTGAAGGGAGCATCTGGATACAGAGTTGCTGAGCCTCAAAGTTCAGCCTGAGGCTGGGCCCAGGCACCATTCCCCTGAGCCCACTGATTCTGATTATATTGATTTGTTTAGCCTGAACGGGCACAGTAGGATGGGATAAGGACATAATTAATAGCCAAGATTAATTTGAGCCTCAGCCCAACCACTTAACAGCTATAACTGCAGTCTTGCGTTTGTCACCCATAGTTCTCTGAACCTGAGTTTTCTCATTGACCAAACTGACCTGTGCAGTCAGCAGCATGGGCTTTGGAGTCCAGCAAACCTGGATGGAATCCTGATGCTGTCATATACCAGCCATATTACCTTGAGCAAGTTATTCTCTTCTCTGAGCCTCAACTTCTTACTCTGTAAGTTGGAGATAACCGTAAAAATCAAACCCATTAAACCCCTTGCCGTCGAGTTGATTCCAACCCATAGTGACCCTATAGGGCACAGTAGAACTGCCCTGTGGGTTTCCAAGGAGCAGCTGGTGGGTTCAAACTGCTGACCTTTTGGTTAGCAGCCATAGCTCTTAACCACTGGACCACAGCAACTATTAACTGGTATTAAGTACTAGCTTACTATGTACCAGGCACTGAGATAAGTGTGCTATCCTCCAACATCTTGAAACCAAATTCTCCTTTCTGTCTCATTACCAGCCCACCCCAGAGGCCTTTAACACAGTGGGGAGGTGAGGAGGATCGGCAGTGGTGGTGATGACAGGGAATGATTCTGAGGTCACCTTCCTCTACTGCCACTAGCATCATCATCACCATCATCATCATCATCCATCATCATTGCTGTCATCATCATCATTATCATTGTTAAACTTTAGGCTTGAAAGAGTCTATTAGACATTATCTAGTCCAATATCTTCATTCTACAGACAAGGAAGCCGAGGCCAGGAAGGGCAAGTGACCTTCTCAACATCCCCCAGATAACAGTCCCTACTCCAGCATTCCTGCCGCTCCACCCCGTTGCCCTCCCAGTAAGAACAATAATACTGTTTTAAATACACAGAACACTTGTGTTCCCAGGCCTATTTTTCCCTTTTCCATCCCAGCCTCCCAACAAGCCTGTCAGGAGATAAGGCAAGTATTCATGTTGTCATTCTCTAGAGGCGTTTCAGACAAGTGATGACTCGCCCAGTGTTCTGAGAAGGGAGATGGAATTGCAGCTTTCATACTCCCAGGGCATCTCGTGGAGTCTCACAACGGTGGGGCCGTGTGCCTGGGCGTGGGCTGCAAAGGTGGGAGCCCTGAGTTCCAGCCTGCTGCATGGCGATCCTGCACTGCTAGGCACTAGCTTTGTGCCCTTGAGCAAGTTACTTCATGATACTAAGCCTCAGTTTCCTCATGTGCAAAACGGAGTGTAACAACCACTTATAGGATCATTTTGAAGAGTAAATAAGAATACACAAGAAGTGCACTTGATCTAGAGCCTGACACTCAGGAAGCACTCTGGTAACCTGTGATGGGAATGGAGGCAGGTGGAGTTCAGGACAGGGGCTTTGGCTGTGTCTCAAAGGGGCTTCCTCTGATGTGAGAAGCTAACACATCATACAGTCAAGGGTTACCAAAAAAAAAAAAAAACTATGTCTATGGAATCACTCCTCTCCTACAACTTGGCATAATTATCTAGTGCTGCTATAACAGAAATGCCACAAGTGGGTGGGTTTAACAAACAGAAATTTATTTTCTCCCAGTTTCAGACACTAGAAGTCTGAATTCAAGGTTCCAGCTCTAGTGGAAGGCTTTCTGTCTCTGTCGGCTATGGAGGAAGGTCCTTGTCTCTTTGAGCTTCTGCTCCTGGAAGATCTTCATGTGGCTTGGCATCTCTCTTCTCCCATCTCTGCTTCTCTTGCTTGCTTGTTGAAACTCTTTTATATCACAAAAGAGATTGACTCAAGATGCACCCTAAACTAATCCTGCCTTATTAGCATAGTATATATAACCTAATTCTGACTCATTAGCATAACAAATACAACACATTCACAAATGGGATTATAACCACAGGGTTTACAACGCATATTTGGGGGGGACACAATTCAATCCATAACACACCCTGACAAAGCCAGATCTGAATTCTACCTGCTCAAACACTCCTCAGTTCACTTGGGGATACAAGTATCGTGTTTATCTGGCTGCCCATATCCCAGCTCTTGGCTCCCAGATGCTTAAATTAGAAGAGAAAAAACATTCCCATATCCTTCACAGTGCATGGAGCCCTGGTGGCGCCGTGGCGTTGGGCTGCTAACCAAAAGGTCAGCAGTTTGAATCCACCAGCCACTCCTTGGAAACCCTATGGGGCAATTCTACTCTGTCCTATAGGGTGGCTATGAGTCAGAATCAACTCAATGGCAATGGGTTTGATTTGATTCACAGTGCATAACAGTATCTTATACATCATCAAAATCCTGATTGTGGAATAAATGAGAATCTTTTATGCCTAGACACCAGACACACACTCAAGAGAATTAAATAAATAAAGGTAAGTATATTTTTATTTTGTTTTACTTTCTGAGGATGGGAAGAAAGAGAAGGGAGTGAAGATGAGGTTCATGTACTGAGTTTTCTTCTCCTGCATCCACATGTCAAATTCCAGCTGGAAGCTGGCAGTGAGTCTTAAGCCCTCTGGCATTTGGTTTGGGTCCCTCTGGTCCCTCTGACTCTGCTGCAAAAGGAAGAGGGAGGCAGGGAGGCCTTGCTTCAGGTCTTCCACACGGTGAGACTGGAAGCACACACAGGACTGAATAAGGAAACTTGGGTTCCAGTCTTGGCACATCCACACTTTCCACAGGGCCTTGGGCAAGTCAGGAAGTACCTCTGAGTCTCAACGTGGGGATGAAAGTCCTGTCCCTCCTTACCTACACAACGGGGTTGTTGAGATGTTACCATGTGACACTCAGCAAAATGTTTTCTCAACTACACAGTACTGTCCACATTGAAAGTGGCATTGTTGCTGCTGTTTTAATAGAAATAGTAATAATGATGATAATAATGCTATTATAATTATTATTCAGCAGTAAAACCTGGCCACCAAAACAACTTAGAGCTCTGGGACCCTGGAGAGCAGAGCCTACCTTGACCTACAAGCCTCTTCACAACAGAACTTTGCTGCCACCTCCTGGCTGTCTAAAGACATGCTTTTGCATAATGCAGATGCCTAGAGACTACAAAGTCGTGAATCAGATATTCAGAGTCAAGGATGTCTTTGGGAATCATGATCATCTGCCCAGGCTCCTGGTTTTTCAGATGAGAAGATTCAGATTCATGATAAAAGCTGGTTGCCCATCAGTGATACTGCCGGAGCCAGACACCCCGTGTCTCCTTGCTCCCAGACTAGGGCTCCCTCAGCCATATTTTGAGTGTCCATAGCAGACAACCCTGTGGAATCTCGAGCTAGAGGACTAGGGACAGCCAGGTCCAAAGACAGTGGCCCCCAGCCATTTCCCTGGCAGCAGAGGGTGGGACCATGGCCAAGGGGCTGCTCCACAGACCTCATTCTCTTTACTCCAGGTCGCTCTGCCAGGGAGAAGGGTTGGTCCTAGAATGGAGAGCGGTGCACCTACATAAACAGCTGCCCCTTGGAGGGGCAAGTGACCAGACTCTGAATGCCTCTGGGATGAAGGTGGCCTATAGCAATTCCAAACCGACATTCCCTGGCCATGTTCCAGGCCCAAGACAAAAGATCAGGATGTCCACTCTACAACAAGATGCCCAAACTCAGGACCTGTGCCAAATACTACTTCCCATTCCATCCTTCATACCCCTTCCACCTTTCTCCACCCTGCCTGGTGCCCCAGGAGGTTGAAATCAATGGGCTCCCTTAACCTCTGGCTGTTGGCCGGACACAGCTGATGGGGAGCACCACAGGAGAGAAGAAAGAAGGAGGAGGTGTTTATTCCCTGTGTCCTGCCCTGCAGGCAAATGTCTCCTTTCCTGGCAGGCTTCCCACTCCCCCAACCCTGTCTGTACCCAGGCTCTGGTACCATTCACCCTCAACCCCCTGCTTGCTCGTTCCATCCTAGGGATGGTAATGGAGCTCTGCTGATACTTGATTTGGAGTTCTGCTTTGTCCCTTATGATTTCCCTACACTTGCCCACACCTTTGTAAAGAGTCTCGTTCTTCTATTCCTCACATTGTATTAATTTGGGTGTGCCATCTATTCCCTGCTGGCACCCTGACTGATACAGGACTCCTGCTCTGCACATCTACTTTACTGCTCCATGGGCCCTCCTAAGGACAGGGACCAGCTCACATGCAAAGTCTACCTTGTATACCTTGAGTGCTACCTTGCTGCTGTGTGTGGGCATCTCTGGTCAGAAATCCTAATCAGATAGGTAATCACACATTCTGTTTCATTGCACACATCAACCTGGCTCAGGCCTCCAGCAGAATCAAGCTTTTCAGGCTGTTTCCAGGTCCCCTTTTCAGTTCAAGCCAGAGCTTATTCTCATATTTCTTGAACCCCTGAAGAAGACTGCTTGTATTTCCATCTGGGAACTAAGTGGGACCAATGGTGTACTGGAACCAGCTCATACCAGCTCACTACAGCGAATTATTAAATTTTCAGTAACCTTGTGAGCTATTTGTTAAACCCCTCATTTGTCTGTCAGTGTGTCATACCGTGGGGGCTTGCGTGTTGCTGTGATGCTAGGAGATATGCCACTGGTATTTAAATACCAGCAGGGACACCCATGGTGGACAGGTTTCAACTGAGCTTCCAGACTAAGACAAACTAGGAAGAAGGATCTGGCTGTCTACTTCCGAAAAAAGTTAGCCAGTGAAACACTTATGAATATCAGTGGAACATAGTCTGATACAGTGCCGGAAGATGAGCCCCTCAGGTTGGAAGGCACTCAATATACGACTAAGAAAGAGCTGCCTCCTCAAAGTAGAGTCAACCTTAATGATGTGGATGGAGTCAAGCTTTAAAGACCTTCACTTGCTGATGTGGCAAGACTCAAAATGGGGAGAAACAGATGCAAACATCCATTAATAACTGGAACATGGAATGTATGAAGTATGAATCTAGAAAAACTGGAAATCATCAAAAATGAAATGGAACACATAAACATGGATATTCTAGGCATTAGTGAGCTGAAATGAACTGGTATTGGCCATTTTGAATTAGACAGTCACATGGTCTACTATGCTGGAACTGACAAATTGAAGAGGAATGGCGTTGCATTCATCGTCAAAAAGAACATTTCAAGATCTATCCCGAAGTACAGCGCTGTCCGTGACAGGATAATATCCATACACCTACAAGGAAGACCAGTTAATACAACTACTATTCAAATTTATACACCAACTACTAAGGCCAAAGATGAAGAAATTAAAGATTTTTACCAGCTTCTGCAGTCTGAAATGGATCAAACGTGCAATCAGGATACATTGATCATTACTGGTGATGGGAATTGGAAAGTTGGAAACAAAGAAGAAGGATCAGCAGTTGGAAAATATGGCCTTGGTGATAGAAACAATGCCAGAGAGTATGTGACAGAATTTTGCAAGACCAACAACTTTTTCATTGCAAATACCTTTTTTCAACAACATAAATAGCGACAATGCACAGGGACCTCACTGGATGGAATAAACAGGAATCAAATCAACTACATCTGTGGAAAGAGTTGATGGAAAAACTCAATATCATCAGTCAGAACAAGGTCGGGGCTGACGGTGGAACAGACCATCAGTTGCTCGTATGCAAGTTCAAGTTGAAGCTGAAGAAAATTAGAACAAGTCCACAAGAGCCAAAGTACAACCTTGAGTATATCCCACCTGAATTTAGAGACCATCTCAAGAATCTATTTGACACATTGAACACTATTGACTGAAGAACAGAAGAGCTGTGGAATGACATCAAGGACGTCATATATGAAGCAAGCAAGAGGTCATTAAAAAGATAAGAAAGAAAGAAAAGACCACAAAGGATGTCAGAACAAACTCTGAAACTTGCTCTTGAACGTCGAGTAGCTGAAGCAAAAGGAAAAAATGATAAAGTAAAAGAGCTGAACAGAAGATTTCAAAGGGTGGCTCGGAAGACAAAATAAAGGGTTATAATGACATGTGCAAAGACCTGGAGATAGAAAACCAAAAGGGAAGAACACACTCGGCATTTCTCAAGCTGAAAAAACTGAAGAAAAAATTCAAGCCTCGTGTTGCAATTTGAAGGATTCTATGGGGAAAATACTGAACAACACAGGAAGCATCAGAAGATGGAAGGAATACACAGAGTCACTGTACCAAAAAGAATTGGTTGATGTTCCATCGTCTCAGAAGGTAGAATATGATCAAGAACCAATGGTACTGAAGGAAGAAGTCCAAGCTGCACTGAAGGCATTGGTGAAAAACAAGGCTGCAGGCATTAACAGAATACCAATTAAGATGTTTTAACAAATGGATGCAGCTCTGAAAGTGCTCACTTGTCTATAGAAGAAATTTAGAGACAGCTACGTGGCCAACCGACTGGGAGAGATCCATATTTATGCCTATTCCAAAGAAAAGTGATCCAACTGAATGCGGAAATTATCGAACAATATCATTAATATCACACGCAAATAAAATTTTGCTGAAGATCACTCAAAAGCGGTTGCAACAGTACATCAACAGGGAACTGCTAGAAATTCAAGCCGGATTCAGAAGAGGATGTGGAAGAAGGGATATCATTGCTGATGTCAGACGGATCCTGGCTGAAAGCAGAGAATACCAAAAAGATGTTTACCTTTGTTTTATTGACTATGCAAAGGCATTCAACTGCATGGATCATAACAAATTATGGATAACATTGTGAAGAATGGGAATTCCAGAACACTTAATTGTGCTCATGTGGAACCTGTACATAGATCAAGAGGCAGTTTCTCTAACAGAACAAGGGGATACTGAGTGGTTTATAGTCAGGAAAAGTGTGCATCAGGGTTGAATCCTTTCACCATACTTATTCAATCTGTATGCTGAGCAAATAATCCAAGAAGCTGGACTATATGTAGAAGAATGGGGCATCAGGATTGCAGGAAGACTCATTAACAACCTGTGATATGCAGATGACTCAACCTTGCTTGCTGAATGTGAAGAGGACCTGAAACACTTACTGATGAAGATCAGAGACCACAACCTTCAATATGAATTGCACCTCAACATAAAGAACACAAAAATTGTCACAACTGAGTCAATAAGCAACATCATGATAAACGGAGAAAAAGCTGAAGTTATCAAGGATTTCATTTTACTTGGATACAGTCAACACTCATTCAAGCAGCAGTCAAGAAATCAAACGACGCGTTGCATTGGGCAAATCTGCTGCAAGAGACCTCTTTAAAGTGTTAAAAAGGGAAGATGTCACTTTGAGGACTAAGGTGTGCCTGACCCAAGCCATGGTGTTTTCAATCGCCTCTGTCATGGATTGAATTGTGTCGCCAAAAATATCTGCCAACTTGCCTGGCTCATGAGTCCCAGTATTGTATAATTGTGTACCATTTTGTAAACTGATGTGATTTCTTTAGGTGTTGTAAATTCAATCACTATGATCATAAAATGGATTAGCGGCAGTTATACTGATGAGGTATACAAGATTGGATAGTGTCTTAAGCCAACCTCTTTTGAGATATAAAAAAGAGAAGCAAGCAGAGACACATGGGAACCTCACACCACCAAGAAAGTGGTGCCAGGAACAGAGCATGTCCTTTGGACCTGGGGTTCCTGTGCTGAGATGATCCCAGACCAAAGGAAGACTGATGCATCACAAGGACCTTCCTCAAGAGCCGACAGAGAGAGAAAGCCTTCTCCTGGAGCTGATGCCCTGAATTTGGACTTGTAGCCTACTTGACTATGAGAGAATAAACTTCTCTTTGTTAAAGCCATCCACTTGTGGTATTTCTGTTATAGCAGCACTAGATGACTAAGACAGCCTCACATGCAAGCGAAAGCAGAACAATGAATAAGGAAGACCAAAGAATTGATGCCTTTGAGTTATGGTATTGGTGAAGAATGTTGAATATGCCATGGCCTGCCAAAAGAATGAACAAATCTATCTTGGAAGAAGTACAGCGAGAATGCTCCTTAGAAGTGAGGATGGCGAGACTTTGTCTCACATACTTTGGACATGTTATCAGGAGGGACCAGTCCCTAGAGAAGGACATCATACTTGGTAAAGTAGAGGGTCAGTGAAAAAAAGGAAGACCCTCAACAGGATGGAATGACACAGTGGCTGCAAAAATGGGCTCAAGCATAACAAGGATTGTGAGGATGGCGCAGGACCAGGCAGTGTACGTGGGAATGCTATGACTTGGGGCCAACTCCACAGCATGTAACAGCAACAAATTTGTAAACACAGACATTATTAAAAATAAAATTATATAAACTTACAATTTAAAAAGTTACATTAAAAACAAAGGGAATAACACAAAGTCTCTCTCTTTGAGGTGATCTTGATTAAGAAGAGAAATATGAAAAAAAAGTTATTTACAACAAGAGCACTATTGTTGTACTAGACTAAGTGCTAGCAAAAGGATGGAGGGAAACATGACATGCTGTAGCTGAAAGGGATCAGACCTCTCATTTTATGGTTGCTCAAGATCCTGTCTTCATCCTCATCGGCCCCAGGTAATTATAGTCATGAATGTTTTCCTTAATTTACTCAGATAAATTACTTTATTAACCCTTTCTAGAATTAAAATAATTCCATCTTATTAATTATGTGTCTATTTTAACTTTATAAGGTTACTAAGAATATAAACTGTTTATCTGTCATTATACATTGTTTTGTTTTATTCCACTTCCAGTAGCTTCCATATAATAAATGATTAATATTTGTTTTCTTCTCTAAAATTAACAGCTGTATTGACAATTACATGTGGTATTTGGAATGTAAATTTTTTGCTCTAGTATGCAATTTTTGACACTTTGGTAAATAAAGTACTTACTCATGAAAATGTTATAAAAAACAAAAAGGAGGGGGAAGAAGGGGTTGGAATAAATATCCCAAACTCATCACTTCCTAATTTTTTACTACTCTGTGCTATCATCTATGTTCTTGAGCTTATTTACAACTAATTAAATACACGTGACGGAAATACTTTACAATGGTGTGCTACTTGAATCTCTTCCCAAATCCACATTTAGTGATGTTATGTAGGCAGCTTGAAACAATCATGGTGGAAAATGTACACCCCAGAAACTGGCAAACACCACAAAGCAGGTGCTCTTTGTTTGTTTTGTTGTTGCTAACCATTCACCAGCACACCATTGATTGAGACCAATGAAATCAAAATAAAAAGGAATCTGCAATTCTGTAAATAGAGATATTAGAATGTAGGATCAACCCTACCCCTCCAGCCTCCCACCTGTCCTACTAGGTCAACTTACTCTAGGTAGTAGATTTAGAGGACTTCTCAGGATGAATGATTTATATCCTTCAGAGTACTGGGAATGAGGGGAGGAGAGTAAGCTTGGACTATGCTGCTCAATCCCAACTTCACAGCTATGCTATGGTCCTAAGAACTCTTTCAGCTATAACAGAAACTCAGCTCCAAGTGCCTAGACAAAAAAAGAAAATTTATTGGTTCATTTAAATTCCAAGGGTCGTCCATCTTCAGGCTGACCAGATCCTTGGATTCATGGCTGGGTCTAGGTTCTCTGACAATTTCTTATTTTTCTTTCTATCCAGGTCTCAGTCCTGCTTTCCTCTAAATTGACTTTATTTCAGGTAGCCTACCCCTTTGTGATTACAAAATGGTCAGGCTTGTATCTTATATCCTATATCTTTTGTGTACGTGTGTGTGTGGTGAAACATATATAAGAAAACATTTGCCATCAACCATTCTTATGTACACAATTCAATGATATTATTTACACTCCCCATGTTGTGCAACCATCACCCTTATCCATTTCCAAATTTTTTCATCACCCTTAACAGAAACTCAGTACCCCTTAAGCAATATTTCATCGTGTCCCCTTTCCTGTCCGCCCCTGGTTACCAAGGAGCGCTGGTGGAATGGTGGTTAAAGCTATATACTGCTAATCAAAAGGTTGGTGGTTTGAAACTGCCAGCAGCTCCATGGGAGAAAGATGTGGCTGTCTGCTTCTGTAAAGATTACAACCTTGGAAACTCAGTGGGATTGCTATGAGTTGGAGTTGACTCAATGGCAGTGGGTTTGGTTTTAGTTAGTATCTAACTCTGGTTACCACTAATGGATTTTGGTCTCTACGCATTTGCCTTTTGTGTCTGACTTATTTCACTCAGCATAATGTTTTCAAGTTTCGTCCATGTTGTAGCATGTATCAGGACTTCATTTCTCTTTATGGATGAATAATATTCTTTTGTACGGATATACCATGTTTTGTTCATCCATTCATCTGTTGATAGACACTTGGATTATTTCCATGTATCTTATATCTTAACATCATGTGTTAGAAGCCTAAAAGAAAGAGCTTCTCTTGCCCAGAAGTTCCAGCAAAAGCCTCAGGGCTGATTCTCCTGGGCTGTAATTGCCCAGGATGGTCACGTGCCCATTGTCAGGAGGTGGTCAGGAGAGTGTGGAGCTTTGATTGGTCAGGTCCAAATCATGGGGAGAGACCAGCCCCACCCAAACCCCACGAGCTGAGAATAAGGGAATGTCTTAGTCAACTAGTGTTGCAGTAACAGAAATACCACACATGGTGACTGTAAAGAACAAACAATTATTTTCTCACAGTTTTGGAACTGAAAGTCTAAACAGAGTCTTGGCCATATCAGTTCCTTTCTTGTCAGTATCCCTGGGCGTTCCTTGGTTCTTGGTGATCCTCACACGGAATCTGTCTTCCCCAGTATGTGCTTGCATTCCTCTGTGTCTACACTGCTCTTTATGTAACTCAGAAGTGATTAGGTTTAGGATCCACCTACACTGGTATAACCTCAACCAACTGATCACATTACATTAGATTTCATTCTGGAAAGTGATTACGGGGCAATGGGTTTTTCTTTTTATATGGCCTTTCTAGCCATGGTCTTGTAACTCCCAGAAAATGATTGGGTGGGACTATGCAAATAAGGTACCTGTGGCCCACCATCGGGATTGGTCAGTTTTGCCATCCCACTACACTTAAAAACAACCAATCCTGCAAGTTGAGGGGGGACCTCACTACCATCAAGAAGAGCCAAGAGTGGAGCACATTCTTTGGACCTGGGATCCCCACACTGAGAAACGCCTAGACCCAAGAGACATAGAGCTGTAACACTGGAGATGATGCAAGATGGCATGAATGGCGAGAACCAGGAGACTGGCACAAGATGGCTTCAGTGGGCTTCCTGGCCCATGGAACGAGGTGGCTGCAGTGAGCTCACTGACCCACAGGATGAGAGAGCTGAGCACCTTTGAGTAGGAGGCTTGCTGGCAGAGTGGGGTGCCTCCAGGCACATGTCATCAGAGCTAAAGAGCTGTAACACTTTCCTCAGCTAGGCAGAGGCTGAGAATAAGGGCCAGTGGCGGGCATAGCCTAGAGTGAAATCTGTCTTCCTGCCTGCAGGCACAGTGGAGAAGGAGCTGAAAGATTGGAAGCTGTCCTGATTGACAAACTGTTCCCTGTCTCCTGAGCTGTTTCTGTTACTTCCTAGTTGATTGTGATCCTAAATTGTAACCTGTTACTTCCCTAATAAACCCCATAATTATGAGTATGGTCTGTGAGTTCTGTGTGGCCATTGCAATGAATTATCAAACCCAGCAGAGAAGCAGAGGGTGTCATGTGAGGGATGGCTGTTGTCAGAATTGGTGAAAAGGTTGAAGAGTGGAGGCATGCCTGACCTCAGCCTCATAGAGATCAGCCTTGGGCTGATTATCTTGCTATCCTCCACACTCTAGAAATTAGGGACCTCTGATGCCACCCTTTGACAATAATTAGATTAGATTATATTACATCCACAGGTATGATATTGATAGGCGCCATCAAGTCAGTTCCAACTCATAGCCACCCTATGTAAAACAGAACAAAACACTACTTGGTCCTGTGCCATCCTCACAATGGTTGTTATGCTTGAGCCAACTGCTGTAGCCACGTGACAATCAACCTCGTTAAGGGTTTTCCTCTTTTTCCCTGATCCTCCACTTTACCAAGCATGATGTCCTCCAGGGACTGGTTCCCTCCTAATAACATGTTCAAAGTATGTGAGATGAAGTCTCACCACCCTTGCTTCTAAGGAGCATCCTGGCTGTACTTCTTCCAAGACAGATTTGTTGTTCTTCTGGCTGTCCATGGTGTATTCAATAGTCTTCTCCAACACCATAATTCAAAGGCATTAATTCTTCTTCAGTCTTCCTTATTCATTGTCCAGCTTTTGCATGAGTATGGGGCAATTGAAAATACCATGGCTTGGATTAGGCACAGCTTAGTCCTCAAAGTGACACCTTTGCTTTTTAACACTTCAGAGAGGTCTTTTGTAGCAGATTTTCCCAGTGCCATACATTGTCTGATTTCTTGATTTCTGCTTCCGTGGGTGTTGATTGTGGATCCAAGTAAAATGAAATCCTTGACAACTTCAATCTTTTCTCCATTTATCATGATGTTGCTTACTGGTCCAGTTGTGAGGATTTTTGTTTTCTTTATGTTGAGGTGCAAGCCATACTGAAGGCTGTGGTCTTTGATCTTCATCAGCAAGTGCTTCAAGTCCTCTTTGCTTTCAGCAAGCAAGGTTGTGTGTCATCTGCATAATGCAGGTTGTTAATGAGTCTTCCTCCAATCCTGATGCCCAGTTCTTCTTCATATAGTCCAGCTTCTTGGATTATTTGCTCAGCATACAGTTTGAATAAGTGTGGTGAAAGGATATAACCCTGACACACACCTTTCCTGATTTTAAACCACTCAGTATCCCCTTGTTCTGTTCGAATCACTGCTTCTTGGTCTATGTACAGGTCCCTTGTGAGCACAATTAAGTGTGCTGGAATTCCCATTCTTTGCAATGTTATCCATAATTTGTTAAGATCCACACAGTCAAATGTCTTTGCAAAGTCAATAAAACACAGGTACACATCTTTCTGGTATTCTCTGCTTTCAGCCATGATCCATCTGACGTCAGCAATGATATCCTTCGTTCCATGTCCTCTTCTGAATCAGGCTTCAACTTCTGGCCGTTCCCTGTTGATGTACTGCTGCAACTGCTTTTGAATAATCTTTAGAAAAATTTTATTTGTGTATGATATTAATTATATTGTTCAATAACATCCACATTCTGTTGGATCACCTTTCTTTGGAATGGGCACAAATATGGATCTCTTCCAGTCAGATGGCCAGGAAGCTATCTTCCAAATTACTTGACAGAGATGAGTGAGCACCTCCAGTGCTACATCTGTTTGTTGAAACATCTCAATTGGTATTTTGTCAATTTCTAGAGCCTTATTTTTCTCCATTCCCTTCAGTGCAGCTTGGACTTCTTCCTTCAATCCCATCCGTTCTTGATCATATGCTACCTCCTGGGTTGTACGTTAATCAATTCTTTTTGGTACAGTGACTGTGTATTCCCTCAATTTTCTTTTGATGCTTCCTGCATCTTTCAATATTTTTTCCCATAGAAGAAGTCAGCACAACTGGACTAAAACAAAGCTAAGAAGTTTCCTGAATACAACCAAACACTTCCAGGGACAGAGTAGCAGGGGTGGGGATCTGAGGACCATGCTTTCAGGGGACATCTAGGTCAATCGACATAACAAAGCTTATTAAGAAAATAGTCTTCATTCTATTACTAGCCCAAGAGACAAAAAGGGCCACATAAACCAGAGACTGCATCGGCCTGAGACCAGAAGAACTAGAAGGTGCCTGGCTCCCACAATAACCGCCCTGACAGGGAACACAACAGAGAGCCCCTGAAGAAGCAGGAGAAAAGTGGGGTGCAGAACTCAAATTCTAGTAAAAAGACCAGACTTAATGGCCTGACTGAGACTGGAGGAACCCCAGAAAGCATGGCCCCTGGACTATCTGTCAACCCAGAACTAAAACCATTCCTGAGACCAACTCTTCAGACAAAGATTAGACTGGACTATGGGACATAAAATGATACTCATGAAGAGTGTGCTTCTTAGCTCAAGTAGATACGTGAGACTAAATGGGCAGCTCCTGTCCGGAGGTGAAATGAGAAGGCAGAGAGGGTCAGGAGCTGGTTGAATGAACGAGGGAAATCAAGGGTGGAAAGGAGGAGTGTGCTGTCACAGTCTAGGGAGAGCAATTAGGGTCACATAACAATGTATGTTTAAATTTTTGCATGAGAGACTAACTTGAACTGTAAACTTTCACTTAAAGTACAATAAAATTAAAAAATACATTTTTTTTTTCCCCATAGAATCCTTCAATATTGCAACTTGAGGCTTGAATTTTTTCTTCAGTTTCAGCTTGAGAAATGCTGAATGTGTTCTTCCCTTTTGTTTTCTAATGCCAGGTCTTTGCAGGTTTCATTATAACATTTTACTTTGTCTTCTTGAACTGCCCTTTGAAGTCTTCTTTTCGGCTCTTTTACTTCATCGTTTCTTCCATTTGCTTTAGCTACTCAACATATAAGAGCAAGTTTTAGAGTCTCTTCTGACATCCATTTTGGTCTTTTCTCTCTTCCCAGTCTTTTCAATTATCTTTTGCTTTCTTCATGTATAGGGTTAGGATTCTAACATATATTTGGGTGGCGACAAGATTCAATCCATAACAGGAGGGGTGTTTTCTATTCTTCCTACTAAGTCAAGTTCTTATTCCCAGAAGAAGCAGTGATGGGCATTGTATATGGAAAAAAACAACAAATCCTCATTTGAAGGCTTACTAACGTGGCTATGAACCTTGCTGAATCTGTTCCTCAGCTTTAAAATTGGGATGATAATGCCTTCCCATAGGGTCATTGTGTAGACAGAAAAGAGTTTGTAGTATAACTCCCACCCCCTGGCACAAAGTAGGCTATCTAGGAATGCTACTTGGTATTTCCCGTTCTTCTCTACTTATCTTTAGTTGTCTCAGTCCCACCAAAGAAACAATTGCTGTTAATACAAGATTTGAAGATAGAGAATATGTCCCTTTCTTCATTCACTGTTAAACCAGCTCACACTGGGATCCAGTAGACTCTTGTACCGAGAGTCTGTCTTCTCCTGACATAACACAATTTCCTCTACATTCCATCCGGACCCCTCACTGCTGACAGGAGAAGGAAGACACCATTGCTAAGTGACTTCCCAGCAGCCAGGAGCTTCCTGTCCCATGAGTCATGAAGGGGAGGAGAGGGTGAGACCAGACAAAACATCTGGACCTGAATCAGGACAGTGCTTAGATCTGGACCTAAGATGGCCCACAGCAGGCTGGGGGCACTGAGGGGACTTGCTCCTTCAAGAGAACAAACAGACCCTCATTCATTCCACAGTGAATTTACTGAAAGCCTACTAGGTACCAGAGTCTGCTCAAAGCACTGGGGACATGGTAGTGAAATAAATCACAAAAGCTGAAGCACATTCCTCAGTCAACTTCTGTTAGGGGTGATGGAAAATTTTGGGAATGCATTAACAGTGATGACTGCACAATAAGATGAATGTGATTAGTGTCACAGAATTGTACAAATGTTGATATGGCAAATATTTTGTTACATATATATTTACTACAAAAACAATTATTAAAAAAAGAGAAAAAGTGCATACTTCTCCAAGATATACCAAATTCATCTCCAATTTCCATTGCTCGATCAATTGGCTCCTGACTCACACCTGCCCCGCATATCCTTTCCCACTCCCCAGTGCCCCATGACACTGTCTATCGTAGCCCTTTGTTTTATTATAATTATTCATTTCCTAGTTTCTCTTCACCACTAAGCTGTCAACTCCATTAAGAGCTTAAAAAAAACAGCTGCCTTTGTGCCGATTCCAACTCATGGTGACCCCATATGTGGCATGTGGATCCAACTCACAGCAAACCCATGTGTGTCGGAGTAGAACTATATTCCGTAGGGTTTTCATGGCTGATTTTTTGGAAGTAGATTGCCAGGCATTTTTTCCGAGGCTCCTCTGGGTGGGTTAAAATCGCCAACCTTTTGGTTAATAGCTGAGTGCTTAACCATTTGTGCCACACAAGGACTCCTGCATGAAGGGCCAGAACTCTGTTTATCATCTTAAGATTCCCAGATCAAGCAGACACTAGGCAGTCCATAGATGTTGTCTGAAAAGACCAATGTCCAGAGGAGCATTTTCATAACAACAAAATAATTGAAAATAATCTAAAATTACTAGTATAGAAGACTCCCTAAATATGTAATGGTAATAATTATAAAATAGCAGTTAAAGCTAACTGAGCACTTAGTATGTGCTAGGTGCAGTTTTTAGTTTTTTTAAATCTTATTTTGGTAAAATATATATGACATAACATTAGCCATTTTAACCATTTCTAAGTGTACAATTCAGTGGCATTAATTATATTCACAGTGTTGTGCAACCATCACCACTATTTCCAAAACTTTTTCATCACCCCAAACAGAAACTCTGTGCCCATTAAGCTATAACTTCTCCTTCTCCTTTCCCCCCAGCCTCTGTTAACTTCAAATCTATTTTCTGTCTCTATGCATCTTCCTGTTCTAGATATTTCATATAAATAGTATCATACAGTATTTGTCCTTTTGTATCTGGCTTATTTCACTCAACAGAATGTTTTCAAGGGCCCTAGGCGCTGTTTTAAGGAGCCTTGGTGATGCAGTGGTTGAGGTGGTCAACTGATAAGTGAAAGGTCAGCAGTCCGAAACCACCAGTGGCTCCACTGGAGAAAGATGTGGCAGTCTGCTTCCATAGAGATTTACAGCCTTGGAAACCCTTTGGGGTTGCTATGAGTTGGAATTGACTTGACAGCAGTGGGTTTGTTTTTTGTTTTTTGTTTTTTTTTGTCTAGGGTGCTGTTTTAAGAGCTTTACTTGCATCATCTCTTTTAATCCTAAGGAAATGCTTATGCACTAGACCCTTATTTTATCCTTATTTTACAAATGCAGCTGAGAAAGGTTAAGAAAATTTCCCAATGTCACACAGCTAGTAAGTGGCAGGGCCTGAGCTTGTGGTTACAAAGTATCCATACTAGTCAAGGACATTTTGTCCATTACTTAGAGGGTTAATGTACGCTTTAAAAAGCAAAAGTACAAATTTGGCTGCACTGAGATGTATATACTAAAAGAATTTAAATAAAATAATCTTAATTAATAATATATACACACTGATCATAACTATGTGAAAATGTATGAATGTGCCAGACAAGCACAAATTCACAGTAATGGAATTGGATGTCTAATGTATTTGAGTTTTCATTTGTCTGTAAAGATGTATATAATTTT
The DNA here is from genome assembly GCF_000243295.1 of Trichechus manatus latirostris. Classification (NCBI taxonomy): domain Eukaryota; kingdom Metazoa; phylum Chordata; class Mammalia; order Sirenia; family Trichechidae; genus Trichechus; species Trichechus manatus. Next base: position 9,053,738 of record NW_004443976.1, read on the forward strand.
TTAAAGTTTTCTACCTGTGTGTTTCATGCCCTTGGGAGCTGGCAAACTATTCACTAATTTGATAGATGAATCCTTGCTGAGATGTTAAAGAGTGAAAACTAGTTATGTTCCTCTGCTCCTTGCCAGCAAATGAGCATTACGTGGGCTCTTTTAAAAACAAGGAGTCCCTGAGTGGTACACATGGTTAAACTGATTGACTGGTAACCAGAAGACTGAAGCTTGGAGTCCACGCAGAGGAACCTTGGAAGAAAGACCTAACGATCTACTTCGAAAAATCAGCCATTGAAAACCCTGTGGAGCACAGTTCTACCCTGACACGCGTAGGGTTGCTTGCTATGAGTCTGAGTTGACTCCAGGGCAACTGGTTTTTTGTTTTTTTGTTTTTTTTTATTTTTATTTTTTTAATATTTTATTGTACTTCAGGTGAAGGCTTACAGAACAGATAGTTTCTCATGTAACAGTAACACACATGC
>NW_004443976.1:9055862-9092107 GCF_000243295.1 Trichechus manatus latirostris
GCGAGCATTTCCTCATGTGTCTGTTGGCCATTTGAATGTCTTCTTTGGTGAAGTGTCTGTTCATTTCCTTTGCAGGGCAACTGGTTTTTAAAAACAAAATCATGGCTCAAGAAATGGAGTGGGATTGGCTCTGGGGCAATCCTGAGAGCCAGAGAAGAGTTCAGAGTGGTGAGGATGGGGATCTTTTGAAGGAAACGGCACCCCAAAGGCCACTTCGTCTTGGCCTGGTCAGAGGACCCCCCTCCCTCGCACAGGAAGGACACGTCTCGCCACTCTGTGCTCTTTTCCCGCCCCCCCCAAGTGCCCCAGGGTGCTTTAAGGGGACAAGTGAAGGTAGGGAAGCCCAGGTTCTAGTCTTCACTTGCAGGGACGCTGACCAGGGCAGGCAGGAATCCTCAGAGAGGGCAGGTGGGGAGCTGGAGGCTCCCCAGGGCAGAGTCCCAGTTTAGAGCAGATGCACTTTGCACCCTCCAGCTCTGGGGTGATTTCCTTCCTCCGACCTGAATAGCTTCCCAGAAGCATGAGCTTTCTGAAAATTCCCCCAGACTGAAGCCAGCCCAGAAAATACTGCAGGAAATGCTCTGAGTGGCAGGAAGAGGGGAAGGGAGGGGTGCGGAGAGGAGGCGGAGGCTGAGGGATGAAGATGGATGAGAGACAGAGGCAATCGGCTGGGAGGGAGGTAGACAATTTGTTGCCTGAAGACCAGTTGGGGGCACAGGTCATATTTAGTCTAGAGCAAAAGCCTGGGGGAGGCGAACAGGATTGCTCCCTTCAGATATTTAGGAGGGAAAAGAGAGAGAACGTGCTCTGCCTTGCTCTAGTCTAGAGCCTTGCTATTCTACATGTGGCCCACCAACCAGCAGCATCAGCATGCCGTGGGAGCTTATCCTCTGGGAGCCTAGAAACACAGAATCTCAGGCCCCTCCCCAGACAAGCGATTTGTGAGCACAGTTAATTTGAATAGCACAGATCTAGAGCAATTCTGGAGCCCTGGTGGCGGAGGGGTTAAGAGCTCGGCTGCTACCCAAAAGGTTGGCAGTTCCAATCACCAGCAGCTCCTTGGAAACCCTGTGGGGCAGTTCTACTCCATCTTATAGAGTTGCTATGAGTTGGAAGCAACTCAATGGCACTTAGCAACAACAGAGCAATTCCACTCACATTGTGCTGAAGGGATTCTGACAATGAGTGAGAGTTTGGCTTCAATGGCTTTAAAGTCCCTTCAACCTTGAAGAACCTGGAGCCTCTTCTTCATGAATCGCAGCCAGCCGGCTTCATTATAGATCCACTGTCCAGGTTTCTTTCTCTCTCTTTCATTGGGAGCCAGGCTCCAGGCTAAAGAGCCCAACTATCTTGAGCCTTAGGGCAGTAGTGGCTCAGTGGTAAAATTCTCGCTTTCCATGAGGGAGACCTGAGTTCCATTCCAGTCAATGCACCTCAGGCAAGACCACCACCTCCCTGCCAGTGGAGGCTTGCATGTTGTTATGATGCTGAACAAGTTTCAGTGGAGCTTCCAGACTAATATGGACTAGGAAGAAAGGCCTGGTGATGTACTTCTGAAAATCAGCCAGTGAAAACCCTACGGATCACAAAAGTCTGATCCACAATCGATCTTGGGAATGGCACAGGACAGGACAGCATTTTGTTTGCTGTACATGGGGTTGCCATGAATCTGGGCTAACTTGACAGCAGTCAACAACAACACAATGGAAAGTCAATTGACACCATCTAAAGCTGGTTTAAAGAGCCCTGTTGGCACAATGGTTAAGCACTCAGCTGCTAACCAAAAGGTCAGCAATTCGAACCCACCAGCCACTCCACAAGAGAAAAGACCTGGCTATCTGCTCCCTTAAAGATTAGAGCCTAGGAAACCCTATGGGGTAGTTCTACACTGTCATACAGGACCACTATGAGTCTGAATCAACTCGACAGCACACAACAACAGCAGAGTTGGTTGACACAAGCAATGGAGGTTAAATGTATTACTTAGAGTGGTAGTGCTAGACACAAGGCAGGCTAAAGACAGATAACTGGAGAAAAGAAGAAAAAAAAAGAGGGAAAGAGAGTGTGCATGATAAACTCTTCCTCTCTGGTAGGCAGATGTCAATTTTATACCATCTAAAGCTGATACATGAAAAGGTAAAGGCAAATAAAGAGAAATGAAGTCCTGATACATGCTACAACACGGATGAACCTTGAAAACACCATGTTGACTGAAAAATGTCAGTCACAAAAGGACAAATATTATAGGATCCCACTTATATGAATCGAGAATAGGCAAGTGTATACAGATCTAAGTTTTTTAGTGGTGAGAAAACAGTTTTAATTCCCCTGGAATTCAAATTTCTGGATTTCATGGAGGTTGGGATAATCCATCCAGGCCATTCTCCCTTTGATGTCCTTTTGAACCTTGAGCCTTGAAGAAACTGGTCGCCTAAAGTCACCATTAAGTCAAACAATAGCCTAGTAAGCAGCTTAGTGGAGACCGGTTTGCCTTAGGCATTGGGCTCTTTTGAAGGATTATCTATGTGCAGCCAGTTTTGGGAAACAGGAACTCCAGGCGCTGACTGGAAGCTGTGTTTCAGGGTAAATTGTTATCATGTAAACACTGTTCCTTCCCTTTTTCCATGGCAATGCCGATAAGATGGAGTATAAGAGTCCAGTCCCTGGAGAAGGATATCATGCTTGGTAAAGTAGAGGATCAGCAAAAAAAGAGGAAAACCCTTAATAAGATGGATTGATACAGTGGTTCAGCAACGGGCTCAAGAATAACAACGATCATGAGGATGGCGCAGGACCAGACAGTGTTTCGTTCTGTTGTATGTGGGGTCGCTATGAGTCAGAACCAAGTTGATGTCACCTAACAACAACAGAAGTCTTTAGAGGATCTCTTATCTTCGGAACATTCAACTCCCTAGCTGAAATGTTATCTGGATTTGCATATCATATATTCAATAAACTTCAGTCAATTTCCACTATTAGCTTAATAAGATTTTTATGTTAACAGTGGTTACCTGGGTCAAGTGCAAGGGAAGGGAAAAGGTGGACACATTGCTTAAGGACATGAGGTTCTGTTAAGGGTGATGGAAACACTTGGAAATGGATAATGGTGATGGTTGTACAACATGAACACAACTAATGTCACTAGCTGTACATGTAAAGAATGTTGAAAGGCAAGTGTTTTGTTACATATATATTTACCGTAATTAAAAAAAGATTTGGAGTAAATATATTAATGGATAACCTTTGAGAACTTACCTCAAGTTTGGAAGAAATGAATAAAGAGGTAATTTAAAAAAAAAAGTGTTTTTGGAGACAGGGTAAGTATGTTTAAAATAACCTGAAAACAAAAGAAACGTAAACGTCATAAAAACATCAGAGCCGTACAGAGCTCCGTGCAAGGTTTGTTCAGAAGGCTGTGGAGGACCAGTTGCGTTTCGAGCCAGGCTTTTAAAGAAGAAAAGGACAACTGTGTAGAAAAGAGAGAGTTTTGTTTCCAGAGGTAGATGGGAAAAGGAAGCTTTGGAGAAGGTTCTTCAGAGATCAAATGGCAAGGGAATGGGATGGCTAGAAAAGGACCTGGAGTGTAGAATTAGGGAAATTAGGTAATAACAGACAGAAACATTGTGGTAAAAAATATTTTTTTAAGTGTCTATTTTGGGGACTGCCATTTCTGTTACCTGAAAATGGAGGTTTGTTGTTGTTAGGCGCCATGGAGTCGGTTCCGACTCATAGTGACCCTATGTATGACAGAACGAAACACTGCCCAGCCCTGCGCCATCTTCACAATTGTTCTTGTGCTTGAGCCCACTGTTGCAGCAACTGTGTCAATCCATCTCATTGAGGGTTTTCCTCTTTTTCACTGACCATCATCAGGGACTGGGCCCTCCTGATAACATGGCCAAAGTACGTAAGACAAAGCCTTGCCATCCTTTCTTCTAAGGAGCATTCTGGTTATACTTCTTCCAAGACAGATTTGTTCGTTCTTTTGGCAGTCCATGGTATATTCAGTATTCTTCGCCAACACCACAATTGAAAGGCATCAATTCTTCTTTGGTCTTCCTTATTCATTGTCCAGCTTTCGCACGCATAAGAGGTGATTGAAAACACCATGGCTTGGGTCAGGTGCACCTTAGTCTTCAAGGTGACATCTTTGCTTTTCAACACTTTAAGAGGTCTCTTGAAGCAGATTTGCCCAATGCAATGCATTTTTTGGTTTCTTGACTGCTACTTCCATGGGTGTTGATTGTGGATCTGAGTAGAATGAAATCCTTGACAATTTGGTATCTTCTACTTAATACTTTTATATTTGGACCAGTATATTAACTTTTATACATCCCTCATTACTTTCCAATTTGCCCATCATTTTGAAGCCCACAGCCAGACAATCAATGAAATTGGAAAAGTATGTTTTATTTATTATTTTAAAAATACTATGTGTTTTCTCTTAATATCAGAAATGTGTGCTCATTGTGGAAGTACTGGAAAAAACAGAAATATAAAGAAGAAAGTCAGAATTATTATCCTCAACTCATTATTGAGAGACAAAAACTGTTATCACAGAATTATGTTTCTTTCTAGATTTTTTTTAATTGATATTACAGATAAAACATTTTGAAGATATTAGCTTCATTTGTTTATTTCCCCTGAAAATCATATTTCCCTTCAGTCACTCGACTGTCATGGAAAAAAGGGATAAAGGAAGGGCTCAGATGCTAGCGCCATCATACTATACTCCTTAGTGGATCAAACTGTGGTGACTAGGGGCTTAGGAGAAAAACTGAGATATGTGTGGGGGAATCCAAGAACATGGGGCTTGCTTCCCACTTCCCTGGTATAAAATGTCTCCCAGGGAAACCCTGCATTTAATAAGGCTATCCTGTCCAACATGACGTCAGAACAGAGGGAAGTGTCTAGAGATAGCATGGGAAAACATTTGTTTCCCATGGTTTGCACAGGGTCTTATTGGAGAGCCAGAATCTTCCAAATGACTTACCAGGTGCTGGGAAAACCAGGGGCTGGCTGAACCTGAAAGAAGAAAGAGAAACCCACTGAAGAGGGACCCTCAGGTCCAAAGGCAATGGCCGGGTGTATGGTTAGCAGCAGCATATGTTGATCTACATCCTAAGACTACATAGGCCTGGTTATGTTATTAGCAGATTCCATCAGGAGAAAGACCCATTCCTACACACAAGGGATACAAAGGAAATACTGGCACGGATAGGGAGGACCCTGAAAGGAATCAGAATCTACAGGCAGACCAGTTACCCAACCCTCCATTAGAGAAAACTGCTAAGATTTACCCTACACTTCTGTTGTCCAATATGGTGTCCATTTACACTTGAAATGTGAAACAGTTCCCATCTGAAACAGTTCAAATCAAAGACTTAGTATGAAAAAATAGTAAAATAGTTCATTCATAATTTTTAAATTGATCATATATTGAAATGGTTATTTTTTTTATGTCAAACCACCAAACATTGCCTTCAAGTCGGTTCTGACTTAGAGCGACACTATAGGACAGAGTAGAACTGCCCCATGGTGTTTCCAAGGCTGTAAATTTTTACTGTAGCAGACTGTCATCTCTTCCTCCCGTGGAGCTGCTGGTGGGTTTGAACCTCTGACCTTTGAGTTAGTGGCCCAGTGCTTATAACCACTGTGCCACCAGGGCTCCTCATATTTTTTTTTTGATAGATTGGGTTAAATAAAATATATTATTAAAGTTAAAAAAAAAAGAAGTGGAGGCAATAAACTGGGAATGTTGGTAACCAAACCAAACCCATTGCTGTCAAGTCAATTCCAACTCACAGTGACCTATAGGACAGAGTAGAACTGCCCCATAGAGTTTCGAAGGAGTGACTGGTGGATTTGAACTGCCCACCTTTTGGTTTGCAGCCAAGCTCTTAACCAGTATGCTACCAGGGTGCCCTTTGAAAGAAACTCCAGAAAGCTCATAGCTATTCCATGGTGGGGAAACAGGGTCTCAGTTTCATAGTGGGATCAAGCTACCACAAGATGGACGGTCTAATCCTGCCCCATGGTGCACCATCCTTTGCTTTAGCAATATTAAATTAATGCACTCGTCCCTATCCAACAACTCATATTAGTTCTTCAAGACCTACTCAATTGTTACCTTCTCTGAGAAGTCCCTTCAAGGCTCCCTCCTGCTCCCTGAGCTCCTAATCACCACAGTCCTAGAAGTCACCAACTATTTGTAGATAAGTGTACTTTGCCCCCACCAAGCAAAGGCTAAGTGTTCTTTGCTCCTTGAGAGCAAAGGCTGTGTGCCCTTGGGCGCAAGCTGTTCGACCTCTCAACCTCACAGTCCTAGGAGATAGGAGCCACTTACAAGATAGTTGTAGGAATATAAAGTGTCCAACTTTATGGGAAGACAATTTGAAGGTAACAACTCCACAACGGCTATAGCTCTCTGTCTTAGTTATCTAGTGCGGCTATAACAGAATGGGTTTAAGAAACAGGAGTTTATTATCTCACAGTTTAAGAGGCTGGAAATCCAAATTCAGGGTGGCAGCTCTAGGGGAAGTCTTTCTCTGTCTGTTGGCTCTTGGGGAATGTCCTTGTCACCAGTCTTTCCCTGGTCTAGGAGCTCCTCAGCCCAGGGACCCCAGGTCCAAAAGACATGCTCCACTCCTGGCACTTCTTTCTTGGTGGCATGAGGTACCTCTCCTCTCTTCTTGCTGCTCTCTTTTATATCTGAAAAGAGATTGACTCAAAATACAGTACAATCCTGTAGATTGTGTCCTGCCTCATTAACATAACTGCCTCTAACCCTGCCTCATTAACATCAAAGAGGATTTACAACACATAGGATAAATATATCAGATCACAAAATGGAGGACAACCACACAATACTGGGAATCATGGCCTAGCCAAGAAGACACACATTTTGGGGGTACACCATTCAATCCATAACACCCTCTTTGTGTGGCTGTATTACAATTTTCTTTTTCCTATAGTGATCTCATTGTTTTCCCCAATTTCCTGCAGTGATTTTTTTTTATTACTTCATTAAAAAATTTGTACCCAGCTCAAAAAAAAACCAAAAACTAATTTAGCATAGTGTCTGGTATGGAATGGGCTCAATAAACGCTAATTCAATTTCTTTACCCCTCAAGTGCAGCTTTTTATATTCTGTGGGGAATCAGAGACACCTTTGAGAATCCAGTGGAAGCTGCAGACACTCTCCCCATGAGTATGTGTGCACATGTGTACGTGGACACACACACACACCACTTTGTTTATGATTATTTTAGGGAGCAAAGGGGTAAATGAATGAATGAAGAAGCCTACAAGGCCAAACCAATAGCATTCCTTCAGATGCCGCCCCCACCCCCCTCCCCACTCCCACCTCCTCATCCCCCCTCCATGGCAGCAGAAGGCAAGGCGAAGGAATACCAGTAAGAGCAATGCCACAGCCAAGGCCCCCAGTGGAATCCCTTGCCCTGGTCCCCAAGGGTTCTGGCTGCCCACATACTCCAGAGAGGGTTGGGACACACCCTGAACTCCTCAGCTTACCTCCTACATACATTTTGTCTCCTGAGGTTGACCCAAGGGAGCCTATAACTGCTCGTTTCAGGCTCAAATTAGCCCAAGGCATTCACAAAGCCCTGGAAGGTGCTACGTGGATGGAGACAGGTGGAGGGGAGTGTGGACAGACTTCCTAGTGAATTAGGATTCCTATCTGGTGCCAAGGACAAACTGGGAATTCCCAGATCATTTCCTTTCTGTTTCTTATAGTTTTTTTTTTTTTTTTTTTCCTGCTTTAGCATCAATGCCCTTCCCAAGACCCCTGGCATCTAAGGAAAATGGTCAAAATTCTGTTTTCAAATGTTATGCAAATCCTCACTCTTGCTCCTGCCTCTGGAGAGCACAATAGGGAAACTGAGGAATGAGTGGAGAAAGAGCAAGGGCGGCCCTGCCGAGGCTGAGCAGAGCCTCAGAAGGCTGCGTGTCCCTGGTGCCTGGAGTTCAGGTCACTGTTACAGTGTCTCTCCATAATAAAGTACAGACTGCAAAGGGGCCTAGTTGATCCCAGATCACCCAAGTAATGTCACTCAGCTATTAGACGAGACAGACTGGGCTTGTTTGTTTTCAGGCACCCCTGATGGCCGCTGTTAACTCAGGGTCACGCCACGGAGGCCTCCTTTCCACCTCTGGGGACAAATAAGGAAGGAAATGGCAACTAAGAGGCTTGGGATTTCGCTTTAAGGTTTGTCACCTAGATTTTACCCTGTACTAAAAAAATGTTGGCTGCCCTTGAAACTCTGGGATAAGGGAAACATTATATTCCAAGCACTGTACACCCGTCTCTTGCCAAATAGTCCCCGAGGGCAGTAATAACAATGACTACCACTACTGCTTATATTTACTGAGTGCTTACTATAGTCTACTTGCCTTCCTAAGCTTTTCACTGCCTCCCTCCTCAACCCTACAAGGTAGATACTACTATGCCCATTTTGTAGACAAGGAAACAGGTTAAAATTTGCCCAAAGCCACACTACAGCAAGTGAGGGAGGCTGGATTTGACTCAGGGATGGGACTCCAGAGCACACACTCTTCAGCATCTCACTATACATTCTGCCCTTCTAATAACGTTGTTGTCGTTAACTGCCATTGAGTCGGCCCCTGACTCATGGTGACCCCATGCACAATGGAACGAAATGCTGCCCAGTCCTGCATCATCCCCGTGATAGGTTGTAAAGTGGATCATTGTGATCCACAGAGTTTTCACTGGCCTTTCTTCCTAGTCCATCTTAGTCCAGAAGCTCTGCTGAAACCTGTTCAGCATCATAGCAACACACAAGCCCCTCACTGACAGGTGGGTGATAGCTATGCATGAGGTACATTGACCAGGAATCAAACCCGGGTCTCCTGCATGGAAGGCGAGAATTCTACCCCTGAACCACCACTGCCGTCTCTCTCTAGTAATAGGGAGTCAATAAGAAATGCAGAAAATCCCAGGTTGGTTTTCTCTGCATGCCCCGGAAGAGCTCCTGGTCACTCTTCAGACTTTGCTTGAGCCAAACCTTAGGCCTCACGTGGCCTTTAGGGGTGCAAGGGGCTCCCTTAAGGCAGCTGCAGTCCAGAGTTAGACTGGTTCCCTGCCTCTGTCTTACCTATGCCCACCTAGGGGCAGGTTCCCGGGGGCTGCAGGCTCTGCTTCTTCCTGTCACACACACAGCCACTGATACCACCCCCACCTGATGGGCTCCAGGACTCCAAAGAAGGAACTCCATCTGGTGGGGCTGAACGGCTCACAGAAAGTACGTGCTGTGACGCAGGCTCCCGCAGACCTCCCAGCCCCAACCCTAGTCCTGGAGTCATCGCTGAAGCTCCTACAAGGGCAGTTCCAGCCCCTCAGCTCAGACACGCACTAGGGGCAGCAAAGACACTGGCAACCATTCTGCATTTGTGGTAGAAAATGCCCCCCACCTCACCCCTCAGTCCTGCACACACCCAAGAGCTCTGTATTTCCTAAGGACCACAATGGTGCTCTTTATCTGACAGAAGAACAAAGTCTTTTCAAGCCTGAGCCCATACAATCACTGCCAGCCTATCTGCAGGCGTTTGTAAGAATCCCTTTCATTACCGCCCTCTCCGCTCTCTGCCCTGACGGTGTATTAAGCTCTTCTTGAACCACTCTTTTCTCTCCCCTGCAGCTTGGACCCGCTCCTCAGACCCTGTCGCCTTTTCCTGCTTTGCTCTCCTCTCTTTCGTCCTTCCTTTTATGGAGAAGATTGATCTCGGCCCAGCGGGCTTTGTGAAGTTTGCTTGGATGATTCTTTCATCTCCAGCCTGCCTCATCTGTGGTGTTTTAATAGTATCACCCTGTGGTAGGATCCCTTCTCGCTCCTCAGACCCGGAAGGCCCCTTTTTGGTGCATCAGGCCTGCTAGATTTCTAGGAAAAAAAAAAAAAGTCCATCACTTTGTTTACTTCTTTGTTGACTTGACCCTCTTTGAGGCCAGACTGTCAACTTCTCGATGAGAACAGGTACCCCTCCTGTCATATCCAATACTACAGCCCCAGCACCTAGGATAGAACCAAGCACATAGTACTGGCTCAGTAAGTATTTGCAGAACTTGTTAAATCCACCAACTGAACATCCTCAACTATCCAAGTCATATCCCAACGTAAATGCATTCATGAGAGAAAGTATAATGGTCAGGATGCGAATGCTGACCAAGTGCCACCTACTAGCTGGGTGCGCTCAGGCAAGCACTTTGCCCCCCTGGGCCTTAATTTTTTCATCTGTATCAATAGTACCTACTTCAGGGTTATCGGGAAAAGTAAATGAGCCAATACAAGCAAAGCACCTAGAATTGTGTCTGGCATAAAGCAAGCATTCAGTAAACGTTAGCTATGCTCATCACTATTCTCTCTGCAAACCCAGTGTGTGGTGTTCCTGCTGGTTGCTATCAAGTTGACTCCAACTCATGGCAACCTTATGTACAACAGAACGAAACATTGCCTGGTCCTGCAACATGCTCACGATCATCAGCATGTGTGAGTCCATTGCTTCAGCCACTGTGTCAATCCATCTCAGCGAGGGTCTCCCTTTTTGGCCCTCTACTTTACCAAACAAGATGTCCTTCTCCAGCAACTGGTCCTTCCTGATGAGGTGTTCAAAGCAAGTGAGTTGGACAACGTTCTGTTGTGATCCATAAGGTTTACATTGGCTGATTTTCAGAAGTTGGTTGCCAGGCCTTTCTTCCTAGTCTGTCAAAGTCTGGAAGCTCCACCGAAACCTGTTCAGCATCATAGCAACACGTAAACCACCACAGTATGACAGACTGGCAGATGGGTGGTGGACCTAGTGTTTAAGAGATAAAAAGATGGGAAGGAGATAATCCCAGGATGTGAAGCAGCGAGACAAGCTACTATCAGAGATGCAGAAATGAGAGGTTGCGGGATCCCTAGAATCAGGGGGAACTGGGAAAAGCCAAGTAGGGCTTTGAGGGCTGAACAGGAGATGACTAGCAGGTAAGGGCATTGCAGGCAAGAGGCTGAAGTGCAGGAGGGAGTCCAAGACAAGACTGGGAGGGCAGTTTCAGATAGGAATATAAAAGACCACATACATTATATTCAGTGTAAGATTAAAATAAAATAAGAGCAGCTATCCACTTAGATTATTCAGGACCCTGTCCTCAAAATATGCCTAAGTTAGATTCTCCCTTTCCTGGACTAATTTCAGGGTACAATAGAATTTCCTCTTTTCAAAAGCATGGCTGCAAGATCACCAGGGAATAGTCACTTTTTCCAAGCCCATTCTCCAGAAGTAGTTTTTTTTTTTCCCCCAACTATTCTTAAAGTATATGTTGGCATGACAGAGGTTAAGACTATTATAAACAGACTTTAGACAAAGAAGAGTAAAGTCCACAATCAAAGCAATACGGCCAGATCATAAGCCTCATAGTTTTTAATTTGCTAAACCTTTTGACTTGGCGTAGTGTTTAAGTGCTATGGCTGCTAACCAAAAGGTCAGCAGTTCAAATCCACCAGGCGCTCCTTGGAAACTCTATGGGGCAGTTCTGCTCTGTCCTATAGGGTCAATATGAGTTGGAATGGACCCGACAGCAATGGGTTTGGGTATTTTTTTCCCCCATACAAAAATTTATACATACACTGTTATGTGACTCTAATTGCTCTCCCCATACTGTGACAGCACACTCCTCCTTTCCACGCCTGATTCCTATATCCATTCAACCAGCTCCTAACCCTCTCTGCCTTCCCATCTCACCTCCAGACAGAAGCTGTCCATTTAGTCTCTTGTATCTACTTGAGCTAAGAGGCACACTCCTCACAAGTATCACTTTATGTCCCACAGTCCAGTCCAATCCCTGTCTGAAGAGTTGGCCTCGGAAATTGTTTTAGTTCTGGGCTGATAGAGAATCCAAGGGCCATGATTTCCGTGGTTCCTCCAGTCTCAGTCAGACCATTAAGTCTGGTCTCCTTACTAGAATTTGAATTCTGCACCCCTCCTTTCTCCTGCTCCATCCAGGACTCTGTTGTGTTCCCTGTCAGGGCGGTCTTTAGTGGTAGCCAGGCCGGGTTTGGGTTTTTGGTTTTACTTTCAAACTAGCAACAGCCTCTTGAGGCACGGTCTCAATAATTTACTCATTCGATAAATATTTAATGAGCGTCTCATATGTGCTAGGCAGGGTTCAGGGCTTTAGGAATAAAACACTGAACAAAACAGTCAGAAATCCAAACCCTTCTGAAGCTTGATTCTAAAAGAGGGTAATTTTTAACTTGCTTCTGAAATAGGTATAGGCAGAGTTTTGCCACAACAGTGTCTTGGATTTCCTATAAAGGGATTTAATGCATAAAAACTCAAGTCAAGATATTTTGGGTAGGAAAAATTAGGACAACCCAAGCAGGAAGATGGATAGAGGAATCCATTCATTCCCAGGTTTCTGGCTTCCCACATCCTTCCTTCTGCCCAAGGTTAGTCTCTAAGATCCATCTTCTTATTCCTACCCACCATCCTCCAGCCAAGCACTAGCAGACCATACCTGTTAGGAATACATTTGGCTGCAAGTAGCAGAAGACTCAACAACAAAGGCTTAAATGATACAGACTGTATTGGAAGTCATCTCAGTGTTGGTGTAGCAGCTCAACTGTGTCATCAGGCTCATTTTATCTTTCTACTCTTCCATGCTCAGTGTGTTGCCTTTTCTTCCACATCTGGTAGATTTGTGGTCCTAAAATGTTTGCCACACCTTTAGACATCATTTCTGCATTCGAGATGGGGAGAAGGGGGAGAATGATGGCACCAGTGAGCTCTCAAATTGTCTCTTATATCCAGAAGAAAATGTTACCCAGAACATTGAGACTTCCTCTTCTCATTAGCCAGAGCTGGGTCACATGACCACATCTAGCTCAAAGGAGATTGGGAAATCCTGTCTTTGGATTTCCAGCTTGGCACAGTGGCTAAAGCGATCAACTGTTAACCAAAAGGTCAGCGGTTCAAAACCACCAGCGGCTCCACAGTAGAAAGATGTAGCAGTCTGCTTCCATAGAGATTTACAGCCTTGGACCCCCAATGGGGTCACTGAGTTGGAATTGATTTGATGGCAGTGGGTTATAATTAGAGACAGCAAGAGAAAGAAGGGGATTTGGAATGGCTTGTGTATGCAAAGACAGACACAATTCTTCATAGAGAAACCACAAGACATCAGGCTAAAGGTTGCCCAAGTCATTTACAGCTGGGAATTTTTTAAAAATTGAGACAAATGATACATTTTAGACGGAATCCAAACATTGTGAGTTAGACCAGAGCGAGTCCTTTCTTCGGAAAATCCTAGGCTGGAAAGCCCCTCTGCTGAAGGAAAAGCCCCCACATTATGATACATAGCTCCAGGATTTGTGGCACAGCAAGAAATTCATACCAGGAACCCAGATGAAGGGTCATATTGTGGAGTTAGGCAGGAATTGAAGATATTAACAGTTTGGCTCCATCAGTTATTAGGGATTAAAGGCTAGAAGAGAGGCAACTCCCACGTCATGTTGATCACATAAACCTACCAATCTAGAATGTGCTTCTGTCAGGGATAAGGAAGGGGCTGAGGAGCCAAGTCCACTTTATCATCAAGTATATCCTTTGCCTAACCAGCTGAATTGTATCCTTTACTCAAGTAAACATTTTCTATCACCATTATCATGGGTCCAAGTGTCTCATTTCTGCCGACTCATAGAGCCTTGAGTTCCCACACACGGAAAGCTGAGAGTGACAATTCAGTCAAAACAGAAGTTTGGCATCACAGAGTAAAAAGGAAAAGAAAAACCCCAAACAAAGTTTTGTGTGTATCTGTGCACATGTGTTTGTGAGAAAGCACACCCACACGCAATACTGAAAGGCTCCACTGGCCTGGTTACAACCTAAGCCCAGGCCCGTCTTTGTAACTCTGACCACAAGTGATTATGGAGTTCCATAATGCCTTTCTTTCATCTGGACAAGTTAAACCAAGTTGTTCTGTAAAATGAATATAACTCATAATCATGCTGCTATGTTTGCAGACAATCTCAGGAAAATGAGCCCTCTACAAATTGTAGATTCACCCATATATTCATCCTTTCACTCACACACTCATCCACCTATCCACCTATCCTTCCACCTATCTATTCATCCAGTCAGCCAGCCAATCATCCATCCATCCATCCCATCCATCCATCCATCCATCCATCTATCCATCTACTTATCCTTCCACCCATCTATACATCCAATCAACTAACCAGCCAGTCAGCCAGCCAGTTATCCATTCATCAACCTATCCCATCTATCCTTCCACCCACCTATCCATCCACCTGCCCATCATTCATTGATTTCCTTGGGGCTTTCACTATCCTCTCTACTTCTTCATAGCACAGATAAATTTTCACCCCAGTAAGCCTCCACTTTTCACAGGGAATGGTTTTCTCCCTTCTTCACTTTGTGAAATACCAGCAATCATAAAATCCAGGTTCAAATCTATTTGGGGAAGCCCTTCATAGACTATCTGAGCCCACAGTGTTATCGTCCATCTTAATTGCTATAGTATTTATGTATTGTATCCCTCTTTTATTATGTATTCAGTTACTGCCTTGAACATCTATCACTTCACTGTTATATGGCATTGCTCTTGTCTTTGTGATTGAAATATTCTGCATTATTTCTTATCTCCCCGAGTGAATTATAAACTCTGTTAGCAGAAAAACTATGGTTTTTACTTCTTTGCAGCCTCCCTCCACATCGGCTTCTTGAATTATGTTATACAAATTGTAGGAGTACAACAAACGTATGCTACCTGGGTGCTAGGTTTCCTCATCTATGAAGTGGGAATGATATTTGTGTTATAAGAATATTGTGAGGCTTAATTGCGATCGTGTATATTAAAGGGCTTCATAAACTTCTATATAGTATAATCCATAAGGAAGTGGTATAATAGATAAGAAAGGAATAAGATATAGTATAAGATACATAAGGTAACAGATATAAGATATAAATAAAATATATAACGTATAATAGATGAGGTAAGAATAAGACAAGGAATAAAGTCCTAAAAGCATTATTATTAATGGTAATGTTGCTTTATTTTTAATAAAAAATAAATAATATTTTACGGTGGGGCCAAGACGGCAGAGTAGTCAGACACTTCCAGTGGACCCTCTTACAACAAAGACCCAAAAAAACAAGTGATTCGATTATATATGGCAATCTGGGAGCCCTGAACATCAAAGGCAGAGTTGAGGAACTGGACGAAGTGGCAGGGGGAGGGAGAGATGTTTCAGAAGCAGCAAGGAGTTGCCAGACCTGACCCAGCAAGAGCCTGAGCCCTTCAGGCCTGAGCAGCTTGTGGGTGAGTGGTGAGGCAGGCAAGCGGCAGCGCTCAGGAGGCATGTTTTCCACACCAGGAGAGACCCAGAGCCAGAGAGTCTACACTGCCATCCAGAACCAGTGAGACACAGCCCTCATCGGCGAAAAATAAGTAATTGCATACAGCCTACTGCGCGGATCAAAAATACCCCCCTTAGGGAAAAACCTCTCTCCCATTTACATCCCTGCTCCCTGCTCTACACTGAGTCCCAGACCAGCTTCAGCAACTGCCTAGTCCCCTGGGCCAGAAGTAGGATCCGTTACATGCCTGGGGCCATTCTTCCTGCCTTGGAGAGTGAACAAATTAACAAACAGGAAAAAAAATAAACTGCTGGCTCCCCTAAGCCAGGAACCCAGGGTAGATACAGCTCCTTTGCGTAGGCACAGGCATAAGGGATCCACGGACTTTGAGAGCCTTTCCCCCTGCATAGACTTGTGTGGGCCCATCTCAACAGCATAGGCCCTTATTACTGCAGTACAACAGGGTATATACCAGAACTCTAACTTCAACTCTTTCAGCTGTGAAGTGGCAGGTTCTTGACATTTGACACTGCTCAGCCCATTAAGCAGGGTCTTCACCTACCCACATCAAGAGCGTGAGGACTGGTGGCTCCATGCATGCCACCTACCTACCTGCAATAGGGGCCTATGAATAAGAGGTGCCCCCCAGTCCTCAGAGCCAACAGCATTAGGTGCTTACAGTTCAGCTGCAAAACCCACCCACTTATGCACTCTAGGGCACAGGGACACGCCTTCCTCCTGGACACTCGGGGGCAGCCGTCAGCCCCCTGCCTTGCTCAGAGTGTGCCCCCTGCTGCAACCAGATGCCTGTGCCTACACCAATCACCCATGCCTGTCTAGGACTGTGAGAGCCTACACCACACACTTGGTGGCTATCTACCTAGGCACCTGAGCTGAATCCATACAGGAAGAGTGGGCAGACTCCTGAGCTCACAGATCTAACCACCTGGTGATAGGACATTAGAACTTCAAAGGTGCCAGTGATCAAACTAGCTCATACGAGCAGCCTATTTGGGCATAGCAAAACAAAACAAGAAGTTAGGACACAGTAAGAAAACATAAAATAAATAAATATAATAACTTATTGATGGATCGGAGACAACAGCCAATATCAAATCACATAAACAGGCAATCCATGATGGATTCAGCAAGCTTCCAAAATAAAGAATCTAGAAAGTTTCCAGAGGAAGAAAATTTCTTGGAATTACCAGAGGCAGAATACAAAAGATTAATATACAGAACTCTTCAAGAAATTAGGAAGGAAATTAAGCAAAACACAGAACACACAATAGCAAAAATTAAAAAGATTAGAGAAGAGCATAATGACAAATTTAACAGGCTGCATAGAGAGACAGCAATCAGAAATCCAGAAGATTTACAATAAAATTTCAGAATTAGATGACTCAATAGAAAGTCATAGGAGCAGAATCGAGGCAATGGAAGTCAGAATGAGATTGAAGATAAAGCACTTGACACCAACTTATCTGAGGAAAAATCAGATAAAAGGATTAAAAAAAATGAAGAAACCCTAATAATTATGTGGGACTCTATCAAGAGGAATAACCTACAAGTGATTGGAGTACCAGCACGGGGAGTGGGGGGTAACAGAAAATACAGAGAGAATTGTTGAAGATTTGTTGGCAGAAAACTTCCCTGATATCATGAAAGATGACAAGGTATCTATCCAAGATGCTCATCAAACCCCACGTAGGGTAGATCCCAAAAGAAAGCCACCAAGACATATTATAATCCCACTTGCCAAAAATAAATAATATTTATTAACCTTACACTAAGTTACCTACAATTTGAATGAGTAAAGATTTGTTCAATACACATTGTGATGAGAGAGAGAGAGATAGACAGATACTGTCAATTTAACTCTGACTCATGATTACCTTATGTACAACAGAACAAAATGTTTCCTGATCCTGAGTCATCCTCACAATTGCTGGCATGTTCAAGTCCATAGTTGTAGCTATTGTGCCAGTCCATCTCTCTGAGGGTCTCCCTTGCCTTTGCTGGCCCTCTACTTCACCAAACATGATGTCCTCCTCTAGCACTTGATCCCTCCTGATAACATGTCCAAGGCAAGTGAGTCAGACAATGTTATGTTGTGATCCATAAGGTTTTCATTGGCAATTTTCAGAAGTAGATGTCCAGGCCTTTCTTCCTAGTCTGTCTTAGTCTAGAAGCTCTGCTGAAACCTGTCCACCATAGGTGACCCTCCTGGTATTTGAAATACTGGTGACATAGCTTCTGGCATTATAGCAACATGCAAGCCACCACAGTACAACAAACCGACAGACAGGTGGTGGAAGTAGGCAATTCAGCTTTGGTGTTCAGTGATGCTTAAATGAGAGGCAGAATCTACCTCTAACTAGAGAAGGAGAAAAAGGCTGGATACTCCGCTCAGCCTCACTTGCAGCTCAGGCATGGCCAGGTGACCTAGACTTGGTCAACCTGATGTACATGCTCATAGGCCTTGAATGGGGCTGAGGGCATTGAAGCAAGGAAGGAGGGATGGGGTGGTGTTGGGAGTGACAGTGATGTGCAATTTCAAGGGCCAGAGTGGCCATGGTGCCAGCCTCACTGTCCAGTGTCTGCATCAGAGGGTTCAGTAGTTCAAGCTCTGACCTCCACAGTTGAATGGTGCTGGCAGCAGTTTTGTTTTTTTTTTTTCTGTTTTTAACCGAATCAGTAAAACCATGCATGATTTTTCACGGTAAGTAAGAGCGCAGCTGCTAACCAGAAGGTCAGCAGTTCGAATCCACTGGCTGCTCGTTGGAAACCCTATGGGACAGTTCTACTGTTGTCTATAGGGTCGCTATGAGTCAGAATCGACTCAATGGCCACGGGCTTTTGTTTTTGTTTTTTTTCTGACTGCAAAGTCCCATTTGTGCCTGCCTATTTGCTCTGTTTGGTTACATAATTTTTCTGAGAATTCTGTGAACTACCCAATAGCTTACAACTTTCTTTTCCCCCTGCTTTAATCAACTTTAGTAATTTCCTGTGCTTATACCTAGGAATCCTGTCTTCACAAGTGCCTAGCATAATGGCTGGCAGGTAGTGGGAATTTAATAGTGGTTTCTTTTCCCTTTGGACTCCTTATTCCCAGCTTCTTTCCTTCCACCCACGTTTCATTCTAACTCCATAATCAGCAGAGGGAAAACCTCTCCATTGTAAAGAGAGCATGGAGTCCCTCCAGCCCATAATCAGTTGCTCACTAGATTCCATGAAAGATAATTCCACAGGACCATGATCACGAGAAACAGAGCAAAAATGCAATTTGTTTTTAAAATGAAAGGAATTTTGAGGGCAAACATAAACTTGTTCACAGAACCCCAAAACATGATAATCGGGGGACCCTTGTGAGTGCATAGAAGCAGAATCTGGGGGACTAAGAAAGGGAGGTACTCATTTGCATGGTAATGGTCTTGGGGATTATGTAAACTGATGGACTTCATTAAAAACCCAAAAGAGAGTATGAAACTATATATGAGTTCATGAAAAGTTTGTTTAATTCATGGGGAACGAACCACATCAGAGGACACTGGGGAGTTCTGGAGAGCACACCCTTCATATTCTTGGATGTAAATTACCACTGGCTTCTGCAGAAGACCCTAACTATGAGGTTGGTAGGGGGCCGTGGTGGTTCAGTGGTAGAATTCTCGCCTTCCATGTGGGAAAGCCAGGTTCAATTCCCAGCCAATGCACCACCCGTCTGTCAGTGGAAGCCTGCGTGTTGCTATGATGCTGAACAGGTTGCAACAGAGCTTTCAGACTAAGATGGACTAGGAAGAAAGGCCTGGTGATCTACTTCTGAAATCGGCCAATGAGAACCCTATGGATCACAATGTTTTATGGTGCGTGGGGCCACCATGAGCCAAGGTAGTTATTAGGTTGACTGAGTTACTGAGGGACCATAGAATTCGTTTAGTCCATCCTGTGCACCCATCCAGTGCAGGGATCCCCCCACAGCAGCCTAAGCAAGTAGTTATCAGTCATTGGCCATTCAGCCTCTGCTTAAATTCCTTCAGTGAGGAAGCAAGTGGCTCCTGCAGTAGAATGATGGGGTGATGTGTTGGCATTTGTTGTTTCTGTCCCCAGCATTCATTTCATTTGTCTCTCCTGGAATCTTAAGGAGGTTGTCAGTGAAGTTGACCTGCCTTCCCTTCGCCAAGTCAGGCTCATCAGACTCTTACTCCATGAACTTGAGTGGAGTGATGTCAAGACCTTTAAAGAGGGTAGTGAGGAGGAAGCGAAATTTATTCCAGCAGTGGCATCCTCTTGAGTTGTTTCTTCCATCTAGAGTCCTAGACATCTCTTGCTGCTGTGATTTTCTAAGCCTGGTTCCCTAGCCTTCTCTCTGTGAGCCTCTCCAAATCCTCTAATAATTTTTTCTTCTTGCGTGTGTTAATTGGAGTCTTTTTTATTGTTTGCCACCGAAGACGGCTAACTGATTTAACTCATAATGGCAATAGTAAAAATCCCTAGCTGTTAAAATGTTCTTCCTTATATCAAACTGAACTCTTCCTGAACTCTTCCACCCCTTTATTCTGGGTCTGTTTTCTGGAGCAACTCTGAGTCAATATTCTCCATAGGAAGGCCATTCAAACATTTAAAAACAACATGCTTTCCCTTAGTCATCTTTTTTTCTGGAATAAATAACCTTGGTTTCTCAACATTTCTTTGTATAACATAGTTTCCAAGTCTATTCCTATCCATTTGCCCTTCCTCTGGACTCTTAAAATGTGCTTCTCCTTAGGGAACGTGAAGAGGATAATGGAATCATTATTTCTCCTGGTCTCCTCCCTTATTTCAGAAACGGTCACATTTTTAGCAATGATATTGCATTACTGAATTATATTAAATGTATTGTCAATTAAAACTAACTTTTTAAAACTCGTTGTTCATTACATAAGAAAAAATAGAAAATACAAATAAACAAAAGATAAGTAAAAAAGCACACACAACTCACTCCCCAGTAATAAGCACTGAGAACATATTATTGTAAAATCTACCAGACAATTTTCTAGCTTATTATATTATCTTTCCTATCAGTTGAATAATATTCCAATGCATGTTATATATTTAACTAGTACCCTTGGCATAGACAGTTGGGTTCCTTACAGTTTCATTTTGCTTCTTTTTTTGCATGTTTTGTTTTGTTTTTGCTAGTATGAGCAATGGTTTGATAAACATTGTTAAATATATATGTCTTTGTATACTTATCTGATGATTTCTTAATAATTCCCAAGGGTGGTACTGCTAAGTCAAAAGATACGGTTTTCTTGTGAGGCTTTTCATTATGTATCACCAAATTACCCAACAGAAACCACTTGCATTTCCATCAGCAGGTCATGAAGGGTCTCAAGATTCCTGCAGTTTTCATGAGACACTGCAAAGCCAGGTCTCTCCATCTTATAATGGTGATTGATTTTAAGCTAAATATAATACTGTATTGATACTTCTTTAAATGTATTTAATTGGCTCCAATCCCTCATTACCACCTCCTGAGATTATGGCATTATGATTCAGTCAAGTATGGGATTCCTCACCCATTCATGTCACCTGCAGATCTGACCAACGTCCCACCTGTGTTTTCATCCAAGTTACTGATGACCTTGTTGAATAGAATTGAGCCAAGAACCCCATGGCAGTCTTCTAGGTCTGTCTTCAGACTGAGAGATCATCATCTACAAACCTGTCTAACAGCTCTGGAGGCCACTTCCATTTCACCCAACCCTTCATGGACCCTCAGACCCTCAATCAGCAACTAATGGATAGTAGCTGGGGCCACAGGACCAGACCCCAATACTAGAGCCAGAGTCTGCTCCAACTGGTCAATACTCAGAGTGTGTCAGTGGCTAACTGTTATTTTTTGCATGTGTGTGCTTTAGGTGAAAGTTTACTGCTCAAGTTAATTTCTCATACAAAAATTTATACACATATCGTTATGTGACATTAGTTGCAATCCCTATAATGTGACAGCACACTCCTCCTTTCCAACTTGGGTTTCTTGTGTCCCAAGCTCCTGCCCCTTCCTGCCTTCCCATCCCATCTCAGGACAGGAGCTGCCCATTTGGTCTCGTGTAGCTGCTTGACTAAGAAGTACACTCTTCAAGAGTTATTATTTTATGTTTTATAGTCCAGTCTAATCTTTGTCTAAAGAGTGGGCTTTAGGAATGGTTTTAGTTCTGAGTTAACAGAGCTTCTGGGGACCAGCGCTTCAGGAGTTCCTCCAGTCTCAGTCAGACCATGAAGTCTGGTCTTTTTACATGAATTTGAGTTCTGCTTCACACTTTTCTCCAACTCCATCAGGGACTCTCTGTTGTGTTTCCTGTCAGGGCAGTCACTGATGCTAGCCGGGCACCATCCAGTTCTTCTGGTCTCAGGCTAATGGATTCTCTGCTTTAATGTAGCCCTTTTGTCTCTTGGGCTAATATTTTTCTCATGTCTTTGGTGTTCTTCCATCTTCTTTGCTCCAAGTGGGTTGGGACCAACTGATGCATCTCACATGGCGGCTCACAAGCCTCTAAGACCCCAGACACCACTCACCATAGTGGCATGCAGAACATTTTTGTAAAAAACTTTGTCATGCCAATTGACCTAGATGTCCCCCGAAACCACGGCCCTCAGACCCCAGTCCCAGCTACTCTGTCCCTCAAAGTGTTTGATTGTGTTCAGGAAACCTCTTAGCTTTTGCTTTAGTCCAGTTGTGCTGACAAAAGACAACCCGTTCCCAAATGAGATTATAACCAGAAGCATAGAGGTTAGAATTTACAACACATATTTTGGGGGGACACAATTCAATCCATAAGGAAATAAGATGTCTCAAATATAGCTAAAGCCCCACTCCTATCTCTTTCTCATCCCACAAAAAAAGACTATTATCATTCTCTTGCATTTAGTACTTTTAGTACCTGTGCATGTACCCATAAATAATACACACTACTGATTTTCACTTGTGATATCACATGTATGTATCCTCCTAAAACCTCAATACTGCGTTTTTGAGGTGTATCTGTATTGATATACATTATTGTTGCTGTTAGCTTCCATTAAGTCGGCTCCAACTAATGGCAACTCATGTACAACAAAATGAAACATTGCCTGCTCCTGAGCCATCTTCACAATTGTTGCTATGCTCGAGTCCATATTGTGGCCACTGTATGTGTTTTGAATGCCTTCCAACCTAGGAGGCTCATCTTTCAGAACTATATTTGACAATATTCTGTGTGATCCGTAGGGTTCTCATTGGCTGTCTTATGGAAATAGAGTGCCAGACCTTTCTTCCTAGTCTGTCTTAGTCTGGAAACTCTGCTAAAACCTGTCCATTATAGGTGATCCTGCTGGTATTTGAAATACTGGTGACAGAGCTTCCAACATAGTAACAACACCCAAGCCACCATGCTAAGACAAACTGACAGACGGGTGGTGGATTGACACATATTCCAAAAACCCATGCCATCAAGTTGATTCCAACTCATAGCAACCCTATAGGACAGAGTAGAGCTGTCACATAGGATTTCCAAGACTAAATCTTTATGGAAGCAGACTGCCACATCCTTCTCCCTTAGAGCTGCTGGTAGGTTTGAACCGCTGACCTTTCAGTTACCAGTCAAACATTTGAACCACTGTGCCACCCAGGGCTCCTTATTGACACATATAGATCTAATTAACTTATTTTAACTTTAGATTTCCCGTTTTAAAAATCCTGTACTTATGGACTATTGGATTATTTCCAGTTTTCATCTCTACGAAGGGTGCTTCAATGAATATCCTTAAGCATGATTCCTTGAGCACATATTCAAGAGTTTCTGTAAGATAAATATGTAGTAGAATGGCTGAGTCATAGAATATGAGCATCTGTAGCTTTATGTTACCCAGTTGGTCTACAAGGTAGTATACCAGTTAGTTCCAATGTATATTGCTGCTAGCACTGCATCAGTTCCATTTTCCTGCAGTCTCACAAATATTTGGTATTGTCAGACTCGCTAATGGTTGTCAAACTTTTGGGTATGAAATAGTTCTTCAATATTTTAATCTGAACCATTATTAACACTATATAAACACCAGAAGATAAGCTAGATAAATGAGATCTCCTAAAAATTAAAGATATATGCTCATCAAAAGACTTCACCAAAAGAATAAGAGAATCTACAGACTGGGGGAAAATAATTGGGCTATGACATATCTGACAAAGGTATAATCACTAAAATCTATAGGAAAATCCAACTCCTCCGTAATAAAAAGACAAATAATTCAATTTAAAAATGGGCAAAGGATATGAACAGACATTTTACCAAAGAAGACATTCAGGCAGCTAACAGACACATGAGGAAATGCTGCGATCACTAGCCATTAGAGAAATGCAAATCAAAACTACAATGAGATACCATTCACCACAACATTACTGGCACGAATCAAGAAAACAGAAAATAACAAACGCTGAAGAGGTTTCAGGGAGACTGGAACTCTTATGCACTGCTGGTGGGAATGCAAAATGGTACAACCATTTTGGAAAATAATATGGTGCTTCCTTAAAAAGCTAGAAATTGAAATACCATACTATCCAGTAATCCCACTCCTAGGAATACATGCTAGAGAAATAAGAGCCATCACATGAATAGACAGATGCACATCCATGTTTATTGCAGCATTATTCACAATAGCAAAAAGAGAGAAACAACCTAAGTGCCCATCAGTGTTGTTGTTTTTAGGTGCCATTGAGTCAGTTCTGCCTCATAGCGACCCTATGTACTACAGAACAAAACACTGTGCTATGCTCACAATCCTTGTTATGCTTGAGCCCATTGTTGCAGCCACTGTATCAATCCATCTCATTGAGAGTCTTCCTCTTTTGTGCTGACCCTCTACTTCACCAAGCATGATGTCCTTCTCCAGGGACTGATCTCTTCTGACTACATGTTCAAAGTACGTAAGATGTAGTCTCACCATCCTTGCTTCTAAGGATGTACTTCTTTCAAGACAGATTTCTTCATTGTTTTAGCAGTCCGTGGTATATTCAATATTCTTCGCCAACACCACAATTGAAAGGCATCGATTCTTCTTCGATTTTCCTTATTCATTGTTCAGCTTTCGAATGCATATGATGCGATTGAAAATACCATGGCTTGGGTCAGGTGCACCTTAGTCTTCAAGGTGACATCTTTGTTTTTCAACACTTTAAAGAGGTCTTTTGCAGCAGATTTGCCTAATGCAATGCATCCTTTGATTTCTTGACTGCTGCTTCTATGGGTGTTGATTGTGGATCCAAGTAAAATGAAATCCTTGACAACTTCAATCTTTTTTCCATTTATCATGATGTTGCCTATTGGTCTAGTTGTGAGGATATTTGTTTTCTTTATGTTGAGGTGTAATGCATACTGAAGGCTGTGGTCTTTGATCTTCATCAGTAAGTACTTCAAGTCCTCTTCACTTTCAGTGAGCACGGTTGTGTCCTCTGCATAGCATAGGTTGTTAATGAGTCTGCCTTCAATCCTGATGCCCCATTCTTCTTCATACAGTCCAGCTTCTCAGATTATTTGCTCAGCATACACATTGAATAGGTATGGTGAAAAGATACAACCCTGATGCACACCTTTCCTGACTTTAAACTACGCAGTATCCCCTTGTTCAGTCTGAATAACTCCCTCTTGGTCTAGGTGTAGATTCCTCATGAGCACAATTAAGTGTTGTGGAATTCCCATTTTCACAATGTTCTCCATAATTTGTTCTGCTCCACATAGTCGAATGCCTTTGCACAGTCAATAAAACACAGGTGAACATCTTTCTGGTATTCATTGCTTTCAGCCAAGATTCATCTGAGATCCTCTTCTAAATCCGGCTTGAATTTCTGTCAGTTCCCAGTCAATATACTCCTGCAGCCACTTTTGAATGGAGGAACCCCTGAGACTATGGTTCTAAGACACCCTTCTGACCTGGAACTAAAGCCATTCCTGGAGACCACTTTTCAGCCAAACAATAGACAGGCTCATAAAATAAACAGTAACACCTTGAGAGGAACATGCTCCTTAGAACAATCAGTTACACGAGATCAAAAGGATAACGCTTGCCCAAAAACAAAGATGAGAAGGCTGGAAGGGATAGAAAATACGATGAAAGGAAAGGGGCAACCCAGGGCGGAAGTGGGGAGAGTGCTGACACATTGAGGGGAACACAGCCAATGTCACGGCACGCGTTATGTACAAAGTATCAAATGGGAAACAATCTGTTCTATAAACTTTCACCTAAAGCATAATGAAATTTTAAAAAAAATTAATGTATGTAATCTTAAGTACGGATAAGAACTTGCTGAACCAGAAATCATGAAGAAAAATGTTTCTAAATCTGACTAGTTATAAATGTAAAACAGTATCAAAGTTGTTTGGTAAATGTTGTTGGGTTGAATTTGTTGCAGCTAACTCTTTGCCCAAGCCCTTGAATATTTCCTTAAGTAAATTCCTGGAAGTGGAATTACTGACACATAACAGACATTCAATAAATAGTTGTTAAATGCATGAGTGAGCAGAGAAAATTATGTAAAAGTATACACCAAAATGTAGTCAGAATTTATTTTTGAATGGTGGACTAAACAGTGACTTTTATATGCTCTTTCACTTATCTGTACTTTTCCCTTTTCTACAATTAATACATGTTACTTGTGTAATAACAAAAACAAAATGTAATTTTATATATAAGTATATCCAGGGTGATTGCAGCACAAGCTAAGACTTTTCCAGGGTCTTTCGTGGAAAAGCTCATGCACAGTGAAAACAAGCTGGCTAAATTCCAAAAGAATAATTTAAAAGAGAGCTTGATTCTCAGGCTAGGTCCTCACAATCCATGAACCTCATGTGGTAGTCAGCCTCCAAGATGCCCTCCAATGATACCTGCCTCCTGGTATTCTTGTCCTTGTGTAGTCCCTTCCACACTTTACCAGGATTGGTCTACGTGACCAATAGAATGTAGCTGAAGGAACAGTGTGTCACTCCCTAAATTAGGTTATGAAAGACACTCCAGCTTCCATCTTGGTCATTCTCTCTCAGATAAGTTGCTCTGGGGGAAGGCAGCTGCCATGTTCTGAGCAGTCCTATAGAGAGGTCCACTTGGCAAAGAACTGAAGCCTCCTGCCAACAGCCATGTGAGAGAGTGTTGAACAAGTGACACTCCAGGGGATGAGCTCCATCACATGGAAGACAATAACCCACTCCATAGTTTGCAGGTGTCAGGGTTACCAAGAAAAACACGACTCACACACAAGCATTGGATGGAACAACACTTTACTCACATATAGAAGAGAAAGAGTAAGGTCAGCTTCAATAGTGGGTGTTGGTCCCTCATGGCCAGCAGGTCTTGCTCTGCAGCCCGCACAGGGAAATGGTCTGCACACACTCTCTTTTACTACAGAGCAGATACAGTAGTGGGGTCAGCCAAGTACTGTATAAGCACATGTTTAGCTAAGCAGCTTGTGTGCATACTGGCATGTGCTTGGGGTGAAAGGGGAGGGAAGTGCTGATAGACCACCAGCTTCTATGGGAGGTGTTTTGGATCAAGATGCCCCAGAAAAGGGAGTCAGCCCCCACTCATATCCCATCCAATAAGCCAGGCTGACACCTCTGGTCCTAAGCAAAAGGTTCACTTGTGGGTTACAGGGAAAGGCAGCAGGCTGTGCTCGTACTGCTGCCTTCCGCAGTGAGCCATCTTGGAAGTGGATTCTCCAGCCCCAGTCAAGACTTCAGATGACTGTAGTTCCAGCTGACAAACTGACTAAAACCTCCTAATAGTCCGTGAGCCGGAACACGCAGCTAGGCCACACCTGAATTCCAGACCCTCAGAAACTGTGTGAGATAGTATTTATTATTTTTAAGCTGGTAAATTTGGGGGTAAACAATCCACAGATACAGATAATTAATGCAGCCATCTAATCTGAGTTAGTTGCTTTTAGCAAGTGGAAGATGTAAGGAAAAGGAGAGGTAGGAAGGGATGAGGAGCCATCTTTGAGAGGGAGCAGAGTTCCTTATGAAATAATTATATCTTCAACCATTCCCCCATTCCATGCAATAATGGAACTCTTTATCTGCCCGTTAAAAATGGGGGATCAAAATAGAAGTGCCTGTGACGTGGAAGAGGGACTCTGGAACTTGGGCATGTACCCCTTCTTTTCTGGAGTTACTTAAGGAGAGTTGAGAACTCACAGAGGGCTCAGCATGGAGCTGGGAACTCACAGAGAGGATGGTGACCCATACTCTGGGACATCATAGAAGGTGACCTAGGAAGTTCCCACTATCCTGAGTAAAGGGGGGCTAACCCAGGAGAGTTATCCCAGTTGAGCAAGGATGGGGTCTCCTACTGGAGGTTGGAGTGGCTGAGACTTGACTGCCTGCCTTTCAGGGGCCACTCGGTTTCGCAGCTTGGACAGAGAAACACTGCCTGGGCAAGCATGTCATCACAGCAGAATCCTATTGGGACACCACCTAGGTGGAACCAGCCCACTGAGCAGCTACCAGCAAACACTGAGGGCTTGGTCAAACAGAGAAGCATGGCATGGCAGAGAAAGAAGAGGTCCTTCTCCACTTCCCACCGAGGGGACTCCTGGAGCAGTCACACACAGCTGCAAGGAGAAGGGGAAGGGGCACCAACAGACAGAGCTGCCCTTCACTCCACAAGCTCAAAGCAGAGGCTCTGAACTGGAGAGTGATGGAGGATAACGTTATTTGAATATGGTGGGATGCTTACTAGAAATGAAGCTATTTTGAACAGGGCTAATATATATAAGATTGGACTAACTTCAGCATTTTCACTGCTGATTGTGAACAGAGGTTTGCTTGAGAAAAGGACGTGAGTTATCAAAATAAAGCAAACCTCTTGTTGGCACATGGCTAAGTGGGGACTGTTCAATGAAAATTGTGAAATAAAGAAGCAACAGGACCTGGACTATACCCTGTGCCTCCTCTTGAATTTTAAGCTCATTAGAGTCCCCTCTACAGTCACATGCACTTTTTCAAGATGTTTCACAGCTGAAATGCAGATTTTAAAAAATTGTTTAAGAATCTCCTTCGCCTTGTAAATACTATTCCTTCTTAGACTCTGGGTGCTGCTTATGGTTAATGCTGCTAACTAACAGGTTGGAGGTTCCAGTCCACCCAGAGGCACCTTGGAGGAAAGGCCTGGTGATTAACCACCAAAAAATAAGCTACTGAAAACTCTATGGAACACAGTTCTACTCTGACACACATGGAATCAGAGTCAACCCCACAGCAACTGGTTACTAGTTCTTAGACTCTAGACCAGCTCTGTTCAACAGAAATTTCTGTGATGATAGAGATGTTCTGTCTGCACTGTCCAATATGGTAGCCCCTAGCCATACATGGCTATTGGACACTTGAAATGTGGCTAGTGCAACTGAGGGACTGAATTTAATTTTAATGAATTTAAATGTAAATAGCCACATGCAGTGAGTGCTCCCTCGCTGAACAGTGCAGTTCTAGACAGGATTATGCATCGTTTTTTTTAAACTGAGCTTTGGAAATTTGGTTTCCTAAAGAGTGCTTTTTTTTTGTTTGTTTGTTTTGTTTTGTTTGTTTTTTTTTTTGCTTGTTTGTTTGCTATTGCAAACTCCAAAATGACAAAGTGAATTTTGCTCAAGGTGTCTGACACATCCACACTCCCACCGATTCTTCCTAATTTGTTCTCAGAATCAATTTAGAATAACATTACAATAATGTTTACACTGGGAAAATTTGAGCACAGACTGGATATCTGATAATCTTAAGGAACTGCAAAATTACATACTGACATATTTACAATTTGCTTCAAATAATGGAGGGGGAGAAGTATAGAAAAACAAGATTGATTGATCATTGTTGAAGCTAGGTGGTGGATTCCTGGCAGTCCCTGGCACTGGTGTCTCTAGTTTACACATGTATACATTTTTCAAAAAAAAAAGATGTTTACTAAGGTTTTTTTTTAACAAAATGAGAAAGTACTCCTTAAATGGAAGGGAAAAAGGCTACACAGTAAGTATACGATACCACCAGTTGCCATAAAGTTGACTCCCCCTCATGCTGACCCATGTGTGTGAGAGTAGAACTATGCTCCATAGAGTTTTCAATGGCTGATTTTTTTGGAAGTAGATCATCAGGCCTCTCTTCTGAGGTGACTCTAAGTGATCTCAAACTTCCAACTTTTCAGTTAGCAGCTGAGCACATTAACCATTTGCACCACCCAAGGACTCTGAAGTATACAATAATATACAAAAAGTATACAATAATAGGAGGAATTTATATAAGTAGAAGGAAATACATGACATAGTTGTGAGGCAGTGAATTACTTAATATGGCCCTTCTAGCCATTCATGGTCTTGTGACTCCCACAAAATGATTGGGTGGTGCTATGCAAATAAGGTGCTTATGGTCCACCAAGGGGATTGGACAGCATCCTAATAATGTAAATAAAGTGCAAGGACATCTTGAAGTGCTGGGAGTATATAAGCGAATAAGGTGCTTGTGGAACGCTTGTAGGAGATTTGTCAGTTTTGCCATCCTGCTAGGCTTAAAAAGGGAGCCAACCCCAGAGCAGAGAGGGGACCTCACTACCATCAACAAAGAAGAGCCAGGAGTGGAGCACATCTTTTGGACCCAGGATCCCTGCTCTGAGAACTCCTATACCTAGGAGACAGAGAGAGCTGTAACACCAGAGACAGCGCTAGACGGTGAGAAGCGGTAGCAGAGAAATAGTGGTCGCAGAACCAGGAGACTAGTGCAAGTGGGCTTCCTGGCCCATGGAGCAAGGCAGCTATAGTGGGTGTGCTGACCCACAAAGCAAGAGAGCTGAACACCTTCAGGCCGAGGCTTACTGGCAGAGTGGGGTGCCTGCAGGCACTTACCGGTTGCACTAAAGAGCTGTTTAACAATTGACCAGGCAGGAAGAGGCCAGGCAGAGGGGCTGAGAGGCTGAGGGGCTGAGAGAGAGGCCTGCCTGCTGGCATAGCCAAGAAACTGTCCTGACCAAAGAGCCATATCCTGAGGCGTTCCTGATCCTGAATTGTAACCTGTTGCTTCCCTAATAAATCTCATACCTGTGAGCATGGTCTGTGAGTTCTGTATGGCCCCTGAAACAAATTATCAAACCTAACAGAGAAGTAGAGAGTGCCATGGGAGGGACGGCTGGTGTCAGAATTGGTAAAAAAGGCTGGAGGATGAAGGTATGTTTGACCTTGGTCTCAAAGGAATCAGCCTTGAACTGATGACCTTGATTCTCTCTCTTTGCCCTTGTGAAGTTAGACAATGAGTTCTGATGCCCCCATGCCATTTTTATGGTACAGTGTAACGGTTAGGAACCCAAGGGATAGGATCAGACACCTGAGTTCAAATCCTGGCTTTAACACCTACTTAGCTATATCACCTCAGGGAAATTTTTTAGCTTTGCTACCTCAATTTCCTCATCAAGAAATGAGTATCATACTAGAATGCACCTCTTAAAATTGTTGTGGAAATTAAATGAGCCTATTTATTAAAATCCACTACCTGTCTGTCAGTTTGTCATATTGTGGTGGCCTGCATGTTGCTATAATGCTGGAAGCTATGCCATCAGTGTTTCAAATATCAGCAGGGTCACACATGGTGGACAGGTTTCAGTATAGCTTCCAGACTAAGACAAATGAGGAAGAAAGGCCTGGTGATCTACTTTCAAAAATTAGCCATCGAAAACCCTATGGATCACAGAATATTGTCCAAGACTTCAATTTGCTTACTTTGGATGCATCATCAGACAGGACTGATTGCTGGAGAAGTACATCATGTTTGGTAAAGTGGAGGGCCAGCAAAGGAGAGGAAAACTCTCAGTGAGATGAACTGACACAGCAGCGTCAACAATGGACTCAAACATACCAACAATCATGAAAATGGCACAAGACCAGGCAAATTTTTACTCTGTTGCACGTAAGGTCACCATGAGTCAGAGCTGACTCAATGGCAACTAACAACAAAATTTTATGAAAATACTTAGCACAGCATCTGGCACACAATACAAGACCAATCACTTATTTCTAGGGAGTAGAATCATGAGTGATTGCTGTTGCCTCGGCCTTATAATTACCTGTATTGTCCAATTTTCAGCAAAAGGGATGTCTTCTTATTAAGATCAAGAGAGAAAATTAATTTTTTTAAAGGAAAAAAGAACAGCTTTCTCCATTGCTACTTCTGTGTTCTGAGAAGTCATTAGCAAAGTATATTAATAATTTATCAGATGTTCTAAACTTTAGAAAAATGGGAATTCCAGTTTATGTGTGGATAATTGAAATTTCCCGTGAAAACCCGGTTTCCTGGCTTTTGGGATATGTATTAGGGAAGTAACCTCTGCACGCTTCCTCTGGTCAATTGCTGGAGGGGAGTCTTGTTTCCATGCTTCTCTTCATTACTCCTGACTCAAATGCTCTCCATGCTGATGGACAGACCAGTTAATGCTTTCTTTGTAGACAGTGTTATACAATTTCCCATTTCTATTAGATTTGCATATTTAAATATAATATATCTTTCCATTGTCATTTGCTAGCTATGAATCCCCTCAAGTGGCAGTGATGCTTCTGAAATTATATTTTTCTTCCTTCAGTAACAGAAAAATCTTACCTTTCCATTCCTACACCCTTTAAATTCGGAGATGAACATGCACAGCCATAAATAAAGTGCTGGTCCAGTTGTCTTTATGTTTAGCCAAGAACGACTAGGCACTGTCGGTCTTATCCTGGGTCTTTCACAAAGGCTGTTTTCCTCAACGATCAGTTGTAAGTGGTAGTATTTCAATTGAAATTACACTAAACCAGAGAAAGAGAGAGAATTTAGAGTAGCGTAACTGGAAAGTCCAAGGTAGGGATAGCTTCAAACATGACTAAAGCAGGTGTTCAAATGTTTTCAGGAATTTCTCTCTCCATCATTAGACTCAGCTTTCTGCTGTGTTGACTTCATTCTCAGGCTTATCAAGCAAGGTGGCTCCAAGCATATGGGTTAACATGTTAACAACTCTAACGCAGCAAGAAAGCCTGCCTCATTTCCAATCATTCCAGCAAAGTCCCAGAGACAATTCTCATTGGGCCAGGTTGGGTCATGTGTCCACCTCTGAACCAATCATTGAGATTTGGATAGAGTTTCTGGGTTACATACTCCCCCTTGAAGCCAAAGAATAAGTTCAATCCTCTTTGGCTACACAGACTGTGATGCATGGTTTCCCCTCAAAAATAAAGAGGCTGGTAACAGAAGATAGCAAGATGGATGCTGAGCAGACAAAAACAACAGATGTCCACTATGCCTCCCATAAAAAATCTCTTTAAATGTCCTTTGATGCCATTGGGAAATCTCTTGCCAAGCACATTCTTCCCTGCCTATGTGGTGCTCTCTGTGTTTTGCCAGCAGCCTCATATTCTAGAACTTGGGCTCTGCCCAGGAAATGAAATCCTCTTCAACACCATCAGCATTGCCAGCTGTTCACTCCCAATATCCTCTCCTTTCTTGTCCAAAGTCACAGCCATCAGCTGGATGAAAAGATGGAACACCACCTGTGTCCCCAAGTTCTTCAATGTCCTTCTCTGAAGTTTAAAACTTACAGAGACATATTTCAGATTTCTTCTGACTTCATCATTTATCTGCACACAATCAGCAGAACTGGGTAATGGCTGGAGATTCAGTGCAAATATTTCATCACATCTTGGATCTGTGCTCCAGAAATGCAGTGCCCCTCCAAGCATGCCATACCAAGTCTAAGGAGGGAGTCTCCTCATTCTAGGAATGCACCAGGTTTTTTTCCCACCTGTCTGTGGCTGCTTCTTCAATATGTATACACTACAGAGCCTGGCACAGTGGTAAGGACATAGTAGACGTCCAATGTTACATGTCCTATTCCTATCCTTACCCTTTCCAAGTTCTCTTAAAAACAACAACTGAGTTAAAGATGGGATTAGGAAAGGAGTACAGGAGACTTTGGAGTCCCTGTAAGGTGCTAATTGCCATGTGATGGATCGCTTTTGTGTGGCCTTTTTCATCATAGTCTTGTAACTCCCACCCAAGGGTTGGGTGGGACTCTGCAAATAAAGTAATTGTGGCCCACCAAGGGGATTGATCAGCTTTGCCATCCTGCTAGGCTTAAAAGAGAGCCAATTCCAGAGCAGAAAGAGGAGCTCACCACCACAAAGAAAGAAGAGCCAAGAGTGGAGTGTGCCCTTTGGACCCAGGATCCCTGAGCTGAGGAGCTCCAGGAGACTGAGAGAGAGAAAGAGAGAGCTATAACACTGAAGATGGCAAGAAGCAATGGCAGAGAAATAGCAGAACCAGGAGACAGCACAGGGGACTTCCCGGCCCACAGAGCAAGAAAGCTGAGTACCTTTGGGCAGGAGGCTTGCTGGCAGAGTAGGGTGCCTCTCGGCACTTGGTGGAGCTAGGTTTGCTAACCCACAGAGCTAGAACTGAGCACCTTCAGGCCGAAGCTTACTGGTGGAGTGTGGTGCCTTGGGATAGTTGTCGGCAGAGCTAAAAGAGCTTTTCAACACTTGCCCGAGCAGGGCAGAGGCTGAAGACCAGAGAAAGACCTGCTTGCAGACATGACTGAGAAGAGGCTGTCATGATGGAAGAATTATATCTTTAGTGTTCCTGAACCTGAACTGTAACCTGTTACTTCCCTAATAAGCCCCATAATCGTGAGTATTGTCTCTGAGTTCTGTGGCCATTGCAATGAATTATCGAACTCAGCAGAGAAGCAGAGAGTGCTGTGGGATGGACACTTGGTGTTAGAATTGGTAAAGATGTCAGAGAGAGGAGGCATGTCTGACCACTGGCTCATAGGTATCAGCCTTGGGCTGTTGATCTTGATTCTCCTTCCCCCTTGTAAAGTTAGAGGAGATTAGATGCCACCCCATGCCATTTTTACAAAATTGTTAATGCACCTGGCTGCTAACCAAAAGGTTGGAGGTTTCAGTCCACCCAAAGGTGCCTTGGAAAAAAGTTCTGGGGATCAACTTCCAAAAAATCAGCCATTTAAAACCCTATGGGAAGGCAGGGCCAAGATGGAGGAGTAGTCGGATGCTTCTGGTGGACCCTTTTACAACAAAGACCCCAAAAAACAAGTGATTCAATTATATATGGCAATCTGGGAGCCCTGAACATAAAAAGCAGAGTTGAGGAACCGGATGGAGTGGCAGGGGGAGGGAGAGACAGTTTGGAAGTAGCGAGGAGTTGCCAGACCTGACCCAGAGAGAGCCTGAGCCCTTCAGGCCTAAACAACTCTGGGGTGAGCAGTGAGGCAGGCAAGCAGCCGTGCTCAGGAGGTGCGCCTTCTGCACCGGGGGAGACCCAGCGCCAGAGGGTCTACACGGCCCCCTAGAACCAGTGAGAAGCAGCCCTTGATCTGACTGAAGATAAGTAATTGCGTACGGCTTACCTCACGGATCAAAACCACCCCCCTTGGGGAAAAACCTCTCTGCCATTTACCTCCCTGCTTCCTACTCTGCACAGGGGCTGGGACCGGCTTCAGCAATTGCCTAGTCCCCTGGGCCGGAAGTAGGATCCATCACACCCCCGGACCCAATCTCCCTGCCTTGGAGAGTGAATAAATTAACAAACGGGGGAAAAAAATAAACTGCCAGCTCCCCTAAGCCAGGAACCCAGGGTAGGCACAGCTCCTTTGCCTAGGTACAGGCATAAGAGATCCATGGACGTCGAGTGCTTTTCCCACTGCATAGACTTGTGTGGGCCCATCTCAACAGTGTAGGCCCTCATTACCACAGTACAACAGGGTATATACCAAAACTCTAACTTCAACTGTTTCAGCTACGAAGTGGCAGGTTCTTGACATTTGACACTGCTCAGCCCATTAAGCAGGGTCTTCACCTACCCACATCAAGGGCCTGAGGACTGGTGGCTCCACCCACGCCACCTACCCACCTGCGATAGGGGCCCATGAATAAGAGATGCCCCCCAGTCCTTATAGCCAACAGCATTAGATGCTCATAGTCCACCTGCAAAACCCACCCACCTACGTGCTGTAGGGAACCGGGACACACTTTCCTCCTGGACACTCAGGGGCAGCCATCAGCCCCCTGCCTTGCTCAGAGTGTGTCCCCCTGCTGCAGCCAGATGCCTGTGCCTACACCTATCACCCATGCCTGTCTAGGACTGTAAGTGAGAGCCTACACCACACACTTGATGGCTATCTACCTGAGCACCTGAGCTGAATCCATACAGGAGGAGTGGGCGGACTCCTGAGCTCACATACCTAGTAACAGATCTAACCACCTGGTGATAGGACATTAGAGCTTCAAGGTGCCAATAATCAAACTATCTCATATGAACAGTCTATTTGGGCATATCAAAACAAAACAGGAAACTAGGACACAGTAAGCAAACATAAAATAACTAAATATAATAACTTATTGATGGCTCAGAGACAACAGTCAATATCAAATCACATAAACAGGCAATCCATGATGGATTCAGCAAGATCCCAAAATAAAGAATCTAGAGATTTTCCAGAGGAGGAAAATTTCTTGGAATTACCAGAGGCAGAATACAAAAGATTAATATACAGAACTCTTCAAGAAATTAGGAAGGAAATTAAATAAAACACAGAACACGCAATAGAAGAAATTAAAAAGATTAGAGAAGAGCATAATGACAAGTTTAACAGGCTGCAAGAATCCATAGAGAGACAGCAATCAGAAATCCAGAATATTAACAATAAAATTTCAGAACTAGACGACTCAGTAGAAAGTCATAGGAGCAGAATTGAGGCAATGGAAGTCAAAATGAGTGAGATTGAAGATAAAGCACTTGACACCAACTTATCTGAGGAAAAATCAGATAAAA
>NW_004443976.1:9092217-9093304 GCF_000243295.1 Trichechus manatus latirostris
TCTTGAAGATTTGTTGCAGAAAACTTCCCTGATATTGTGAAAGATGACAAGATATCTATACAAGATGCTCATTGAAACCGACATAAAGTAGATCCCAAAAGAAAGTCACCAAGACATATTATAATCAAACTTGTCAAAACCAAAGATAAAGACAGAATTTTAAGAGCAGCTAGGGATAAACGAAAAGTCACCTACGAAGGAGAGTCAATAAGAGTAAGCTCAGACTACTCAACAGAAACCATGCAGGCAAGAAGGCAATGGGATGACATATATAAAGCCTTGAAGGAAAAAACTGCCAGCCAAGAATTATATATCCAGCAAAACTGTCTCTCTAATGTGATGGCATATTTAGGGCATTTCCAGATAAACAGAAATTTAGGGAATTTGAAAAAACCAAACCAAAATTACAAGAAATAAAGGGAGTCCTCTGGTTAGAAAATTGGTAATGTCACGTAACAACCCGAGACTAGAACACAGGACAGAGCAACCAGATGTCAACCCAAATAGGGAAGTCACAAAAGTAAATCAAAGCTAAAACACTGAAAATACGGAAACAGATGTCAATATGTAAAAGATGATAACATTAAAACAAAAACTAGGGACTTAAAAATGTAGACATTGATTTTTCATATGGAGAGGAAGTCAAGGTGATATAAAGAAAGAAAATACTGGTATAAACTTAGAAAAATAGGGGTAAATATTAAGGTAACCACAACAGAAACTAACAATCCTACAAGTCAAAATAAAAAACTAGAAAAATATAAAGACTCAGTAAACAAAATCAACAACAATGAAAAAGATGAAAAGAAAACACGTAAAGAGAAACAACTAAGCACAGAAAATTAAGTGGAACAAAGAAACTGTGAACAACACACAAAAAAAGACATCAAAATGACAGCACTAAACTCAAACTTATCAATAATTACGCAGAATGTAAATGGACTAAATGCACCAATAAAGAGACGGAGAGTGAAAGAATGGAAAAAAAAAACAGGATCCATCAATATGCTGTCTACAAGAGACACACCTTAGAAACAAAGATGTGAATTTATTAAAAGTCAAAGGTTGGAAAAAAATATATCAAACT
>NW_004443976.1:9099255-9126939 GCF_000243295.1 Trichechus manatus latirostris
AATCATGCTAGAAAAAGAAATAAAGGGCATCCAAATTGGAAGGGAAGAAGGAAAAGTATCTCTATTTGCAGATGATATGATCTTATACACATTAAACCCCAAAGAATCCACAAGAAAACTACTGGAACTACGAAGATGTCAGCAAAGTATCAGGATACAAGGTAAACATACAAAAATCAGTTGGATTCCTTTATGCTAACAAAGAGAACCTCGAAGAGGAAATCACCAAATCAATACCATTTACAATAGCCCCCAAGAAGATAAAATACTTAAGAATAAATCTAACCAGAGATGTAAAAGATCTATACAATGAAAACTATAAGACATTACTGCAAGAAACCAAAACAGACATGCATAAGTGGAAAAATATACCTTGCTCATGGATAGGTAGACTCAACATTGTGAAAATGTCAATTCTATCCAAAGTGATCTGCAGATACAATGCAATCCCGATCCAATTCCACCAGCATTTTTTAATGAGATGGTGAAACAAATCACCAACTTCATATGGAAAGGCAAGAGGCCCCAAATAAGTAAAGCATTACTCAAGAAGAAGAACAAAGTGGGAGGCCTCACACTACCTGATTTTAGAGCCTATTATACCGCCACAGTAGTCAAAACAGCCTGGTACTGGTACAACAACAGACACATAAACCAATGGAACAGAGTTGAAAATCCAGACATAAATTCATCCACCTAGGAGCAGCTGATATTTGACAAAGGCCCAAAGTCCGTTAATTGGGGAAAAGACAGTCTCCTTAACAAATGGTGCTGGCATAACTGTATATCCAGCTGCAAAAAAAGGAAACAAGACCTCTACCTCACACCATGCACAAAAACTAACTCAAAATAGATCAAAGACTTAAATATAAAATCGAAAACAATAAAGCTCATGGAAGAAAAAATAGGGACAACTCTAGGAGCCCTAATACATGGCATAAACATAATATGAACCATAAGTAACAAAGCACAAGCACCAGAAGAGAGACCAGATAACTGGGAGCTCCTAAAACTCAAACACTTATGCTCATCAAAAGACTTCACCAAAAGAGTCAAAAGACAACCTACAGACTGGGAAAAAAATTTTGGCTACAACAAATCCGATCAGCGTCTAATCTCTAAAATCTACAAAATACTGCAAAACCTCAACAACAGAAAGACAAATAACCCAACTAAAAAATGGGCAAAGGATATGAACAGGCACTTCACCAAAGAAGATATTCAGGCAGCTAATAGACACATGAAGAAATGCTCACGATCATTAGCCATTAGAGAAATGCAGATCAAAACTACAATGAGATATCATCTCACCCCAACAAGGCTAGCATTAATCCAAAATAACACAAAATAATAAATGCTGGAGAGGCTGTAGAGAGACTGGAACACTTATGCACTGTTGGTGGGAATGTAAAATGGTACAACCACTTTGGAAATTGATTTGGCACTTCCTTAAAAAGCTAGAAATAGAAGTACCATACGATCCAGCTATCCCACTCCTTGGACTATATCCTAGAGAAATAAGAGCCGTCACATGAATAGACATATGCACACCCATGTTCATCGCAGCACTGTTCACAATAGCAAAAAGATGGAAACAACCTAGGTGCCCATCAACAGATGAATGGATAGACAAATTATGGTATATCTACACAATGGAATTCTACACAACGATAAAGAACAATGATGAAGCCATGAAACACAGAAGAAAACATTCTTTGATGGTTATGAGGATGGGGAGGGAGGGTGAGGGTTATTTACTAGCTAGATAGTAGATAAGAATTATCTTAGGTGAAAAGAAGGACAGCACACACTACAGAGGAAGTCAGCACAACTGGTCTAAACCAAAGCTAAGAAGTTTCCTGAATACAATCAAACACTTTGAGGGATAGAGTAGCAGGGCTAGGGGTCTGGGGACCACGCTTTCAGGGGACATCTAGGTCAACTGACATAACAAAGCTTATTAAGAAAATGTTCTGCATCCTACTTTGGTGAGTGGCATCTGGGGTCTTAAAAGCTTGCAAGCGGCCATCTAAGATGCATCAATTAGTCCCAACCACCTGGAGTAAAGCAGAATGAAGAACACCAAAGACACAAGGAAAGTATTAGCCCAAGAGACAGAAAGGGCCACATAAACCAGAGACATCATCAGCCTGAGACCAGAAGAACTAGATGGTGTCTGGCTACCACCAATGACCGCCCTGACAGGGAACACAACAGAGAGTCCTGGATGGAGCAGGAGAAAGGTGGGATACAGAACTCAAATTCTAGTAAGAAGACCAGACGTAATAGTCTGAATGAGACTGGAGGTACCCGGGAAAGCATGGCCCCTGAATTCTCTATCAGCCCAGAACTAAAACAATTTCCAAGGCCAACTCTTCAGACAGGGATTGGACTGGACTGTGGGACATAAAGTGATACTCGTGAGGAGCATGACTCTTAGCTCAAGCAGATACAAGAGACTAAACAGGTAGCTTCTGTCCGGAGGTGAGATGGGAAGGCAGAGAGGGTTAGGAGCTGGATGAATGGACATGGGGAATCAGGGGTGGAAAGGAGGAGTGTGCTGTCACAGTATGGGGAGAGCAATTAGAGTCACATAACAATGAATGTATAAATTTTTGTATGGGAAATTTTTTTTTTAAAAACTCTGTTGAGCACAGTTCCACTCTGAGACACATGAGATTGCCATGAGTCCAGATGTTCTCAAGGGCAACTGGTTATGGGGGACTTCAACTCTATCAGTAATGCTGCATTTTCCAAGGTAGGGGGTGGGTGGGTGAAGCTCATTATATTATTAGCTAGCATTCTGAAATATTTGTAAATTTTAAAAATTGCAAGTTACAAACCAAATCTGATGGACCAAAATGTTAAGCTGATCCTGTCACTCCCGAGCTTGGTTTCCTACAGCCCGCAGAATGACATCTAAGCTCCTTGCCTGGTATATTAGTTTCCTGTGGCTGCATAACAAATTACCACACACTCTGTGGCTCAAAACAACAGAAATGTATTCTCTTACAGTTCTGAATGCAAGAAGTCCAAAGTCAGTTTCACTGGGCCAAAACTGAAGTGCTGGCGGGACTGTGCTCCCTGTAGATATTCTAGGAAAAAGTCTGTTTCTTGCCTCTTCCAGCTTTGGGTGGCTGCTGGCATTCCTGGGCTTATGGTCACATCACTCCAATCTTTGCCTCTGTGGTCACATCACCTTATCCTCTTCTGTGTGTATCAAATCTCCCTTTGCCTCTTTCTACCTGGATAATCCTGGTTAACTCTTCATTTCAATATCTTTAATTTAATCACATCTGCAAAGACCTTTTTTCTTTATCAGATAACACTTACAAGTACCAGGGATTAGGACCTGCTTTCTTGAAGGAGCCATTTTTTAGCTACTACATCTAGCATGCAAGGTCTCAATATTTGGCCGAGTGTTCCTTCTTCCCACCACTTCTCCCATAGCTTTTTCTTCGGGCATCTTGAACCACTTTCAGGTCTCTGAACACGTCACATTCTGTCTCGGCTGGATGCTCTGGAGTGCTGTCTTCTGGGTTAAGGTACTTGTTCTACCCTTTTCTCATTGCTAACGCCTATCTACACATCGGTCAGTTTGTCTTACTGTGGTGGCTTGCATGTTGCTATGAGACATGTTGCTATGAGCTGTTCTACCTGTATCTCAAATACCAGCAGGGTCACCCATGGTAGACAGGCTTCAGCAGAGCTTCCAGACTAAGACAGACTAGGAAGAAAGGCCTACTTTTGAAAATTAGCCAATGAAAGCCGTATGAATCACAACAGAATGAAGTCTGATGTTTGGTAAAGCGGAGGCCATCAGAAATGAGGAAAACGCTCTATGAGATAGATTGACCCAAAAGCCACAACAATAGACTCATACGTAACGATAACCATGAAGATGGTATAAAAAAAACAAAACCAAGTTGATTCCAACTCACAGCGACCCTATAGGACAGAGTAGAACTGCCCCATAGGTTTCCAAGAAATGGCTGGTGGATTCAAACTGCTGACCTTCTGGTTAGCAGCCAAGCTCTTAACCATAGGACCAGGCAATGTTTCATTCTGTTATATGTGAGGTCACCCTGAGTTGGAGCCAACTCTACAGCAAGAAACAACAAAAACTCCCACTTACTCATTGCATTTGTTAGAGTAGGCTAACAAAGATGCTAGAATGCAGTGGCTTAAAGAAGATAAACATCTGTTTCTCTCTCCTATAACAGTTCTGACCTGAACAGTCCTCAAGGCCATTCAGAAACCCAGGTCCTGACAGTCAGAGCTCTGCCAGCTGCTAAGGCCTCGTGGTCATCTGGACAATGGAAGCAGGATCACCTCTACATACAGGTTCCAGCCTGCGGGATGGACGAAGACAGGGTGGCTGAGGCAGGCTTGAATGTTCTAAGGTCCATACCTGGAAGTGACCCGTCTGTACCACTCGTATTCCATTGGTGAGAACTTAGTCACATGATCACAACTAACTGCTGGAGATGCTGGGAAATATAGTCCCTAGCTAGGCAGCCGTGTGTCCACCTACAATTCTCTTATAATGGAAGAAGGGAAGAAAGGATTTTGGTCAACAAACAACTGAAGCTCAAGGTTTGATGCTTCTGAAGAGTTTTCTCTACCTTCTGACCGTTCTATCTAGGTTAGATGCTTCTCTTTCAGCACTGAATGTACTATAGAACAGTTACCTCATTAGTTGCTTATCTCCCCAGCTTTTCGCACCTCTCTGCCTGAAACTAAACTATGAGCATTGGGTGTGAATCTGTATCCCCAGAGCCTGTCTAGAATTGAAAACATTTGAGTAAAAATATGTAGGACCAGCTACACAATTTGCCAAGCCCAGTACAAAATAAAAATATGAGCCCCTTGTTCAAAAGTTATTAAGAATTTTAGCACATTAACCAAAACCAGCTACCATCAGCTTCACTCTGACCCTATGTGTGTGTAAAAGTAGAACTGTGCTCTATAAAGTTTTCAATGGCTGATTGCCTGTGCTTTCTTCTGAGGCACCTCTGGGTAGACTCAAACCACCAACCTTTTGGTTAGCAGCCAAGCACCTTAACCATGGTCACCACCCAGGGATTCCAAAGACACTAACAACAGAGCTTAAAACCAAGCACAGGGCCCTTCCGAGTGCAGGGCCTGTGCACCTGTACAGCGGGTATGCCCAAGAGGCTGGCACTGAAAGTATGAGTTTAATAACCTAAATCGCCCTCTATAAGAAAAGCTGCATATCTATTGTTTACTTTTACATAATATTTGGAGATGAGTCAAATCATGCTTGCAAATATTTGGGAAGTAAATTTTTGCTGCCCCAGTAAGCTAAATGTTATAGAGGTCATCCCAAAGGCGGGAGCATTTCCCATTTCCTATTGCCTTGTCCTCGGGAGGGTGGGGACACAGCAGCTGGTGGGCTGCCAGCACCCTGACAGTCCCAGATGCATGGCATCTCGCCTTCCTCTCACCCTCCATGGCGTTCTCCTTTCAGCAAGTCATCACAGCAACAGTAGTCAACACGGTAATTTTTCTTACAGCCTCAGAGACTCTTGGGGTTGGGAAGACCTTAGAAGTTGCTGCCAAGCAGTTCTCCAGCATCTGCTCAAATACCTCCAGTGACGGGAACTTCCTACCTCCCCAGGCAGCTCCTTCTGTTTTTGACAGCTCTGCGGATGGAGCTCTTCCTAACGTTGA
Organism: Trichechus manatus latirostris; assembly: GCF_000243295.1. Taxonomy (NCBI): domain Eukaryota; kingdom Metazoa; phylum Chordata; class Mammalia; order Sirenia; family Trichechidae; genus Trichechus; species Trichechus manatus. Next base: position 9,104,950 of record NW_004443976.1, read on the forward strand.
GCCAAAATCTGCTTCCTTGAGACTTCCACCCACTGGCTCAGAGCCATGCGGGGGAATTCTAACAACTCTCCCGTGCCCTTCAGGTGTTTAAAGAGCTCTTGTATTCACCTGAAATCCGAGTTGCCAACCAGCAGCACAGAGGTGGAATGTGGGCCGGAGATCTATTGTGTTTGGCCAGGCAAGTTTAAATTTTTGTGGTTGTTTCGTTGTCAACATTGAATAATCTGGGAAGTTTATATAAAATGTAAAATTCAAACCTCCTATACTCCCACTTGCCACTAAATATACTAAGGAATGGATGTTGCCTGGGCAATTATCTTTCTCCATCACAGCCTACTACCATGGCTACTTGATATTCATGAACATTCATTTAATTTAATGTCATTGCTGTGTGTATTCTCAACAACATCAACAATAAAATAAACAAAATTTTTAGAAATTTAACGTCAGGACCCCTACCTTGATGACTATGTTAATAGGTTAGATTCCCTTGCCATAGGAGTAACCAATAAGTTATAAGTCCAAGTCTTTAGATAGGCTTTAAGGAAAGTTATTTAAAGAAGGATGACTCTCCTTTCTTCTTCGTGCTCAGAATTTAGAAGAAATGGCTAGGGCTCCAGCAGCTACCTTGTGAACATGAGGCAACCTTGAGGATGGAAGGCACATGTAGGAATGTTGAAATAGATAATAGAACCCTGGGTCCAAACCTGTACCAGTTGCTGTCAAGTCAATTCCGAATCATAGCAAAGCTATAAGACAGAGTAGAACTGCCCCATAGCGTTTCCAGGGCTGTAAATCTTTACGGAAGCAGACTGCCACGTCTTCTCCTGCAGAGCAGCAGGTGGGCACAAACTTTGGACTTTTGTTTGGCAGCCAAGTGCTTCAACCATTGGGCCACCAGGGCTCCAGAATCCTGAGTCGGTAGTGATTATATAGAGTTGCCATATCAGTTCTAGTCTGCCTACCTCTGATCTTCTTTAACTTAAAATAAATAAACTTATGTTTTGTTTAAGTCGCTCTTATTTTAGGTAGTTACTACTAACTGCAGGCAATTTATACCTGATAATTTTTTTGTCACTGCCTTTTCTTAAATTAAAAGTTTATTATGGAAAAATCTAAACATGTACAAAGGTAGACAGACAATATCCACGTGTATAAGAAGAATTTGGACCCCTACCTCAAACCATGCACAAAAATTAACTAAAAATAGATCAGAGACTTAAATGTAAGAGCAAAACTATAAACTCTTAGAAGGCATGAGACTAAATCTTCATGAAATTGAGTTTTCTCAATTTCTTAGATATGCTGTCATCAACAGCATAAGCAATGGTAGAAAAATAGATAAATTGGGCTTCATCAAAATTAATAACTTTTGTGCTTTAAATGATGCCATCAAGAAAGTGAATAGAATCTGAGACCAGAAGAACTAGTCAGTGGTGACCACCCTGACAAGGAACACTACAAACAGTCCAAGACAGAGCAGCAGAAAAATGTAGAACAGAACTCAAATTCACGTAAAAAGACCAGATTTAACGTTCTGACAGAGACTGAAGGAATCCCCGAAACTATGGCCCCCAGATGTCACCCAGAACTGAAAGCATTCCTGAAGCCCACTCTTCTAGCAAAGATTAGACAGGACTGTAAAACAAAAAATAATACACGTGAGGAATGTGCTTCTTATTTCAATCAGATATACAAGCCCAAATGGGCAGCTCCTGTCCAAAAGCAGGATGAGAAGGCAGGAAGGGACAGGAACTGGTTGAACGGACACAAGGAACCCGGGGTGAAAAGCGGGAGTGTGCTGTCACATTGTGAGGATCACAACTAATGTCACAGAACAATATGTGTTAAATTTTTGAATGAGAAATTAACTTGAGCTGTGAACATTCACCTAAAGCACAATTTTTTTTAATCCAAAAAAAAAAGAAAGAGAATAGATAATCCAAAGAATGAGAGAAAATACTTGCAAACCATACATAAAGGACTTGAACCCAAAATATATAAAAAGCTTTTACAACTCAGCAATAAAAAAAATTTTAATGGGCAAAGGATTTCAATAGACATTTCTCCACAGAAGATATACAAATGGCCAATAATCTCATGAAAAGATTTTCAATATCATTAGTCACAGGAAAATGGAAATTAAAACCGCAGTGAGACACCACTTCACACAGCTCACGATGACCCCATGTGTGCAGAACATAACTTCACTCCACAGGGTTTTCAGTGGCTGTGACCTTTTGGAAGCACATCACCAAGTCTTTCTTCCAAGGTGCTTCTGGGTGGGTTTGAACCACCAACCTCTCAGCAGTCAAGCGCTTAACCAATTTAGCCACCCAGGAACACCTTCACAACTATTCTTATTGTGTGGCCTTGAGTCAATTCCAACTCATAGTAAAACTGTCCCATAGAGTTTCCTAGGCTATAATCTTTAGGGGAGCAGATTGCCAGGTCTCTTCTCCCTCAGAGTGGCTGAAGTTTCGATTAACAGTGCTTAACTCTTGCACCACTGAGGCTCCTTTCACACCTACTAGGACAGTTATAATCAAAAAGACAGACAATAACAAGTGTTGGCCAACATGTGGAGAAAATGGAACCCTCATACGTTGCTGCTGGGAAAGTAAAATGGCGCACATACTTTGGAAAACAATTTGGCATTTCCTGAAAATGTTAAACATCAAGTTTCCATATGACTCAGCAATTTCACTCCTAGATATATACCCAAGAGAAATGAAAACATGTCCATACAAAAACTTGGACATGACTGTTCATAGCAGCATTATCCATAATAGCCAAAAAGTGGAAATAACTCAAATGCACATCTGCTGATGAATGGATAAACAAAATGTGGCATATACATACAATGGGATATTATTCAACAATAAAAAGGAATCTAGGCTCAGTACATGCTGCAACATGGGTGAACCTTGAAAACAGTATGTTGAGGGAAATAAGTCTGTCACAAAAATATGGTTCCATTTATATGAAATATCCAGAATAGGCAAATCCATAGAGATAGAAAGTAGATCAGTGGTTGCCAGGGGCTGGGGAAAAGGGGCAATGGGGTTTGATTGCTAATGGGTAAGGGGTTTCTTTTTGGGATGATAAAAATGTTCTGGAATTAGATAGTGATCATAGTTACACAACTTTGTGAATACAATTAATATATTAATGCACTGAATTGTAAACTTGAAATGGTTAAAATGGTAAACTTGGTTTTATTTTACCACAATAAAAATTATTAAAATGTTTTAAGAATTAAAATGGCAAATTTTATGTTACATGTATTTTATCACAGTAAAAAAAAGATTTAAAAAAAGGAGAAAAAGAAATGAAGTTCTGGTACTTACTACAACGTGGATGAACCTCCAAAATATTATCTAAGTGAAAGGAGCCAGTCATGAAAACCCATGTATTGAATGATTCCATTGATATGCAAAGTCCAGAATAGGTAAATATATAAAGGCAGAAAGTAAATTAGTGATTGTCGGGGGCTGGGAAAAGGGGGAATACAGAATGACTGCTAATAGGTATAGACGGTTTCTTTTTGGGGTGATGAAAATGTTCTAAATTTAAATTCTGGTAATGGTTACACAGCTATGTTGTTGTTGTCAGGGACTGGTCCCTCCTGATAACGTGTCCAAAGAGGGTGTTGTGACGGAGCTGTGGTGTCTAAAGCACAGTGTTAGAGAATCTTCATCCTTAATGAAATCTTCCTGGGAAGCCCAGAAGGCCGCTGGATACCATGTGTACATTTAAGTCTGTGAGTGCGTAGGGACGGATTGGAGAAGGGGATGTTCCTTCTCAGGGGAAAACTCCAATAATAAAGAAATGATGTTTATGAATAAGATAGAACATATTATTGTATTAGTTCTCTACTATTTTGGATTCTGCCTGGTTTCTAAGTAGGAAACTGTCTCCTCCCCTGAAAGCTTGTTGGTGAAAACAGCATTTCTCAGCCCGTGGGAGGTGGCTGGTTCACTGACTCTCCTTGTTGTATTCTTTATAACCTGGACTTACCTGCTGTCTCCTCCCTGTACCTTTAGTAAGCTAGACAGGCTCTGATTAACATCTCCACTCAACCAGGATTTTAATACCAAATAGGGTCAGTGGTCTTTAGGAGGCATTGGCCTTCGGAACCCAACAGACCTGTTCAGTTCCAGATTCTGCCTGTTGTTAAGTGCCTGACTTTCAGCAATATAGTCAACCATCCTGGGTCTGTGTTGTTTCATCTGTAAAATGGGAATAGTAATTCCTGTCTCATATTTGGGTTGGAAGAATGACATGAAGTTAGTTAATTCAATAAAAACTCAAACCCATTGCCGTCGAGTCGATTCCGACTAGTAACAACCCTATAGGACAAAGTAGAACTGCCCCATAGGGTTTCCAAGGAGAGGCTGATGGATTCGAACTGCCAACCCTTTTGGTTTGCAACTGAACTCTTAATCAATGTGCCACCAGAGCCTGACATATAAAATACCATTTAACAACTTGGCACTTTTAACTGGTGGATATTAAATTGTGTTAAATCTTGAATGTGCCCTCTTCTCAATCAGAAAAGATTAGGCTCTTTTTATTGCTATTTTGGTTTTAAGGAATGGACTCGTTTTCCTTTCTAAATGTGCTAGTTTTCTATAATAACAGCAATAATAGGCATTATTGAGTGCTTCCCCTGTAGCAGCACTGCACAAAGAGCTTTTAGCATCTCATTTCATCTTCTCAGTAACACTATCAGTTAAGTATTATTTTAGAGAACAGAAAATTCAGGTTTGAGATCAATACTCACCCAAGGTCACACAACTAGCAAATGGCTGGGCTGGGATTAGAAATCCACCTGCCCAGGGCTGGGGCCTTCCCCACACGGCTTCCCATCTGCTCTCAGCTCCGTTCTCTCTGCCGCTTCCTAAGGAGGATCGCCGTTCCCACCTCCAGGCTCTGGACCCTCCAGGCCTGGTGTCAATTTTTATTCAGACAGAAAGTGTTTAAGAGGCCTCGTGGCCGAGGCAGCCATTACCTGGTGTCAGAGTTCTCCTGCTGCCCTGACACGTGTTTCTGCTTGGCCTGGGGATGACTCCCAGATTCCTGATATCCTTCCTGACTTGACCCAGCATCTTGCTGGAACTCTGATTCCTGCAGACCCCTGATTCCTCACCACTTCCCTGGTCCTGGGCAAGGATTTCGTCCTAATGACAGGTCCCTTGTGGCTTGCCTGGTTGTCGACCATCTACCCTACCTACACCACTGCTGCCTTGACCTTTGTAACCTCTATGTTCCCTGGTTTCAGCGTGACCACTGAGGCAGGCAGCTTCTGAAATGACTCCCAAAGATCAGGTCTCCTGGTATCCATGCCCTTGTGTGGTCCCCTTTCCTTGAGTGTGGACTGGACCTAGCGACTCACTCTAACAAATAGAATACTGCAAAAATGACGGAATGTCCAGTTCCCAGCAGCCCTGGGAGACGCAAATGACCTTTCTGCCCACCAGGACCACAAGCAAAAATAGGCAAACTTAAGTAAGAATATCCAGGGGTTTCTAGAAGTATTTTTAAATAAGGAAATATTGATGGGGGAGGACATCTAATTTTATTAAATTAATCCTTTTTTAGTATGGTGAATATATATATGTATATATATATACACCATATTTTTAAGCAAATAATGTGCGCCTTCTATGTTTGTTTGCCCACCGTGCCCTCTCCCTGAGAAGTATTCTTGTAAGCGCACTATACTAATTTTTTTTTTACATCAACATGCAAAAAAAAAAAAAAAAATTGGCATGGTGGCACTTATGGAAATACCTCAAGGGGTGAGGGCATGATTGGTAAACAAACATAGAAGGCAAGCATTATTTGTGTAAAAATATATTGTAAGAGCCCTGGTGGACTGGTCATCAAGCACTTGGCTACTAACTGAAAGTCCGGTAGTTGAAACCCACTAGCCCCTCAACAGGAGAAAGATGTAGCAGTCTGCTTCCATAAAGATTACAGCCTTGAAAACCCTATGGGGCAGTTCTACTCTGTCCTGTGGGGTCACTATGAGTTGGAATCAACTTGTGGATTCAAACTGCTGACTATATATATATATATATATATATATATATGTATACATGCAGCCCTGGTGGTGCAGTAGTTAAGACTTCTGCTGCTAACCAAAGATTGGCAGTCTGAACCCATCAGGTGCTCCTTGGAAACCGTATGGGGCAGTTCTACTCTCTCCTATAGGGAATCAACTTGATGGCAATGAGTCTGGTTTTTTTTGTTGTTGTTGTTTTATATATATATGTATATATAAAACAAAAAATTACCATTTCAACATTTTTCACATGTACAGCTCAGTGACTTTCATTACTTTCGTCATGTTGTACAACTATAACCACTACCTGTTTCCCAATTTTTCCATCACCCTTAACAGAAGCTCAGTGCCCCCCAGGCAATAACTCCCTTATCCCCTCTCCCTCCTATCATAACAAATTATGGGTAACATTTCAAAGAATGGGGATTCCAGAATACTTAATCATGTTCATGAGGAATCTGTACACAGATCAAGAGGCAGTCATTTTGAACAAAACAAGAGAGTACTTCGTGGTTTAAAGTCAGAAAAGGTGTGCATCAGGGTTGGATCCTCTCACCATACGTATTCAATCTGCGTGTTGAACAAACAACCCGAGAAGCAGGACTCTATGAAGAAGAACAAGGCATCAAGATTGGAGGAAGAATTATTAACAACCTGCATTATGCAGATGACACAACCTTGCTTGCTGAAAGTGAAGAGGACTTAAAGCACTTACTGATGAAGCTTAAAGACCACAGGCTTCAGTATGGATTACACCTCAACATAAAGAAAACAAAAATCCTCACAACTGGACCAATAAGCAACATCATGATAAACGGAGGATTGAAGTTGGCAAGGATTTCGTTTTACTTGGATCCACAATCAACACCCATGGAAGCAGCAGTCAGGAAATCAAAAGATGTATTGCATTGGGCAAATCTGCCGCAAAAGACCTCTTTAAAGTGTTGAAAAGCAAAGATATCACCTTGACGACTAAGGTGCCCCTGACCCAAGCCATGGTATTTTCAATCACATCTTATGCATGTGAAAGCTGGACAATGAATAAGGAAGACTGAAGAAGAATTGATGCCTTTGAACTATGGTGTTAGTGAAGAATATTGAATATACCATGGACTACCAAAAGAACCAACAAATCTGTCTTGGAAGAAGTACTCCCAGAATCCTCCTTAGAAGTGAGGATGGCGAGACTATGTCTCACATACTTTGGACATGTTTTCAGGAAACATCAGTCCCTGGAGAAGGACATCATGCTTGGTAATGTAGAGGGTCAGCACAATAGAGGAAGACCCTCAAAGAGATGGATTGACACAGTGGCTGCAACAACGGGCTTAAGCACAACAACAATTGTGAGGATGGCACAGGATCAGACCGTGTTTTGTGCTGTTGTACATAGGGGCGCTGTGAGTTGGAACCGACTCGATGGCACGTAACAACAATAACAACCTACCCCTAGTAACCACCAATAGATTTAGGTCTCTATGCATTTGCCTATTCTGGGTATTTCATATAAGTGGGCTCATGCAATATTTGTCCTTTTGTGACTGACTTAATTCACTCGGCATAATGTTTTCAAGGCTCATTCATGTTGTGGCATGTATCAGGACTTCATTTCTTTTCATGGCAGAGTAATATTCATTGTATGTGTGTACCCCATTTTAAAAAAAACACATAATTTTTAAATGGCAGGGGTTGTAATAAATAAAATACAACCACTCCTCACTTATTGACACGGACAGGTTCCAAAGACCAGGTCATTGTGCAAAAATGGAGGATGACCACATGAGATCACAAAATGGAAGATGACTATATCATTACAAAACTGCCAAATTACATCACTACACAGCTACCAAACCACTGAGAATCATGGTGCAGCCAAGTTGATACATAACCTTAACCATCACAGCCAGCATTACTCTCGCCTTGCACCTCAGCATGTACGTCATTAATGTGGAAAATTGTCAGATAGGAGATTTTTTACTGTTGTCGTAAATGCAAAACATTGGATAACGAGATAGTCGATAAGTGGAGCAGGTGTAATGTGTGCAAAAAAAATTGTTTGTGTGTCAGGATGCCACTTCAGAGATTAGGCTATACGAGACTGTGACTGCTCTCTCTTTTTCTCTGTTACTGATGAAGCTAGCTGTCATGTTGTGAGCTACCCCACGGAGAGGCTTCCAGACAACAGCCACTGGGGAACTGAGTCCTTCCAACAATCAGGTAATGAGCTTGGGAGCAGATTCTCCGCTGGTTGATCCTTGAGACGATCAGAACCCCAGCCTCATGAGAGACCCTGGGTTGGAGGACCCAGCTAAGCTGCACCTGGATTCCTCAGCCACAGAAACTATGAGATAATAAATATGTGCTTTAAGCTGCTAAATTTGGGGGTAACTTGTTACAGAGCAAGACAGAACTAATACAACCGCTGACCTCCAGGTGTTCTTGGGTGTACCCTTCACCTGTGCCTTAACCATCTACCCGCTATGTAAACACCACCAATGCCAGATTCACCAGATAGAAGGGGTCTGCGAAACATTCCCCAGAGATCATTGAATGGCTTTACACAGATACACTTAGGAATCCTTACAACATATAACCCTGTGACAGAAGTATTGCTCCCACTTGAGAGATGAAGAAGCTGAGAACAATGTGGCAAGCGTTTTGAATGTATATTACCTAATGTAATCCTCACAAAAACTCTGAGATGTGGATTATATCCCCATTTATAGACTTCTTCACAAGTTTAGAAGGGTGCGTAATGTCCAATTTACGCAATTGATAAGTGGAAGAGCCGGGACTTGAACTCTGGTCTCCCAACTCTGAATACAACTTTCTTTCCAATGTTCTTTGGTACTATTGCTAAGCATCCAAATTCTTTTGGATGTTTTACTCCACTGCCAGTGTTGAATAAGCGAAAAGTCAATAACTCTAATTCAAACCATGTCATCCTGAACAAAATTATATTCATTGCTTAGAAAGGGTATTTGCTCAGTATTAGTCAAAATAAAAAGAAATCATGATTACAGCTGGGTGAAATCCAGGGTCCCAAGACCCATGTGCCAATGTATATTTCTATCTTTAGGCTCTCAAAAAATTTATATTCCTCATTCACACTTCAACTGGTAATTGCCCAGCGTCTGTTCTTTTTAAATCTTTATTATTTTTTATTCTCTCCCAGATGTTGAGCTGAGCTGCAATGATTTCAGGATTTCAGTGAGGGGCTCCAGCTGCTGTGTTTGGGATGTTTCCATGTTTTGTGTCTTTTCAGTCCTTCAACTGGAATGTATGATGAAGCTTTGATGAATAGTATCCTTCTCCCAGCTCTGGCCTCTTTGCATGTGTCCGAGCCTGTGATATCTTTGGTCTAATTATGTGGATGTGTCTCTTGCTTGAAAATTTACATGATGTCTGTTGCCACGAGCCAGGAGCCAGAACTGCACACTGTATGATTCCATCTAATACGGATTGAATTGTGTCCTCCCAAAATATGTTCTGGAATCATATCCCCTATACCTGTGGGTGTAATCTTATTTAGAAATAGGTTTTCTTTGTTATGTTAATGAGGTCCAATCAGTGCAGGGTGTGTCCTAAAGCTAATCATTTCTGAGTTATAAGGAGCAGCAAAGACGCAGAGAGACAAGCGAGCACAAACGGGAAAAATAGATGCCATGTGGAGCTCCGCCAAGGAGCCAAGAAATGCTAGGGCTGCAGAAGCTGAAACAAGGATTTTCCTCGAGAGCGGACAGAGAGAACCTTCCTTTAAAGCCAGTGCCCTGAATTTAGACTTCTAGCCTCCTAAACTATGAGAAAATAGCAACACTCAAGCTACCATAGTATGGCAAGCGGACCTGAGTAAGGTGGGCCCTAATCCTAAGTGATGGTGTGGAATTTCTGTTATAGCAGCACTAAGACACCAACTATATGACATTCTGAAAAAAGCAAAACTATAAAACCAAAACCAAACCCGTTGCTGTCAAGTCAGTTCTGACTCAACAACCCTATAGAACAGAGTAGAACTGCCCCCATAGAATTTCTAAGGAGTGCCTGGTGGATTCCAACTGCTGACCTTTTGGTTAGCAGCTGTAGCTCTTAACCATCATGCCACCAGAGTTTCCAACTATATGACACTCTGGAAAAGGCACGACCATAGAGACAGTAAATGTTGTCAGGGTTGGAGGAGGGATGAACAGGTGGAGTACAAGGCATTTTTAGGGCAGTGAAGCTATTCTGCATGTGTAATGGTGGACATAGGACATTATGCATTTCTTAAAACCCATAGAACTATAAACACAAAGAGTGAAGTCTAACAAGAACTACCTGTGGACTTTATTAATAATAATGTATCGCTATTTGTTCACCATTTGTAATGAATATACCACAGGTATGCAAAATGTTACAGGAGGAGAAACTGTGCACAAGGGCAAAAGGGTCTATGGGAACTCTGTACTCTCTGGGCAATTTTTCTGTAAACCTAAAACTGCTCTAAAAAATAAAGCCTATTTTAAAAAATCAACAGAGGCTAACTGGGCAGTGAGACAATGGATCACTTTTATTTTCTGTTGACGCTTTTCTAGGCTGAAAAACTTAACATGTAAATAATATTAAAATAAAATACAAAAATGGTAGGGAAAAAAGGTTTATTAGAGGGAAAGGGAGACCTGAAGTGTGGGGATCACATCAACGTTCTTAGCAGCTGGCGGCACCAAAGTGGATAAGCTTAGGAAGGTAACTCGGGTGATGAAAGCTGCTGCTAGGTTATGAGGGCTTCTCCTGCTCTTCTAGCTTCCAAATATCATGCAATGCCTGCCATTGGCCCAGTCTCACCCAGAACCAAACCAGCAAAGGATTCTGGGACACGAAAGCCCAGCCGGATGGCCCCTAGTTTGGTGTCCCCATATGTCTCAGGCCACAGCCAGGGTCAGGACTAGAGTGAGGTGACCGAGGTGCTGTCTTAGTCTCCTGGGGCTGCCATAACCAAATACCATAAAGTGGGTGGTTTTTAGAAACAGAAATTTGCTTTCTCACAGCTCTGGAGGCTAGAAGTGCAAATGTGGAGTGCTGGCAGGGCTATGCACACTTTCTGTCAGCCCTGGGGGAAGATCTTCCCTCGTCTCCTCCAACTTCTGGAGCCCCAGGCATCTCTTAGCTTTCCTTGGCTTGTAGAAGTAACCTCACATTCTGTCTTTCTCCTCTGTGTGACTCTGTCTCTCCTGTCTGTCCTCCTCTTTTTATGAAACACCATCACTTAGGGTTAGGGCCCACCCTACTCAGGTCTGCTTGTCATACTATGGTGGCTTGAGTGTTGCTATGATGCTGGAAGCTTTGCCACTGGTATTTCAAACACCAGCAGGGTCAGTCATGGTGGATAGGTTTCAGCAGAGCTTCCAGACTAAGACAAAGTAGGAAGAAAGGCCTGGTGATCTACTTCTGAAAATCAGCCCACAAAAACCCACAACAGATTATTGTTCTGGCCTTTGAGCCGGCTAGGTTAGAAGGCACTCAAAATATACAGTGACTGTGACAATGGACTCAAGCATACCAATGATCATGAAGATGGCAAAGGACCGGGCAATATTTCTTTCTGTTATACACGAGGCCACCACGTACAACAACCACTCAGGTGTGACCTCGTTAATTTACCTAATAACATTAGCAAAGAAAAACTCTATTTCCCCAAACAAAGTCACATGCATCAGTATGGAGGTTAGGAATTCACAGTATCTTTTGGGGGGACAATTCAATCCATAGCAGGTGCCTCAGGTGAGGATGTAAGGAGGCATGCTCAAGCTGCCCTGTTCTCAGGACTTGGAGACCAAGGACTGCTTACATGTTCCCCCCAGTCCCCATCCGGTGTAAGATTCGGAGCTGCTTCCTAACTGGGAGAGGCACCATCCTGCAAGGCCTCCGAGTCAAGCAAGGCGGGAGAGCAAAGTCTAAGCTGAGAACAGGGTTGTCCAGTGGAGGAAAGGTGTGTTCCAAGGACAAAGCGTAACATATAGAAAGGCCCAGAGACTGAGAGAGCCTGCCTGGGTAGCAGATGTGATGGTTAATTTTATATGTCAACTTGGCTAGGCTGTGGGGCCCAGTTTTTTGGTCAAACACTAGTCTAGATGCTGCTATGAAGTAGTTAAAAAAAAAAAAACCAAGCCCACTGCCGTTGAGTCAATTCCCACTCATAGCAACCCTATAAGACAGGGTAGAACTGCGCCATAGGGTTTCCAAGGAGTGGCTGGTGGGTTCGAACTGCCAACCTTTTGGTTAGCAGCCAAATGCTTAACCATAGTTACACATGATTAAATTAGTTGGTCTTAAGTAAAGCAGATTACCCTCCATAACATGGGTGGACCGCAACCAATCAGTTGAAGGCCTTGAAAGGAAAAAGGGAGTTTTCCCTAGCGTGTATTCTGCCTCCAGAGTATAAATAGACATCTTGCCAGAACTCCCTCACTCTTCGTTCTTCCTGTTGTCTGATCTATAGATTTTGGGATGCAAGCCTCAGGAATCTCCAGTCTGTCACCTGATGTTAGACTTGCCAGTCCCCCATAATCCTGTGAGCCAATTTCTTAAAATCTCTCTCTCTCTCTCTCTCCATATAAATATCTTATTGGTTCTTTTTCTCTAGAGAGCCCTGACTAAGACAGCAGGACTGAATGAGAGAAGTCACTGTAATAGGACTGTTAGCTTGAAAGAGCCAATATTCTTCTGGGTCCTGGTGAGTGACCCCCTGGCATTGTGGAGACATGGGTTAACCATGAAGCTTTGGGGTGAAAGTAACCCTTGTGTGGAGAAGTTAAGGGAGGTAGATCAGTTCCAGTGAGCAATGACTCGGGCTGCAGCAGATGGGGTTGCAATCAGGTGCCCTCTGCCTGGGTTGGAGCCTGAGTCAGCGGAAACGGGGGAGGGGAGATGCTCACATACATACTCTGGGATTTTTAATTCTCTCTACCACCAACCACTTCTAATCACCTCTACTAACACATCCTAATCAAAGCACCATCATCTCTCACCTGAATTATAACAACAGCCCTCTAACTGGCCCCCTTGCTTCTGCCATTGTCCCCTACAATCTACACAGCGGCCAAAATGACCTAGTCAAATGTAAATAAAATCACGTTCCTCTTTTTCCAGTTGGCGTTGAGTCGATTCCGACTCATAGCAAAACCACGAGTGTCAGAGTAGAACTGTGCTCCACAGGGTTTTCAATGGCTGATTTTTCTGAAGTAGACTGCCAGGCCTTTCTTCTAGGTGCCTCTGGGTGGACTTGAACCTCTAGCCTTTCAGTTAACAGCCAAGGGTATTTTAACCATTTGCACCACCCAGGGACCCTACCCTCCTCAAAACCCTCCAGGAGTTTCCCCTCTGACTCGCAGTAAAAGCCTACATCCTTTAAGTGGCCCATAAGGCCCTGCATGATCTGACCTCCGTACATGAGCTGACTTCTCCCTGTCTCTACAAGCATCGTAATTGACTTTATGAAGCATCTGTTTCCCCCACCTCTCCCCACTAGACCGTCAGGTCCACGAGGACAGGGATTTCTGCTGATCTTGTAAACTGCTCTAGCCGACTGCTGCCATGCAGGAACCCAAGCTCAGGATTCCCAGACTTTCTCTCACTTTTCAAGAGAAATCACGCGTCTGGATTTGTATGTGAAATTTGATTTTTAAGTGTTGGCAAGTAATGCGTTTTTTTCTTGAACACCATACTGGCTGAATAAACTAGAGGTCACAGATCTCTAAGTGATAACCTCTGGCCTTGTGTAAAGGAGCAGTGGCAAGGTTTGGAAAGCTCACAAAGGTCAAGACCCTGTGAGCCTTGTGTGAAGTTGAGGGCAACACCCTACTAACCAGCACCAGTTGCGGTCAAGCTGACTTCTCTCATGGTGACCTCATGTGTGTCAGAGGAGAACTGTGCTCCATAGGGTTTTCAATGGCTGGTTTTTCAGAAGTGGATTGCCAGGCCTTTCTTTTGAGGTACCTCTGGATGGATTAGAATCTCCAATCTTTCTGTTAGCAGCTGAGCCCTTAACCATTTGTGCCGCACCCAAGGAGTCCACAGCCCCTTGTTTACATGCTTGGAAATAACCACTAGAGGGAGCTCAAGGCCTCCTCCCCCCGCCCCCTCGCCCACACACACACCTTGTTATACTCCACCCCAGGGAGGAAAATACACCAATGGGGCCAAAACCAGAAACTGCAGGGGAGAGGTGCCAAGGGAAGGTACATCTAGTGTGACAAGCAAAGTGGTCCAAGACTCTCAAGTCCATGTGGCAAGATCATTTCAAACTTCTCTTGGGATTTCTCTTGGGATCCAGCTGTATGAGGCATTTTCTGGTTCCTTCAGTTGGATTCCTGCCTCACAAACCCTTGGTGCTTAGATGGACCTGGGCAGTGTCCACCTGCAAAGGCCAAGCAGGAACCAGGGTGAGGCCAGGGATTGAAGGAAGGAGCAGAAGCCCAAGGTGAGATTGTGACCAGAAGCTTCAGTGCACACATGGAGAAGTACAAGACGGGATTCTGAGTGTTTTCTTCATGAACCAACAGCTGGGTCAGGCAGCTTGTCAAGAATAGGGATCCTTCTGTCTTGTAATTACTAACAAGCTCATGAGAGAGGTGATATTCCCATCTTTGCAAATGAGGACAACAGCTCAAGGAAGTTAAGTGACAAAGGCAAGGTCATACAGCTGCATGTGGTGGAATCTGGTTCAAACCCAGGGCTGTCTGATGCCAGAGTCCATGTTTTGTCCACCACATTTCTCTGCCCATGAGGAATGCATGACTGAGTCATAAAAGCACAGAATCAGACTCATGGGTGTGGAGGGGACCTGTTATGGATTGAATTATGTCCCCAAAAAATATGCGTTATAAATCCTAATCTCTATGCCGGTGGTTATAGTATCATTTGGGAATGGGTTGTCTTTGTTATGTTAATGAAGCAGGATTAGTATGTAGGTGTGTATTTTAGGTCAATCTAGGAAGCAGAGACGGGGAAAGAGAGATGCCAAGCTGCATGAAGATTGCCCAGGAGCAGAAGCTCAGAAGCGACTAGGACCTTCCTCCAGAGCCAACAGAGACAGAAAGCCTTCCCCTAAAGCCAGTGCCCTGAATTTGAACTTCTAGCCTCCTAAACTGTAAGAAAGTAGATTTCTGTTTGTTAAAGCCATCCACTTGTGGTATTTTTGTTATAGGAGCACTAGATAACGAAGACAGAATTTGGTACCACAAGAATAGGGTGCTGCTCTAACAGATACCTAAAATCTGAAGATGATTTTGGAATTGGGTAATGGGCAGAGGCTAGAAGAGTTTTGGGGTGCCTAATAGTAAACGCCTAGATTGCTTTGAAGAGACTTTTGGTAGAATTATAGACATCAAAGACAATTCTGGTGAGGGCTCAGAAGGAAGTGGAGGAGAGCTATACAGGAAGTATTATTTGTCTTAGAGAATACATATGGCACCAGCAACAGAATGTTGTAACAAATGTGGACATTAAATGTGCTTCTGGTGAAGCCTTAGAAGAAAATAATGAACACGTGATTGGACAATGGAGGAAGGGTGATGAGTTTTATGCAGTGGCAAAGAACTTGCCTGAATTATGTTCAAATGTTTGGTGGAAGGTAGAATTTGTAAGTAATGAACTTGGATATCTGGCTGGTGAGATTTTGAGGCAAGATATTAAAGGGGCTGCGTGGTATCTCCTTGCCATTTATGATCAAATGTGAGAGGAAAGAGATGAACCTAAAAATGAACTGTGCAAGATGAAAACAAAACTTAAAGATTTGGAAAATTCTGTTGTACAAACTAAGGACACATGTCCTAAAATTTTCACCAAGGACATGGCTACGCTATCTTTTGCTAAAGAGATTAAGCCTGTGACTGATGGATTTAACCAACTACCACAGCAGAAAACCCATCAGCTTAGACTGAAGGGGTCAGAGACAGGACTACAAGACAAGAAGGAAAGCTGTCTGCCTCGTGGAATTCCACAGGCAGGAAAGAGGCAAAGGACCTACAACTGTTGTCCTCCAAGAAAAGAAAAGGACCATCCCTGGAGCAGCTCGGAGATCAGCAGAACAGTGGTAAGGAGCATGCAAAGCAGGCCTCCTCACTTTCTAGGGGTGGAGCCACCACAGTCACCTGGATCTCAAAGGGTGGTGCCACAGACTCCTAGGTTTCAAAGAGTTGAATCTTCACCATCTTGGTTCCAGAGGATGGGGCTGCTGTTAAGGTGTGCCAGGGGGATGGGGCCACCGCCCAAAGATGAGAATACGGGGCTGCCATGCCCAAGGGGCAAAAGAAAGAGGCCTACTGGAGCTGAGGGGGTAGGGTCGCCACTCAGATGGACTAGGAGAATGGGGCCGCCTAAAGCCAAGGAGCAGAATTGCCATCCCAGAGGGCCTGGAAGGCGGATTTGAAGCCCAGGGCCAATGAGCCTCCACCCAGAATCCAGAGAGCATGGCCAACACCCAGATTCTGCCTAGATGGTCCCAAGGAACAGAGGATTATTTTGAAGCCTTGAGAGCTAACGTAAATTATTCTGCTGGGTTTGGGACTTGCTTGGTGCTTGTTATTCATTCTTTTCCTCCAATTTCTTCCATTTGTCATGGAAATGTCTACCTGGTGCCTGTTCTACCATTGTACCTTGAAAACAGATAACTTGTATTGTGTATTTCACGGGTTCCCAGAAGAAGAGGAATTTTGCTCCAGAATGGAATACGCCTAAAGTCTCACCCATATTTGATTTAGATGATTCAGAAAATGAGATTTTGGACTTGGAGTTGATTTAAGGCTCTTGGGATGATGTGATGAGGTGAATGTGTTTTGCATGTGGCAAGGACATGAATTTTGGTGGGCCAAAGGGTGGAGTATTATGGATTGAATTATTTCCCCAAGTAATGTGTTGTAAATCGTAACCTTAGCCTGTGGTTATAATCTCATTTGGGAATGGGTTTGTCTTTGTTATGTTAATGAGGCAGGATTAGTGTAGAGTATATCTTGAGTCAATTTCTTTTGAGCTAGAAAAGAGATTTAAAAAGCAAGCTAGGAAGCAGAGATGGGGGAAGAGAGATGCCAAGCCACATAAAGATTGTTCAAGAGCAGACGCTCAGAAGAGACAAGGCCCTTCCTCCAGACCAACAGAGAGAGAAAGCCTTCCCCTAGAGCCAGTGCCCTGAATTCGATCTTCTAGCTTCCTAAACAGTGAGAAAATAAATTTCTGTTTGTTAAAGCCATCCACTTGTGGTGTTTCTGTTACAGAAGCACTAGGTAACTAAGATAGGA
The DNA here is from genome assembly GCF_000243295.1 of Trichechus manatus latirostris. Lineage (NCBI taxonomy): Eukaryota > Metazoa > Chordata > Mammalia > Sirenia > Trichechidae > Trichechus > Trichechus manatus. Next base: position 9,122,290 of record NW_004443976.1, read on the forward strand.
CTGTTAAAGTCACCGAGTCCAACCCCTCACTATACTTGAGACCTTCTTTATTGCTTCCAAACCAGCACGATCTCCCTCCTCTATGTCTCTGATCAGCTCTGTTTAGAATCTCTCTCTCTCTTCAAGCTCTCAGCCTGGGCTCTGTGTGGCTTTTTCCTCTTTTCCTTGAGGAGGTCTGTGTTTGACTAAAGGCCTCATCACAGGACGAAGCATTCCTATCTTCTCCAACTATACATCATTTATTTAAAAGGACTCCATTGAGGGAAATGACCATATGCTGGGATCTGAATCCAGGATCAGTAGGAAGAGGGAGCCCAGAGCAAAAATGATGGGGTTGGTCCTGTGATGTGGCTGCCACTCACCCAGAGGTCCAGGAAGAGCAGTGTCAATGTGATGTTGTCAGGCCACACTTCTGGGGACCGTTGAAGAACCTTCCCTGCTAATGTATGAAGATCAAGGCTGTGCAAAGAGCTAACTGCTTCCCTGGCTTACTCTCCAAGCCAGCTGCAGACCGTCATGCCTCTCCCCCTAAGCCTTCTGGCTCCTTTGGGCTGCGCTTGTCTGCTTGGCCAAAGGAGACATCACTCACTGGTGCCACTGGAGTCAGAGCAACAGGCTTGTGCAGATGTGTGGCGGGGGCTCAGGAGGGTGGAGGGGAGTGGGGGTGGGGAGCAGCCTGGCTGTGGACAAAGCTGATTATGATAGAGTCCCTCTCTCTCCCTTGTCTCACTTGCACACTTGAACTCTACTTGCTGAGTTAAACCGAGTGCAGTTGATAAGCCCTCCTTCCAGAAAGCAGGTGCTCACTGTGAATGCACTAATCAGATCCAGTGCGAAGCTGTTACAGCACCTCTCCCTAAAATTCAATAATCCCTTTCTAATTTACAGATTATGCAATAAGAAAATGTCTTCATTAATTTCATAAGAAAAGCACGTTCACCTACTTGTAGATCGATCTCCTGCTTGCTTGTGAAATCATGAATAATATCAGTTCCCTTTAATAAACGCAACCCACAAAGAAAATCAAGAATAATTATTTTGTTTATTAACATTCGGTGATTAACATTTCAAAAGCAATTTAAATAAATACAGTACAAATCTGAGATGAGTCTCAAGGTAATGATATGTGTGGAGTAGAACAACATTCATTTGAACCTGTGCAATTTTAAATTTGTGTTTTAGGAAGTAGCTGTCTATCACCTATTCACCCAAAAACCAAACCCACTGCCATCAAGTCAATTCCGACTCATAGCAACTCTATAGGACAGAGTAAAAGTGCCCCATAGGGTTTCCAAGGAGCAGCTGGTGGATTCAAACTGCCAACCTTTTGGTTTGCAGTGGACCTCTTAACCACTGCACCACCAGGGCTCCATCACCTATTTTATGTACCAGTAAATCAAATCATGTCCAAAAATTCTAGTTTCTGATGAATGGGCCCAGGGTCGCTCTCAAAAGCATTCCTTCTCCAGTGTCTGGGGTCTTAAAAGCTTGAGAGCAGCCATTTAAATACATCTGTTGGCCCCATTCTGTTCGGAGAATGAAAAAAACCAAAGACACAAGGAAAACATCAGCCCAAAGGACTAGAGGATCACATGAACCACAGCCTCCACCAGCCTGAGACCAGAAGAACCAGATGATGCCCGGCTACCACCACCAACCTGTCTAACAGGGATCACAATAGAGAGTCCCAGACAGCAGGAGAAAAATGTAGAACGAAATTCAAATTCACACACACAAAAAAACGACCAGACTTATTGGTCTGAAAGAAACTGGAGGAACCCCTGAGACTATGATCCCTGGACATCTTGCTAACTCAGAACTGAAGCCAATCCCAAAGTACACTTTTCAGCCAAAGATTAGACAAACCTGTAAGCAAACGATAACATATGTGAGGAACGTACTTCTTAGTTCAATCAAGTATAAGAGACCAAATGGGCAAAACCTGCCCAAAAGCAGACAAGAAAGCAGGAAGAGACAGGAAAACTGGACATATGGACATGGAGAACCCGGAGTTGAAAGGGAAAGGGGGAGAGAGCTGACACATTGTGGGGATTGCAACCAATGTCACAAAACAATTTGCGTATAAGTTTTTGAATGAGAAACTACTTTACATTGTAAATTTTCACCTACAACACAATAAAATTTAAAACATAAAAAAAAAATTCCTTCTCCGAAAGCAACAGTAGCCTGCAGACCACTGTCCCCCTGCCTCTGCTTCTCCCTTCTCTGCAGTCTTCAGAGGGTTGCAGACTGAAGCAGAGAGCAAAATCCATTCTGCAGCAGTCAGTGGAGTAGTCATTCGAGTATGTGGACTCTGCCACTACAAAGTCTTATTTCTTAACCTTCTCTGTGCTTTCCAAACTTCACGTGCCACCGTGGTAGGCTAAACAACGGCTCCTCATGGTTGAACTGTGCTCCATAGGGTTTTCAACGGCTAAGTTTTTAGAAGTAGATCACCAGGACTTTCTTCCAAGGTGCCTCTGGGTGGACTCAAACCACCAACCTTTCAGTTAGCAGCCAAGCGCCTTAACCATGTGTACCACCCAGACACTCCTCCCAAAAGATATCTACGTCTTAATCCCTGTAATTTGTGATGTTACCTTATATGGCGAGAAAAGGACTTTGCAGATGTGATTAAGTTAAGGGTTCTGAGCTAGGGAGGGTATCCTGGATTGTCCATGTGGGCCCTTAACGCAAACACATGTATTCTTGTAAGAAGGAGGCAAAGGAAGGTTTCCTACACAGAGAAGGGGAGAGGCAGTATGATCAGGGAGGCAGAGACTGGAGTGATGCGGCCGCAAATCAAGGAATGCCAGCAGCCACTAGAGACGCTGGAAGAGGCAAGGAATGGTTTCTCCCCTAGAGCTTCTGGAGGAAGTGTCGTCTGCCCAGTGATTTTTGACCCAGTGAAACTGATTTCAGACTTCTGGCCTCCAGAACTGAGAATAAACATGTGTTGTTGTGGTAACTCATTGCAGCAGCCAGGGGAGAGATGGTTTTAGTCACACCTGCATGCCAATAGCATTATTATTGACTAGGACTTTCTTTAAATCAATTCTGAGCTAACATTATTATCTACTTTCATTTTGTCCTAGCAATACCAAAAAAACCAAACCCATTGCCGTCGAGTCGATTCTGACTCACAGCAACCCTATAGGACAGAGTAGAACTGCCCCAGAAGGTTTCCAAGCAGTAGCTGGTGGATTTGAACTGCTGACCTTTTGGTTAACAGCCAAGTTCTCAACCACTGTGCCATAATCTTTATGAAATCACAAATTGGATACACATAAAATAAATACGCAACTGTGAACATCATTTTAAACATTCATCCCTGTGTCACCTACAACGACCTCACAGCCCACCGGCCACCAGTGGGAAGTGACCTACACTGTGTGAAACACTGACACAGCTCCACAGCTTGGGAAGAACCCAGAGTGCAGCTGGGTTTTCAAAACTGATCGGTTAGGTTCAAATTTCCTTTGAAAATGATCAGAAGAAAGAATCAGCCCCTTTAAAAATAGAAGCCATTTCTCCTGCAAAATTTTGCAGAGCCAGATTTTAAAATGCAGAATTTAGCAGAATCTCTTAAATCGTTCTTGGAAGACTTGCTAACATATAGTTAAGGCCCCTTAAAGGGGAAGGAAGAAGCGATAGCGTGCCCTGGCAGGGGTGTGTGTCTGGAGGGAGAACCTAGCTAACAAGACGCTTGTTTTCCCTCTCTGAACTAGATCGCACATGTTTTTCTTTCCATGTTTTTCCCACTTCTCTGCTTTGGGACAGAAAGGATATGTCTTAGGATTCTCTACAGAAACAAAACCAGTGACATATAGATATAGATATAATCAGGGATATAGATACAATCTCTCTAAATATGTATATGTATATATATACATATATATATATATATATTTAGAGACAGAGATTCATTTCAAGGAATTGGCTCATGTGATTGTGGGGGACTGGCAAGTCTGAAATCCGTAGGTCAGGTGACAGGCTGGACCCGTCTGTAGGCTTGTGTCTCAAGGTTCATAGGTCAGGTGACAGAAAGAGTACAGAGTGAAGAGAGAGAGAGTTTTGCCAAAATATCTATTTATATTCTGGAGACAGAACATACACTAAGGAATCTCTTTTTTCAACTGATTGATTGATTACATTACAGTAGATTACGTTACGGAATGTCATTTCATTACATTACATTACATTGCATTACATTACATTACGGAACAGCAACTAGACTATTGTTTGGCCAGACCACTGGGAACCATAGGCTAGTTAAGTTGACATATAAAATTAACCATCACAGGATACATAGGCAAAGTAGGAGTTGCTTTGCAAAGAAAGGTGCAAGGATTTTTAATCCTGAGTGATGGTGAGGTAGTAGAATTGATAAGGTCAAATTGAAAAAGAATATGCAGACCATTCAAAAGTTTCCCATGACTGGCCCCCAGACACCCTTTTAGCTCAGTGGTGAAGTTACCTCTGAGGTTCACTGTTCAGCCTGGGAGTGGACAGCCCCGTAAAACCACATGAGACTAACGAGGTACAGGAGTCCAGTGACAAAGGCCAGAAGGCAGAAGGGGACAAGGAAGCTGGTGATAGGGAACCCAAGGTTGAGTAAGGATATTGTTGATGTGTTGTGAGATTGTTAAC
>NW_004443976.1:9127039-9187894 GCF_000243295.1 Trichechus manatus latirostris
AGAGGGTTGATATGTTGTGGGGTTGTTAACCAATGTCATAAAACAACATGTGTACTACTGTTTCATGAGAAACTATTTGCTCTGTAAGCCTTCACCTGAAGTACAATAAAAAAGAAAAAAAAAAGTTTCCCATGACTCAAGTAGGAGAATGAGCAGCAAACTTGCATCCCAAGAATTGGAACTGCCAAAACGGGCAAGGCTGGGGAGGCCTCCAGTTTCAAGAAAAGTGTTGGGTTAGTCTTGCTTATGCCTGACAGTAGATACAAAGAAGCAATGGTAATTGACAGTTAAATTCTAAAAAGAGCCAGTCCTTGATTTGCACCAACATTTCTCCATTTCTTTAAGGACAGTTTCATCACAAGATATGGCACATACAGGAAGCCCTACAAAAATATTTGAGGGAAAAACAAAAATCTACTTTTTAAGTCTAAAAGGCCTACAGCTTGACTCACAAGCCTATGACCTGAGGTTCCACCAGCCAAGACTGGAGAACCAAGGTCTCTGACATCACCAAGTCAGCGGTCACTTGGACTCTCTTTTACCTCTGTACCCAGAGTTATGCATAGAATTGTGTCTCCAAAAACTATGGTTGAATTCCTGGCTCTACCTGGGAACGTGATCTTGTTTGGAAATAGGATTTTTCTTTTGCTCTGTTAATGAGGTCATATCAGTACAGGATAGATGCTAACTCTGGGTTATAAAAAGACCAAAAAGGACACAGAGACACACAAAGGGGGAAGACAGACACCAAGGAATGCCAAGGATTGCCACCAGACACCAAAAACTAACAGAGAGGCTCACAGAAGGAATAGACACAGCTGAGTCTCTGATTTGGACTTTTAGCCTTCAGAAATAAATAAAATTTTGTTTTTTAAAGCCACCCACCTGTCATATTTATACTATTTATATTATGGCAGCACCAGGAAGCTGAGACACCCAGGGACTGATCTGGCCCATCTTCTGATTACCAGTGTCCACCACAAGGCTCTAGAAAGGAACTTTCTCCCTCCCAAGTCAGTGGAATGCTGACTCGGGACTGTGGGGGCCACTGTGATTTTGCATTCCCAACATCCATTCTTCTTCTTCTGGCACCAGTATCCAGGATCTTCTTTTGGGACAACTTCCTCAGTCTGGTTGGGTAGAACTGAGCCCCCTTTTCTAGAGGTGTGCCAGACTAAGAGGATACCCAATCGGCATATGCCATCTCCATGGCCACAGGGAATGTTCAAGGAAATGGTCAGTGAGAGTCAGGCTCAGAGCTTTTATTCCAAATGGTGAAAGACAGAATCCCCATGTCTGGGCTGAACCTGGGAGTCAGTAATACTGGAGCTGCTTGGAGCTGTGGCAGCGAGAGAGCCTGATGAGAATAAAGGGAACCCAGAGTTACATCAAATCAGAGGAAAGCAGAGTTAAGATGTAGAGAGGGGCCACAGCATTGTTTGAGGTCTTGGATCCAGTAATACCTGAAGTTTCATACCCCTAGACTCTTCATTTATATGACTCAATACATTATTATTATTATTTTAATTGGATTTTCTTTTACTTACATTCAGAATTATCCTGATAGATCAGGAATAAGGCACAAATTGTACCTTTGTAGGAACTGTGAACCACTTCTAGACAGGCACATTACAAAAAGGGGTCCCTGTCTATCAGAGTTTAGCCTGGACTTGCCCCCTGCATGGGTTTTCTGTGCAATGCATAACCTGCAAGCCATACTTAGCAGTTTCGTGACTACGAAGGGATTTTCTCCTTGTGGTAGCTAGCCTCCAAGATGACCCCAATGATCCTTGCCTCCTGGTATTCATGCCCTTGTGTAGTCCCTCCCATACTGAATAGGGCTGACCTATGTGACTAACAGGATATTGTGGAAATAAGACGTAGATGTAGAATTTATAAGGCTGGGTCATAGGAAAGATTGCAGCTTCTGTCGTGGTGGCTCTTGGTTCATTCACACTGGGGGGAGCTAGCCAGTCTGTTATGAGGACACTCAAGCATCCCTATGGAGAGGTTCACACATGAGGAGGAACTGAGGCCTCCAGCCAACAGCCATGTGAGTGAGCCACCTCAGAAACAGATCCTCCAGCCCCAGCCAAGCCTTCAGATGTTTGTAGCCACGCTCACATCTTGGCCTTATGAGAAACCCCAAGCCAGAAGAACCCAGCTAAGCTGCTCCTGAATTCCTGACCCACAAAAACTACTTGAGATAATATTTATTGTTTTTAAGCCACTGCATTTTAGATAATTTGTTATACAGGAATAGATAACTAATGCATCCCTCTTCATCAGGCTTCTCTTCCTCAAGCCCATTTCTTCCTCTTGACTAACTCCCTGCCGGGGCTCCTTGCTGACTTCTTTACAAGGTTACCTACCCCTAGCTCCACGCAGCCCTGCAATCTCACCCTCTTTCTTCAATGACAATTTTCTCTCTAACAATCACCTTTTGATACTGCCCCCATGCTTCTTCTCCTTTCTCACTGTCCCTGCCTTTCCCTCCACCTGAAGTAGTGACTCTTCCCCCTCATATGTCCTCAATCATTGTCCTCCTGACAAGCCTCATGACAACAACTACAGCTGATAATCTGTGCTGTGAGAAAGTAGATTTCTTTGCGTACCCCAATATGCTGGGGGAAATTCTGTTTTTGTGTTGAGGCTGTTGCTCCCTTCTTTGCCTCATGACCGCAAAGCACAAAGGGGGAAAATCTCCCCTCACCCCCTTCACATGGAGGAGGCCAGCAGCCAAGAAGACTAGCTGGCAGTCAGAAAAGCCCTACGAATTCTGATTTTTCACAGGGCTCTTGCAAGGCAGAAGGGGGATGGGGAGCAGCACGCCACAATCGTCATGGCAACACGCTCCCTGGTGGGTCCTGGGCTGCACTCCCAGGCAGGGTAAATGGCTCCCAAGTGTGCAGCCCCCACAGAGTGGGCATCAGAAGGCGGGCTGGCCAGGAAATAGGAGGTGCCAAGGCAGCAAGGCTTAGCAGGTGTTATAAGCAGAGAGGCTGCAGACAGGTGGGCAAAGCCAGCAAGCCCAGCGCTGGAGAACAGGTTAGCCTGACCCAGAGCCCACCCAGAGCCGCTTACAGGGGCAGATCTCTGCCCTTCCCACACTGTTTTTACTCCCTGATGATGGGGCCAGTTCTAGGCTGCAGGTGACCCCTGTTTCTGGATACGAAGGGAAGCAAACTCCATCCTTCATTCTGGCAGTGGTTCCCAGCCTTGGCTGCACATTGGAATCCCCTGGGGATCTTTAAAAAATGCTCATGCTGGGCTCCCACCCCCAGACCTTCTGACTTAGTAAGTGTAACATGCAACTTGGCCACTGGAAGTTTTAAATCTCCAGGTGATTCTAACGGACAACAGAGTGTAGGAAGCACTGCACTGCCCAAGGGTCTCAGCCTGGTCTGTGTGTGAGAACCATCTGGGGAACTTAAGAAAACAATGCAGACATCTACAGTCAATATCTCCTGGACGGCTCCTAGGCATCAGAATTTTTAACAAGCTCCCATGATTCTGGAGAGTAGCTGGGGTTGCATATCATAATCTAGCGTAATGTAGGAGCCCTGGTGGCATAATGGTTAAGCACTCAGCTGCTAACTGATAGGTTGATGGTTCAAACCCACCCAGTGACTCTATAGGAGAAGAGACCTGGAGATCTGGAAAACCCTATGGGGCAATTCTACTCTGTCACATTGGGTCGCTGTGAGTCGGAATTAACTGGATGGCACCTAGCAACACAGCATAAAGTAGGGCAAAGCTGGGTAAAGCGGGTGGTTATTAGGATGTAGGGCGAACTGGGTCAATTTGAGACTCCCGCAGCCTCACTTTACCTCTTGGGGTTGGGTCTGGATGAGAATGTCTAAATGACACTATAAAGTTAAAATTGCTATTTGTATAGAACAAAAATGATCTTGCAACATTATTTTTTAAGGATTCAATCTAATATCAACTCACTGGGAGACAATCCCACCACCCATCTGTCAGTTTGCTGTTCTGGGGTGGCTCGTGTATTGCTGTGATGCTGGAAGCTATGGAACCAGTATTTCAAATGCCTGCATGGTCACCCATGGTGGAGAGGTTTCAGCGGCGCTTTCAAACTAAGACAGACTAGGAAGAAAGGCCTGGAGATCTACTTCCAAATCAGCCAATGAGAGCCCTATGGATCACAACAGAATATTGTCCCATTGTTATGGATTGAATTACGTCCCCAAAAAACATATGTTATAAATCCTAACCACTATACTTGTGGATGTAATCCCATTTGGGGATAGGGTTTTCTTTATTATGTTAATGAGGCAGTATCAGTGTAGGGTATGCCTTAAACCAATCACGTTCCAGATATAAAATGAGATTAGGCACAGCGGAGCAAGCAGAGATGGACGGAGATAGGAGCCAGCCCACATGAAGATGGCCAAGGAACTGAGGAACAGAGGCTGAAAGGAGACAAGGACCTTCCCCTAGAGCCGACATAGAGAAAACTTACCGCTAAAGCCAGTGCCTTGAATTCGGACTTCTAAACACAACCTTGCTTGCTGAAAGTGAAGAGGACTTGAAGCACTTACTGACGAAGATCAAAGACTACAGCCTTCAGTATGGATTACACCTCAACATAAAGAAAACAAAATCCTTACAAATGGACCAATAAGCAACATCATAATAAACGGAGAAAAGACTGACATTGTCAAGGATTTCATTTTACTTGGATCCATGATCAACACCCATGGAAGCAGCAGTCAAGAAATCAAACGACGCATTGCACTGGGCAAATCTGCTGCAAAAGACCTCTTTGAAAGTGTTAAAAAGCAAAAATGTCACTTTGAGGAATAAGGTGCGTCTGACCCAAGTCATGGTATTTTCAACCGCCTCATATGCATGCAAAAGCTGGACAATGAATAAGGAAGACTGAAGAAGAATTGATGCCTTTGAATTATGGTGTTGGGGAAGAATATTGAATATACCATGGACGGCCAGAAGAACGAACAAGTCTGTCTTGGAAGAAATACAGCCAGAGTACTCTTTAGAAGTAAGGATGGCGAGACTTCCTTTCACGTACTTTGGACATGTTATCAGGAGGAATCAGTCTCTGGAGAGGGACATTATGCTTGGTAAAGTAGAGGGTCAGTGAAAAAAGAAGACCCTCAAGGAGATGGATTGACATAGTGGCTGCAGCAATGGACTCAAAACACAGCAACAATTGTGAGGATGGTGCAGGACCAGGTGGTGTTTTACTGTATATAGGGTCGCTATGAGTCAGAACCGACTTGACAACCCCTACCAACAACAACCTCCTAAACTGTGAGAAAATACATTTCTGTTTGTTAAAGCTACCTACTTGTGATATTTCTGTTATAGCAGCGCTAGATAACTAAAATATGCATATAACGCTGTAAGATGAGCCCCGGATTGGAAGGCAACAATGGACTCAAGCATGCCAGTAATCATGAAGAAGGTGCAGGACCAGGAAGCATTTCATTCTGTTGTACATGGGATCACCATGAGTTGGATCCAACTTCACGATAGCTAACAACAGGAGACAATTATTCCAAAAGGCTCCTGTAAAATTTTCACCAAGGTCAAGGGTCAGAGTACAAGATCCTGAGTAGCCCCTAGGGGATATCTGCATTTGATTTACATGCAATTATAAAAGTGTTGCTAGTGTTATCCTTGGGACGTTAATTCTTGATCCTAAATAAACCTGGATACTCACTTTAGCTAGTGCAGCTTTTGCTCAGAGGGTTGACACCTGACTGCTTGCTCATGAAGCCAGTGGGGTCAGCTCTTCAGTGAGTGTTGATGGAAGGTCAAAGTCAGCAGGGGCTAAAATATCTAGACCCTCTAGCTAATCTGGTGAAGGGCCACAGGTACAGAATCTATCATACCTTATTAACATTTAATTTTCTTTATTGATCATTTTTTAGATTACAAAAGTAATATGAGCTCCTCCTGACTAATAAAACAATGTCAAGGTTTATAAAGAAGAGTTAATAGTCTCCTCCCATGCTTCCCTTCCATTTTTAAACTCTTCCCCGAGGTGACCAATGTTAACAGACACCTCATTTAATTTTTGTCAGGAGATGAGTTGTTCCACATAAACGAATTTGCCCAGTAATCAAAACTGTTCCTTTTACTTGTAAACACTTGAAATAGTTTAACTACTGTGAATGAAAATTATTCAACAAAGTATTACACACTGCCCTGACTTTCAAAACTGAATGACTCAGGATCTTTGTCATTCTCCTAATACTTTATATTTGCGTATTGTTTCGTCGTTCACAAACCACCTTTAAATGCATTGCCTACTTTGTTTTTTGTTTTGTTTTGTGACGGTCTATAGGAAAAATAGAGCAAGTAGCACGTTCCTATCATGCAGATGAGGAAACTGGGGCTGAAACTAGTAAGGGCATAGCTAGGTTGGCATTTATATCACTTGTGGGGCCCTGGTGGTGCAGTGGTTAAAGAGCTTGGCTGCAAACCAAAAGGCTGGCAGTTCGAATTCACCAGCTGCTCCATGGAAGAAAGATGTGGCAGTCTGCTTCTGTAAAGATTTACAGCCTTGGAAACCCTATGGGGTGGCTCCACTCTGTCCTACAGTGTCACCATGACTCAGAGTTGGCTCGACAGCAACAGGATTTTAAGTTTAGTTCGGGTCTACTTAATCAATTGTGCCTCTATTGTCCATAGTGCGCTATATGTTAATGAATGTCCATTACCAACAGCTTAAGGGGCTCTTAGTGTTAGCTTCTGCCCAGTCACCCTGACTCATAACTACCCTATGCACAACGGGACCGGACCATTGTAATCCACAGGGTTTTCATTGGCTGGTTTTTAGAAGTAGATTTCCAGGACTTTCGTCCTAGTCTGTCTTAGTCTGGCAGCTTCTCTGAAACCTGTTCAGCAACACGCCAGCTTCCACTGATAGATGGGTGGTGGCTGCACATGAGGGCATTGGCTGGGAATTGAACCCTGGTCTCCTGCATGAAAGGTGAGCATTCTGCCACTGAACCACCACTGCCCTCATTGAGAGCTCTTGATGGGTGCTAAATGGCTCTGGGCTAAGGGATCTCTTATTTTCTTGAGTCTTTTTTAGTGATTCTCCCTGATTCTCTGCCTCTCTCCCCTAATGTCAAGCTATCAGCTGGTACTTCTTCCTGTTGTCAACATACCTTGTTCCATATACTGTAGAGTGAAAAACTAGATAAAAAATTAGTTTGTTGGAATTGTTTGAAACCTGTGAGTGAATAGACTCTGAGATTCCGAAGCTTTTTCCTAAGGGTTAGGTATATAGGGTAGACTCAGGTGCTTACACTTCTTTTTTTATTATGGAAAATTCCAAGCCTATTGAAAAATAGAATAGTATAATGTACGTCCATGAACCCACAGACCAACTTAAACAATTATTAAAACTGCACTTGTTTCTTGCCTTACTCAGAATTCCTTTCATTTGGTTCTTGCTGAATTCTGGATTCCGAATTGTATCTGGGAAGACAGTGGTGGTTCAGCGGAAGAATTCTCGCCTTCCACGCGGGAGAATTGCCTGCCAATGCAACCTATGTGCAGCCAACACTTGTCTGTCAATGGAGGCTTGCGTGTTGCTATGAAGCTGAACAGGTTTAGGGGGTGAAAACCCTATGGATCACAACGGGTCCATCTGCAACTGATTATGGGGATGGCGCAGGACCGGACAGTGTTCTGTTCTGTTGTGCGTGGGATCACCATGAGTGGAGATGAACTCAGCAGCAGCTAACAAGTACAACAATGTTTCTGGATATTGGCCTCTGGGAGAGACGTGTTTTCCTGTATCACTGTCACTGGACCCCTGCCATGTGGTCCAGATATTTGCTGGCACAGGCAGCCTTGAAGAGCAGCTTGCTACAGGTTCTTATGAAGTCCTTTCCGCCCCATCTCCAGGCTGCCCCACAGGCCCATGGGGAGTAGTCCACGCATCTGAGGGGCTGACCTTCATGTGACCTTAGAAAGGGCTTGGGAAATCCCAAGCTATTTGTCTGATGGGGCGATCCTGCTGGAAAGTCAGCAGGAATGTAAACCTCATTCTCTTTCCTCGTGGAGGTTATACCTGACGCCTTGGGAAAGAATGTTTATTAAAGGAGTAAATAAGCATTACTCTGCCTCCTTATGTTACAAAGTCTGGAGGTTTCCAGAGACCACTCTTTTCAAATCCGGGGAATGAAGCCTCTTCCTGTCTGTATCCCTCTCTGCACAGGGAACCCTGGACACCCCACGGCCAAGAGCATCCCTCACATTGCCTCCTGCAATCCTTCCCAGGGTCTTGTGAAACAGGTATCCGGGCCCCTGTTATGCAGATGAGGAAATTGAGGTGTAGAGAGGTTAAGCTACTTGTCCTACAAGTATAATTAGTAAGCAAAAAAGCTGGGACTCAAATGAGGCTAATAATTTGAGTCTTCATTAATAAACCGAGAGCTAATTATAGTCATTGAAGAGACTGTTCCTTTTCGGTTGTGATTAATTCCAAATTTATTTTTAGCCTTCAAAAGAATGGAAACTTGTGGTGGGGTTTTGTTCTGAGAAAGAAACGGGCTATCCTTGACAGTCTACCTTTGCCAATCCCTTTTCCCATGAGAAAGGCAAGAACCAGCCATCAGGTCATTTCTGTGCATTTTCTCCGAGCTCAAGATTCCCCCGGGATTTTTGTCAACCTAAGCTACTGATGATGAACACTGGAGAACTAGTTTCACACCTTGATAGAGAGGCATCACCTACAAATGAAAAACTTCAGCTTCAGCCCTCTGTGGGGAAAGAAATTAGGATCTGGTTTGTCTTTGGACAAAGGAAGCAGGCTAGGCTTAATCATCAGAGAGGAGGCACCAGTGTCTTTGTGTGTGTGCTTCAAGGATGTGAGGACCCCATGTCACTGTTTGGTGTCGTTGGCTCTGACTCACGGGGACCAGACATATAACAGAAGGAAATAGTGTCTGGTCCTGCACCATCCTCACAATCCTTGCTATGTTTGAGCCCATTGTTGCAGGCACTGTGTCAATCTCTCTTTTCCGCTGACCTGTAGCTTGACCAAACATTTAATGATGTTCTTCTCCAGCTATTGGTCCCTCCAAAGTAAGCGAACTAAAGTTTCACCATTCTCACTTCTTTGGAGCGTTCTGTCTGTACTTCCTCCAAGACTGATTTTTTCCTTCTTCCGCAGTCTGCAGTATATTGAATATTCTTCGCCAACACCACAATTTAAATGTGTCAATTCTTTGGTCTTCCTTTTTTCATTGTCCAGCTTTTAAATGCATAGGAAGCAATTGAAAAGACTATGACTTGGGTCAGATGCACCCTAGTCATCAAAGTGACATCTTTGCTTTTTTAAGATTTTAAAGAGGTCTTTTGTCACAAACTTGCCCAATGCAAAAAAAAAAAGGACCTTATACCCCTGGGCTAAGGACCAAAAGGGATGAGGCTGAGAGGCTGAGCCCAGGTGGGGCAGCAGTTCTCAGGGACCTCTTAAAAAACAAACAAACAAACCAAAGCCATTGCCGTTGAGTCGATTCCAACTTATATAGTTGGACCCTAAAGGACAGAGTAAAACTGCCCCATAAGAGTTTCCAAGGAATGCCTGGTGGTTTGAACTGCCAACCTTTACGGTTAGCAGACATAGCTTTTAACCACTACACCACCAGGGTTTCCAGAGACCTCTTAGACTCTTCTTTATGCTTCCAGAGAGCCCAGCCCACTGTAAGTGGATTTTTCCATGTTTTAGACATTTTAACAGAGGCCATCAAGTTGGTCTTGGCTCTAGGGACTTTCTGTGTCTTTATGTGGCTTTGCATATCTCTCTCGGCTCCTGTATGGATACTTTTTTTTACATTTGTTATTTTCTGGGTTTTGTTGTTGTTCTTAGTCATCCTAGTGGGAGCGAGGTGGCATCTCACTGTGGTTTTGATTTGCATTTCCTTAATGGCTAATGAGAACGAGCATCTTTTCACGTGCTCGTTGACCATTTGTTGTATATCTTCTTTTTCTTTCTCTAAATTTTATTTGCTTTGTTGTTGTTGTTGAGAATATACACAGCAAAACATACACCAATTCAACAGTTTCTACATGTACAATTTAGTGACATTGATTACATTCTTCGAGTTGTGCACCCATTTTCACCCTCCTTGTCTGAGTTGTTCCTCTCCCTTAACATAAACTCACTGCCCCCTAAGGTTCCTATCTAATCTTTTGAGTTCTTACTGTCAGTTTGATCCCACATAGATAGTTCTTAAAAGTGCATAATGCTCAAGGCAGACGTTTTTTACTAGTTAAGCTAAACTACTATTCAGTTTTAAGATGACTTCAGGGGATTTTTTGGTTTAAAGATAATCTCAGGGCAATAGTTTCAGGGTAGATACTTTGTTTTTATTTACTCCCAAAGGGCAATCTCATTTCCATACTTCCAAGGTGGGGCAGAATCAGAATGGGGCCAAACTCCTTTCACCACCCCACTGGACCAGAAGAGTGACAAGGCGGACTTCAAGTTCTAACCATTATTTTTGATCCCACAGTGTATATATTTTCTCTGAGGCGCTTCTTTTCTTCTCTTCATGCTTCTTCTGCAAATGGAATCTTTAGCTTTCAGTGGGGAAGCAAGGGATTACTGGGTGGTGCAAACAGTTAAGCACTCTACCACTAACAGAAAGGTTGCTGGTTCTAAACTCACCCAGAGGCAGCTTGGAAAGAAGGCCAGGTGATATGCTTCTGAAAGGTGACAGTCTTGAAAATCCTATGGAGCAGAGTTCTACTCTGACACACGTGGGGTCACCATGAATTGGACTCGACTTGATGTAACTGGTTTGATTTTTAGGGAAGCAGGGTTGGGCAGGAGTTTCCTGTGGCTGGTGTGGGTGTGTGAAGGGCAAGGGGTCTTGAAACATGCCGGGCTCTTCCCTCTCTCATCCCCTTCCCCTCTTCTATTCCCATGCCCTTTTTCTTATTCTATATGCTCTGTGTCTCCTATTCTCTATAATGTCTTTTCCTCATTTATCTATTACTTGCTTTGCCCTCCTATTTCTATCTGCCTCTTGCTTTTCTTCCTCTCCCCTTCCCCATCTTTTTTATTTTTTTGATGGTAAAATATATATCACAAACATTTTGCCATGTTAACCCCTCTTAAGTGTACAATTCAGTGACATTAAGCATATTCCCCATCTTTATTAATGAATATGCCTGGCCAAATGAGATGCAATGTCAACCCTTCTTACTTATAAATTGCGATGCTCTCTGAAGGTACAAAGAATACCTGAAAATGGTGTGACAACCCTGGTACTTAGGACGGTCTACTCTAGAGTGGTGTTCCTCAAAGTATAGTATGAGAATAATCCATTCTTTGGGTGAAAAACACAGATTCCTGGGTCCCACATCAGAGCCACTAAATCAGAATCTCTGGGAGTGAGGCCCAAGAACAGGCATCATTTTCAACTTGTTTCTTTGGTGAGTCTCATACACACTTTAGTTTCAGAATCTTTGGCTAGACCCTCTGGCTCAATTAGACTCCAGATGGAAGAGTTTGGGAGAGGGTGACAGGGCTCTTAACACTTTTTCTTCCATGTAGGATCTACGCCAGGTGTCTCCTGAACTCCAAGGAGAGAACTGGACCCATTTATTTTCTCAAAAAATCATAATTCCAAAATGCCTTTTTTCAGTATAATAACTTTCTTTTCCTTCCCACTGTCTTCTTGAAGCTGATTCTCATGATCACTGATCCGCAAGAAGTGCACAAAACACCTACTATGGTGAAGGAAGACAATATTAGAATCTCTGCTTGCATATAATACATGAGTTTTAATACAACTCTTTTAAATTTTAATTTTCCATATTATAAAATACTTATTAGTTTAGTGGTTCATGTATTCAATTTACAAATAATGAAAGTACATATATCAGGGAGTTTCCTTATTAGAGTGAATAGTCAAAAAAGTTTAGAGATCATTGCTCAAGAATCTGTAGTATAAATTCTTTGAGGCCAGGGATCAAATTATTTTTAATAAATTTATATTGAAATACAGCGTGTTTCATAGAAAAGGTCACACATTATAAGTATACAGCTCAGAGAATAGCTCCGTTTAAATAGCACCCAGATCAAGAAATAGATTATTACCAGTATCCCAGAATACCCCTTCATATCCTCATTGCCCCTCCCCCAACATAATCACTACCCTGACTTCTAGGAATTTCATATAATGGAGTCACGCTCTCTGTACTCTAGAGTTTGGCTTCTTCTGCACAACATTAAGTCTGTGAAATTCACATATTATTGTAAGTAGCAATAGTTTGTTCATTCTCAAAATGTGGAGTTTTCCATTATATGACTGGAAATTCATCCATTGTAAGAATATGTCACAATTTGTCCATTTTAGTGTTGATGGACATTGGGCTGTTTCCAGGTGGGGGCTACTATCACGAGTAGTGTTGTTATGAACATTGTTTTACATATGTCTTCTTTAAATTAAAAAAAAGTTTGTAAAGATACATATAACACAACATTTTTCAATGTTTTATATGTGTACAACTTAGTGATATCAATTATATTAATTATGTTGTGCAACCACCATCAACCATTGTTGCCAAATTGTTCATCACCTGTAACATGCTCACTGCTTCCTATACGATGACTCCCTCTCTCTCTCTTTCCCTCCTGCCCCTGCCTTTGGTAACCACTTATAAAACCTTGATCTCTAAACCTTTGCTTATTCTAGATATTTCACGTAAGTGAGATCATACGGTGAACATATGAATGCATCTCCGTTGGGCATATAACTAGGAGTGGATGGATGGGTCATCGAGTATGCTGTGTTCAGCTTTGCAAAATACAGCCAGTTCTCCAATGGGTTTATACAGCTCCCACCGGCGGTGAATGAGAGTTCCAGTTGTACCACATTCTCATTAATGCATAGTATTTCCTAGCTTTTTTATTTTCACCATCTGGGATATATTGGCAGCTCATTAAGATTTTAATTTGCTTTTCTTGATGTAGTGAGGTTGAACATCTTTGAATGTGTTTATTGGTCATTTGGGTATCTTATTTTGTGAAATGCCTATTCAAATCTTTTGCTCTCTTTTCTTTTGGTCATCCATCCTTCTCTTATTGATCTGAAGGAATTCCTTATATAGACTATCATATTTATCTCTATCCCCAGGCCCAGCACACTGTTCATTTTATAGCATGTGCTAAAGAGCTCTTTGGGTTGTTGTTCAACTAGCATATCTTGTTGAATAGATGGGGCCTTTATAGATTTTTTTGTTTGTTTTTGTTTTAACAGTTTTATTGAGGTATAATTTTGCATATCACAAAATTCACTTGTTTTAAAGTGTATGTGTACACTGCAAGGATTTTTAGTAAATTTACAGATTTGTGCAACCATCACCACAGTCCAGTTTTAGAACAATTTCATCACCCCTAAAAGAAACCTCATGCCAGTTTGCTTACTCCTTGTTCCCACCCCAGCCCTAGGCAACTACTAATCTATTTGCTGACTCTATAGGTTTACCTTATCTGGACATTTTATAAAAATGGAATCCTATAATATGTGGTCTTCTGCATACGGCTTCTTTCACTTAATGTTTTTGATGTTCATGTTGCAGCATGTGTCAATACTCTGTACCTTTTCATAGCCTAATAGTATTCCATTGTATGGATATGCCATATCTTGTCTATCCGTTCATTAGCTGATGGACATTTGGGTTGTTTCCACTTTTTCGCTATTATGAATAATGCGGGTATGAACATTCACTACGAGCTTACGTGTGAACATTTGTTTTTACTTCTCTTGGATACATATCTAGGAGTGGAATTGCTGGGTAATATGGCAAATTTATATTTAATTTTTTAGGAAACCAAAACTCTTATATTTTTCTGCCTTCCATAGGCTGATGGAAAGGCATATAAGGCTGTCATAGGTAGAAAAGAAGAATCTGCCGGCACATAATTATCAAATGCACAATGTTAAGAGAAAGCTAAGAAAGGCTAAGGTCTACTCTCAGGGTACAGTCTAATCCAAACATTTTCACACTTGGCAGCATGCAAAATCTGAACATGGACAGCGCTCCAAAGTGAATCCATCTGCGAACGTGAAATGAATTCAGTTAAGTATTTTCTGAATGCCTACTTTTGCAAGACCTAATGTTAGATTTCAAGAGGGATAAATGGAAATTTAAAACAAAGATGCCATCACCTCCCTGAGTTAAAGAGACTAACTGGTAAGATAAGAGTTAATTGTCTAAAGAGTTAAGTAACAATGATTCAAATAAAGGTTCAATATAGTAATGAGAATCATGGGAGGGGGGAAGCAAGGGGGAAAGTGGAGAAGGTAGGAACTCATTTCCTTCACGATCCTGGAAGAAAACATGGTAGAGCAGACTGTACTCCTTTGAAAGTTTTGGCATCCCAAAGATGGAAGTGTTTCCACTTTTATTATTGTCCTGGAAATTCTGGTTCAAAAAGAAGTGTCAGATAATAAACTACCAGGACCATTGAACTAGAGAGATAATAATACTTGCTAATAT
Source organism: Trichechus manatus latirostris (assembly GCF_000243295.1). Lineage (NCBI taxonomy): Eukaryota > Metazoa > Chordata > Mammalia > Sirenia > Trichechidae > Trichechus > Trichechus manatus. The sequence goes on from NW_004443976.1 coordinate 9,141,560, forward strand.
CTGAGTACTTAATGTTCCAGGCTTTGCTCTAAAGATTTTACATGGTTAGTCATTGAATCTTTTTAATAAATTTATGTTATAAATCCTACTATCATTTTCTTTTAATAATGAGGAAAATGAGGCTCAGAGAGGTTAAGTAAATTGCCCAAGGCACACAGCTGGAAAGTGGCAGAACTGGGATTTGAACACAGGCAGTCCAGAGCCTACACATTTAACCACTAACTACCTTCAACCATCTCAAGTCCCATATTCCAGTTATTGGATTCAATCATTAATTACAGATGAGGAAATAGGCCCAAAGGTGTTAAGGACATGTCTGAGGTTACTTGACCGATAAGGGGTCCTGGACAGAAGCTCTCCTGTGAATCCAGGCTTACTTTTATCAGGACTGACATTGGTATCACCAGAGAGCCCTTTCTTAAGATGCTATTTGTGAATGAGCCACAGGGTTTCACATTTCTTCACTCTAATGGGGTGGCCAGGAGTCCTGGTGGCACAGTGGTTAAAGCACTTGGCTGCTAACTGAAAGGTCACCAGTTTGAACCCATGAGCCACTCTGTGGGAGAAAGACGTGGCAGTCTGCTTCTGTAAAGATTACAGTCTTGGAAATCCTATGGGACAGTTCTACTCTGTCCTATTAAAAAAAAAACCCATAGGTTCGCTATAAGTCAGAACTGACTCAATGGCAATGAGTTTTTTTTTTAGTGGGGCGGACTTAGAGTAAGCCAGGCCTGAGTTCAAAGCCTGACTCTGCCGCTGACTGGCTGTATTGTGTAATGATGGGCAAGTCACACCCTCTGAGCCTAGTTTCTTTACTTGTAAATTGGTGGCGATAATCTTGGAAGACCTGGCAATCTACTTCCAAGAAATCAGTCACTAAAAACTCTATGGAGCACAGGTCTACTCTGACATGTATATGGGGTCACCATGAGTTAAGAGTTGACAGCAACTGGTTTGATTTTCTGGTTTCACTAGCTCACAGGATTACAGAAAAGAAATGAAAGAATTGAAGACATTGACAGCCATCATCCATTCTGGCGCTGCAGAACTGTTTTGGGTGGGTCATTTGGAGCTGACGTGTATGGTCATTCAGACATTTCTGTAGGCTGAGGTTTCTCAAGTCCAAACTAGACGACGGGTTACTCACAAGAACCCCAGGGGATTCTGGGGTGCAGGCAGGCTCCCTACCAGCCATCCTACCTTGAGCTGGACCATATACACTACACGCCAGAGTCTGAGGACAGGATGCCTAAAGCTACATGCTCCCCTGATACAAGGAATTTTTGTCCCTTTTAAATCTTTATTTGCCCAGTTGCTTTTAGTGACTGCTAGCCCTGGTGGCACAGTGGTTAAGAGCCTGGCTGCTAATCAAAAGGTGGGCAGTTCGAATTCACCAGCTGCTCCTTGGAAACCCTATGGGGCAGTCCTACTCGATATAGGGTCGCTAGGAGTCAGAATAGACTCAACGGCAGTGGGTTTTGACTCTTAGTGGTGACTACAGAGTTTATTTCTCCAAGTTTCTGGCCAAGCAAGGGTTTGTGAATTTGCAATCAGTGGACTATTATAAACAATCTGCATTTGTCATCTTGCCTGAGGCCAGAGGCTAGGCCAGGCTGCTCAGGTGAGGGGGCTTAAATGACGAATACTGCTCAACAGAGATTCTCAAAGCTAGGGTGGGCCCAGGCCTGAGTATTTTTTTAGAAGGGCCTCAGGTGATTCTAAGGTGCAGCCAGGGTTGAGAACCACTGAACTCGGTGAAAAGCCCCACGTCTGGGTCTGATTCAGAGCACAGAAAGCTGTGTAAGATCTTCGGGCTCTTGTACCCAGGCTGATTGACTTTGTAAAGCGTACCTAGGTAGGCATGATGAGAAATAAGGCCAGAGAAGATGTTGTGGCAGTCCAGAATGCACAGGCTGAGACGTGTGTACTTAATTTAATAGGCAGTAGGGAGCCATGGAAGGTTACTGAGTAGGGAGATGAGTAGGGAGCTAGAAGTATACAGAGAGATTAAAGGGTCCAGCTATTTACGGTTGAGGAAATGGACTCTGAGATCCCCTATAGAGTAGGCTAACAAAGAAACCTTCCTTTCTTTTACTTCTGTATCCTCAGTTCTAGGTCAACTTCCTTCACCAACTGGGTGTACTGGTTTCCCCAGGGACTTGCCAAATGATCTTTGTAGGTAACTGGCACATTACCTGGAACATGGCAGCCTACCACTGATGTTTGTTGACTGACTGAGTGTAGATTTTTCTGCCCGTCTCTTCTCAGTTTTAGGAGCGCTGGTACCCTGAGCCGGCTTCTCCTCAGATTCTTAACGTCTGGCCTCCCCTTTGCAAGGATAGTGGTGGGGCTGTTCCTCTCTCCTCTCCTCCATTTATCCTCATCAGCCTGCCTCCAATTCTCCCAGCTTCGACTCTGGCGCCTCCTGGCTCTGTCCTTCAGTGTAACACGCTGCCACCCGGCTACCCTGCTCAGGCGCCAGGCTTCAAACCTTTCGTTCACCCATTGTTCAGCTTCTAGGGAGTCAAGTGCAACCCCAGGTTCAATTACTAATAATGACAGCCACAAACACATTCTCTCACAAACACCGCGGCGGAGGCGCCCTGCCGCCACGGGTCACTAGGCCTACGAAGGAGGCACGCGGGGGCGTTTTCATTCCGGCAGTCCTCGGTGGTGGGCGTGTGAGCAGGAGCCCCCACCCCAGCGACCTGCCCGCTTTGCGAGGGAGCGCCCAACCCTCGGCGGGCGTGGTGGCCCTGGCCCCGCCCCGCCGCGCCCCGCCCCCTCGCGCCGAGAGAGCCCCCTCCCGGCAGCCCGGCCGCCAGCCCCTCTCCACGTACGCCCGGACCCTCTCTCGCCGCGGAGTCGGGCGGTGGGTGATGCTCGGGGTCCCACCTCCCTGGGGAGCGACGTATTTCCGCGCACCGGGGCAGCCCCGGCTCCGGCCGGCCCTCGCGGCGGCGGCCCGCGCTCCGCGTCCCCGGGAAGTTGCCTCCGGAGCCCGCGGCGCCTCGGTCTCCTCCCCTTGAGCCCCGCCCCCCCGCCCAGCGCTGGGAGCTCCAGTCGCCCGGCCCGGGGGCGTCGCCGCTTGCTCTCCAAAGCCAGCGAGTCTCCGCTTCCCTTCGCCGAGCGCGCGTCCCCCGCCTGGCCGGGGACCCCGCGCACCCCCGAGACGGCGCGCGCTCAGAGCGCGGGAGCCCGGAGCGCCGGGCGCCTGGGACCCCGCGGAGCCGCTGTCCACCCCGCGGGGCTCGGCAGGGATGCAGGCTGCGCTGTGAGCCCCGGCGCCAAGGCCATGTCCGGCGCCCGCTGCCGGACCCTCTACCCCTTCTCCGGGGAGCGGCACGGCCAGGGGCTGCGCTTCGCCGCGGGTGAGCTGCTCACGCTGCTGCAGGTCCCGGACGGCGGCTGGTGGGAAGGCGAGAAGGAGGATGGGCTCCGCGGCTGGTTCCCGGCGAGCTACGTGCAGTTGCTGGAGGTAAGGGGCGAGGGCCAGGCTGGGAGACTCGGGCTCAGCCCTCGGCGCACTCGCGGACCTGTTGCCCGCCCCGGGACGCCGGTGCCGCCGCTGTCCGAGGGGCGCCGGGGGGCCCGGCCGCGGCTCGTTCGTCTCGTCCGTCCGCGTTGCTGGGGCTGCCGAAGGCATCGGGCGCCCCTCGGGGAGTGAGCGGCGTTGCGCGCCTGGAGCGTCCCCTTGGCGCCCCCCGCGCGGGGCCTCCGAACACATCGTGGCCTCCCTGAGGCAGCGCGAACTTGTTGCCTGTGTGCGTTCTGGAGTGGGCTGGCGCGCTCCCCTCAGTTGCAGGGGCCGGCGAAGGGCTGCCCAAGGCAGGCGGTCTTGGGAAGACGCACGGAGGACCCGGGGTCGGATAAGTGATCCCGATTCAGTCCCGCAGCCGCGCGTCTCCACCCCAGAGCCTGCCGACCGTGGACGGACGTGCTGCCCCAGTCCAGGCTGCCTCGGGGCCGCCCACTTGCTGGTCAGCTGAGCCTGGCTGGCCTCCAGCCTGAGCCCCATCAGCAGGCTAGATACAGGGGGTGCCGCAGCACCCAGCCAGCGCCCCCTCCCCTGGGCAGCTCCCCCTGATTCTGGGGTTCCTGACCTGACCCCAGGGCTGTATGAGACCTGCCGAGCCAAGTCTGCTGGCTGTTTATTGTCTAGGTGACAGTTGGGAGGCCACGCTGTCCTCTAGTCGCTGAACTTCGTGGTCGCAGGCTGAGTGGGACCCGAAGTTTCCACAGTCCTTGGGGGCGGGGTGACCTTACAGGAGATTCGCTTTAGTAAAATGTTGCCTGACCCCAGGATTGTTGTACAGACTTACTTAACAGTGGCAGTTGTGTGAGTGTACAGAAGTGTTCTGGTAAAACACTGCCCAGATTAGGGAGACTGAATTTATTTATAATTTCATCTCAGCCCTACTTCAAGGAACAAAGTAGCAAATTTTGACCAAAAAAAAAAAAAAGAATGCGCTGTGCATCTCTTGGGGGGGAGGAGAAAGATAGGGATGAAATGGTTATAGTGTGAGTTCGCCTGGCAAGTATCCTGTGGAAACATGAAAAACAGCCTGGCCTCCTAGAGGTACTTGACGTCTCTTTCACATCCAGAGGAGAACAACAGAATTCCTCTAAAATGGATTAGTAGCACTTGAGCAAAGTTTAGGGGGCGCTACATGAAGGCTCGAATGAGCTTTCCCAGGCGGTGAGCAGAGTATGTTCCGGGAACCCCCTAGGTTCTGTGTGTGAAGGACAGGCACATTTAGTTGGACCTGTAGGTGTAGGAGAGGCTCAGCTGTGCTCCTCAGTTTTCCTAGCTCCTTCCCTGTGATTAAGATGTAAAAGAAAGCAAGTGTATTGCTTCTTACAGGAAGACCTGGCCTATAAGGATTCTCCTTGTTTCCAGTTAAAAAGCCCTGGGAGAGATGCATATTTTGGGAGCTTCTGTGGTAGTCACACTTTTGCAGGAAATACTGATGTGGAAATTTGGCTAGTGGATGTCTTTCAGTGAGGAGCCCGCCTGGCTGGACTCTGCCAGGGTGAGGTTGGTGGGCTTGCAGTCTGTTGGTGAAAATGGAATGACTCTGCTTTGTCTTGGGGAGGGGGAGGGGGAAAAGGGACAAGACCAGGCCCAGGTGACAAGCAGGATTATCAACTGAGATAATCTTGGGTGTGTCAGTCACGTCTGATGGCATATACGCACACTTATGAAATCCATGGTGCTTGGGGGTTTTCAGACGACTCCCAACTAGTAAGTAACATGCAACAGAAGTGCTATTGAGAGTGGCTTCTATTTGTTGAGTACCTACTAAGTGCTAGGTGTGGTTCATACCTTATCACCAGTTCCCAAGACAGTTCTGTGAAGAACCCAAGGAGTAATGTTTGCCTATCTGTTAGTGACTTAGATGGCTAATTACTACCCGTTGTGTCTGTGCTTCTTTTAAACATGATAGCCTGGTCTTAACTATGCTTCAAGACAATTGAGGAAAGGGTCTGGGCCCATGTTGGACAAAGCAGGCACAGCCCCCGAGGTCAGCATATTGGTGACAGCTTCCTTAAGGGGAGAGTCAAAGGCTGGGGCTCCAATAAGTGCAGCTGCACCTTCCAACTTGAAGAGCCTCTCACGCTATCCCTGACATTTCATTCCACTCAGAGCCAGCTGGATTTCCCAACGTAGAGGCAGGGGTGGGCCTGTGCCCTGTGGTGCAAGTGCAGAATGGGGTTTTTCCAGAGGTAGAGCACATGCAGTTTCAGCAGAGAGGGTCATGGCTCAGGCCTTTTGCGTCTGGGAACCTCCTGTATAAGCAAGCTGGCCCTTGCTGAGTGCTGGATGGGGAAGGAGGATAGGCAAGTAGAGTCCCTTGGGATGGAGGTGAGTCTTCAAGACAGACTCGGTTAGTGGAGAATGCAGAGCTCCCGGGCAGCAGCTGGTGGGTAGACTGGCCAGCATGTAGCATCATGAGACTGGAGGAGCAGCCAGCAAGGAGTTGTTGCAGAAGCCAGGAGACCAGAGGAGAGTCCATACATGCTGGAGGTGGTAAACCTTATGGGATGTCAGCCAGTCAGGTGCCTGGCACCCAGCTTGCTGGTGGCATGGTGCTCAGAAGCCCAGGGAAACTCGGGAAAAAAGCGCAGACAGAACGGACTGCACCAGCCTCCTGGGGGAAGGATGAGGTGGTGGGTAAAAAACCCACTGCCATCGAGTCGATTCTGACTCATAGCGACCCTACAGGACAGAGTAGAACTGCCCCATAGGGTTTCCAAGGAGTGCCTGGCGGATTCGAACTGCTAGCCTTATCGGTTAGCAGTCGTACCTCTTAACCACTACGCAGTCAGGGTTGTCTGTGGGATTATAGATTCAGTCTTTATTTGAGCTTGAGGTTGTTGCTAGCTGGCATTGAGTTGGCTCCCAGCTTGTGGCGACCCCGTGCACAGTAGGATCAGACTGTTGTGATCTATAGGGTTTTTTGGAAGTAGATCACCAGGCCTTTCTTCCAAGTCTGAGTGTAAAAGCTCTGCTGAAACCTGTTCAGAATAGTCACGTGGGAATATCACCTTCAAAGTAACCCCAATCCCAGTGTAACGTTTGCCCTCTGGTGGAAAGAGTGATACCAGGAAACCCCGTCTTGATAGGGGAGGAGTCTGAGAGCCTGAGAGCAGTGTGTGCAAAACAGATACTCCCTGAGGATTTCTTCCTCGTTCACATAAGGAGGAGGAACCGAGAGGCCCCAGCTTTGTAGGAAGCCTACCCAGTGGAGGAGTGTTGGGAATGAACTCTGGAAGGCATATTACATCTGCTCTGGTGGCCAGCTAGCCCCCAGGAGGAGGTCAGCTTAATGGAGGTCCTGGACCTGGTTACGGGGGAAGTCCCTTTGGTCACAACCCCACGGAAATGGTGAAACGGTGCTGACCAGGCCTGATTTCCAGAGTGACCTCCAGAGAGACCTCAGTCCAAGCAGAGAGATGTGAAGGGCGCTGATAGGCCCGAGGAGTCTGCCGTAAGAGTCTTGGCTACTCAGGGGATGGGGTAGCCCTCCAGAAGGTGCTGGTAGGAGGGAACTGGCTCAAAACTAAACGAAATTTGTTGTCTTCGAGTTAATTTCCACTCATGACGATCCCATGTGTTAGAGTTGAACTATTCCATAGGGTTTTCTTGGCTGTGATTTTTATGAAAGCAGATCACCAGGCCTTTCTTCCATGGCGCCCTGGATGGGTTCGAACTGCCAACCTTTAGTTTAGTAGACAAGTGCAAACTGTTTGCACCATTTCCTTGGGAATCAGCTGCTTCCAAAAAAAGGATGAGGCCCAATAGCCAAGACCCATAGCTGACTATGAGAAATAAAGGACTTAGGTAGGAGCGACTAGACATGTCTTGGCTGGCTGGCTGGCACAGATGGTTAAGTGCTCCACTGCTGGCGGAGAGGTTGGTGGGAGCAGCTGGTGGATTTGAACTGCTGACCTTTTGGTTAGCAGCCTGAGCTCTTAACCACTGAGCCCCCAGGACTCCATGCATATCTTGCTTACTGGTTAATCTGCCCCTGCCCAGAGGCCCCTGGGAGGACAGGCCTGGTGATCTGCTTCTGAAAGACCACAGGCTTGAAATCCTGTGGAACAGTTCTGCTCTGCACAGGGGTCACCGTGAGGTGGATTCAACTCGACTCAGCTAACAACAGCAGACATGTCTTACCTGAGAATCCTCTTCAGCTGTGAAGAGGGGGAGGCTCTGAAAACTCGTCTAAGGTCATTTCCGAGACAGGGTTGAGGAGGAGCAGAGATAATGAAGGCGCCATGGACATTCAGTCACCCCAGGCCAGCCTCGGGATCACCTCCTGGGAGATTCCTACCAGCAGCCTTCTGGGTGCTTGGGGGCTCCTTGGGAAGGTAGGTGGAGGAGGGAGCCCACATCTCAGCCCCAGGGCAGATCTGGAGGGTCAGGTGTGGGTACCAGCACAAGTGCAGTGGCTGGGGGGCCAACCCTGGCCCAGGAATCCCTTGTGGCTGGCACTTACATTGAATGGAGAGAGGAAATTGAGGACCTGAGGATGATGTAAGGGATCTGCAAAAACTTTTAGAGCTTTTGAGAAATAATTTTGAGGAGTAATAAGATTGGAAATGCAAATAAAACAGAGTTTTCCTATAGGGTCACTATAGAGTCACTATGAGTCAGAATTGACTCGACAGCAATAGGTTTTCCTTGAACTAGGTGCTGTTCATAGAATCTGCTGTCTGGCTGGAAGGCCCAAACCGCAGAGGTACTAACAGAACATGATGTTGTTTGCCAGGGGGACTAGACAGCTGCAGAGGGTCACCCTTGGTCTTGATCTTCAGGTACACCTCTCCTTCTCTCCACCCTCTATTCTCCCCATTTCTGGTTAATGTGATTGAGTTTATAAGGAGTGTCTGTGGGAGAAAGTTGCAGAGCTGGGGAGTGGGTGATGCCATGGGTAGTTAAGGAATGCTATTTTATCTGTTGCTAAGTAACAAACCAAAGCTGTTGCTGTTGAGTTGATTCCAATTCATGGCTACCTCATGTGTTACAGAGTATAACTGCTCCATAGACTTTCTTGGCTGTAATTTTTACAGAAGCAGATCACCAGGCATTTCTTCCTTGGTGCCATTGGGTGGGTTGGAACTGCCAATCTTTTGGTTAGTAGTCAAGTGTAAACTATTTGTGCCACTCAGGGGCCTCTGCTGTGTAACAGCCCATCCCATTGCCATCAAGTTGAATTCCGACTCATAGCGACCCTATAGGACAGAGTAGAACTACCCCATAGGGTTTCCAAGGCTGTCAGGCTTTACAGAAGCAGACTGCCACATCCTTTCTTCCATGGAGTGAGTGGTGGGTTCAAACCACCAACCTTTTGATTAGCAGTTGAGTGCTTAACCACTGCACCACCAGGGATCCTTCTGCTGTGGAGCAAGCAACCCCAAAACTTATGTCTCAGAGCAACAATTATTATCTCAGTTATGGTTTTGTGGGTCGACTGGGCTCAGCTGGGTGACTCTTCAGCTGATCTGTCTTGGTGTCTCATGTAGTTGCAGTCAGATGGGCGACTAGGGCTGGAGTCCTGGAGGCTCAGCTGGGCCGCAGCCACCAAAATGGCGTCTTCACTCACATGTCTGGCACTTTGGTGCTCTTCCATGTGGCCTCTCTCTCCCTGTGCTGTCTCATCCTCCAGGGCCTTTCCACATGGCCTTTCTCTTCAGCAGGGTAGCTGGAGTTTGTACATGGCGGCTGGCTTCCAAGAGCATAAATGCACAAGTTGCCAGTCCTTCTTAAAGCTTTGGCCTGAAACTGGCACATCACTTCTGCCACCTTCATTGGTTAAGGTGGGTCACAGGACGAATCTGGATTCAGTGTGGGAGGGAACTGCACAAGGTTGTGGACACAGGGAGGCATGGCTCATTGACGACCAGCTTTGTAGACTCTCCACCTCAGAAGGGCGGTGAGAGCACGCGTGGGACAGATGATCCATTAGAGGGGAAGCCGTGCCAGACTAGACTGCCGAGTGAGAGAGCCCCACGAGAGGGGTAAAATGCAGGAGACTTGCTGTCCTGCTAGGAGAGTCTCCATCACCGTCCTTGGCAGATTGTTTTTTTAAAAGACACTAGAGGTTTCTTTACACAGGGCCACACAGTAAGTGGGAATGCAAACCCAGATTTGCTTGGCCGTCCAGCTGTGCCTGTCCACAAGGCCCTTGATATACCAGTCCGGCTTTTTCAGGCCTGGGCACCTTGGGGCTGGTGATTAATAGAAATGGTGTACCTGAGTGCCTGAAATACAGTAGATGCTTGGTATGCTCTGTAGATTTAATTATTGTGAAAACATACACAGCAAAACATACATCATCTCAACAATTTCTACGTGTACAATTCAGTGATGTTGATTGCATTCTTCAAGTGTGCAACCATTCTCCCTATCCTTTTCCAAGTCATTCCACCCCCATTAGCATAAACCCACTGCCCTCTAAGCGCAAACTACCCCTTTCCCCCACCCTCCCACCCCAGGTACCTATTGCCATGGAGTTGATTCCAACTCAAAGTGACCCTGTAGGACAGAGTAGAACTCCCCCATAGGGTTTCCAAGGAGTGGCTGGTGGATTCGAACTGCCGACCTTTTGGTTAGCAGCTGAGTTCTTTACCACTTTGGTTTCTATATATTTGCTTATTTCATGTAAGTGAAACCATACAGTGCTTGTCCTTTTGTGACTGTCTTGTTTTGCTCAATATAATGGATTCAAGGTTCATCCGTGTAGTGGCATGCAGGAGGACCTCATTTATCCTTATGGCTGAGTAGTATTCCATTGTGTGTATATACCACATTTTGGTGTCCATTCATCTGGTGATGGACATTTCAGTTGTTTCCACCTTTTGGCTATTGTGAAAAGTGCTGTAATGAACATTGGTGTACAGGTTTCTGTTTGCATTCCTGCGTTGACGTATCCTGGGTATATACCTAGGATTGGGATTGCTGGGTCATATGATAGTTCAATTTTTTGAGGAACTGCCAAACAGTTTTCCTCAATGGCTGTATCACAGGTTGGTTTTAATACAGTGCTTTTCTTTCTATACTATGAAAAGCATGTAAAAGGGTTTGCCCCTCAGGCCAATATTTTTTTAAGGCAGCTGTGGCGTAGTGGTTAAACGTTCCGGCTGGTATCCAAACCAAAAGGTCGGCAGTTCAAATCCAGCAGCCCCTCTTCGGAAACCCTAAGGGGAGGTTCTCTTCTGTCCTGTAGGATCGCTGTGAGTCACGGTCAACTCTCTGGCACCAGGTTTGGTTTCCTTTTTTTGGTTATGGATTGAATTGTGTCCCCCAAAAATATGCGTTGTAAATCCTAACCCCTATACCTGTGGTTATAGTCCCCTTTGGGAATGAGTTTTCTTTGTTAAGCTAATGAGGCAGGATTAGTGTAGGGTGTGTCTTAAATCACTCTCTTTTGAGATATGAAAAGAACAGATTGAACAAGCATGGAAGCCCAAACAGAGGAGCAGATAGATGATGCCACATGATCACCAAGGAGCCCTTGGAATAGAAGCTGAAAAGAGACAAGCACCTTCCCCTAGTATGGACACAGAGAGAAAGCCTTCCCCTAGAGTCAGCTCCCTGAATTCAGACTTCTGTCTGCCTCTGTTCATGAATAACCACTCCCTTCTTCCCTGCCATATACTGGACTGGTTAAGTGACCACCCCACTGGACTTGAAAGCAGTGGGCAGGGTGTATGGATTCAGGGCATCTTTACGAAAGCTGACTTAGCAGCAAATCGGCATGAATCCCTGACATCCTCCACCAACTAGAAACAAGAATGAAACGCTGGTCTTGTACTCTTCTCAGCCTGCAACAGCCATGCTCTCATCACCTCTGAACACGGATGCTGGTCCCACTTCACTGGTGAAAGAAAATGTTTGGTAGATCAGGAAGCCGTGTGTACGTGTAAGGTATTTGACTATTATTAGGCCGCTTCAGGGGACATTGTTCTTGCAGCTTGCTCCCTTATTACTAACAGCAACAGGACAACACATGACCAGCTTTCTAACAAAAGGTCAGAACAGACTCCTCTGTACTTAATTGCAAAATTAGTAGATTGCTCTGCCCCTGCAATGGGGAGGCTTTTTCGGTGATGTTTATACCCATGGAGAGAAGTAGAAAGAACAGCTGTCTGGCTTTTCCTTTGGAAGACCACAGCATTGAGTGACACTGTGAAGGGTTAGTTGCAAAAGGTGTATGAATTGTGAGAAGTCTTTGTGGAGTCATACAAGGACCCAGCTGCCTCTCCTTTCCTATTTAGTATCTCCTTGTGTATGGTGTAGTGGTTAAGTGCTTTGGCTGCTAACAAAAGATCAGCAGTTTGAATCCACCAGCCGCTCCTTGGAAAGTCTATGAGGCAGTTCTCCTCTGCCCTGTAGGGTTGCTATGAGTCAGAATCGACTCGACAGCAAGGGGTTTAGGTTGTTTTTTTTGGTCTAAACCCAAGCCAAATCAGTTGCCATCAGTCAGTTTTGACTCAGAGAGACTCTGTGTATGTCAGAGTAGAACTGTGCTCTATAGGGTTTTCAGTGGCTGATTTTTTGGAGGTAGATCACAAGGCATTTCTTCTGAGGTGCCTCTAGGTGGATTCAAACTACCAACCCTTCAGTTAGCAGCAGAGAGTGTTAATCATTGCACCATCCAGGGACTCCCTCCCCTGTCTACCATGTGATAAAGACTGGTTTTATTAGTTTAACTTCCTGGTTCATTTTATCAGCCTCTTTTCTTCTTTTTTAAATTTTTTTTAAATTGTACTTTAGATGAAGGTTTACAGAACAAACTAGCTTCTCACTAAATAATTAGTGCACATTGTCTTGTGACTATGGTTGCCAGCCCCACGATGTGTCAACACTTCCCTCTTCTTGAACTCGGGTTCCCCATTACCAGCTTTCCTGTCCCCTCCTGCCTTCTCGTCCTTGCCCCAGGGCTGGTGTGCCCCTTCAGTCTCCTTTTGTTTTATGGGCCTGTTTAATCTTTGGCTGAAGGGTGAACCTCAGGAGTGACTTCATTACTGAGTTAAAAGGGTGTCCAGGGGTCATACTCTCGGGGTTTCTCCAGTCTCTACCAGACCAGTAAGTCTGGTCTTTTGTGTGTGTGTGTGTGTGTGTGTGTGTGTGTGTGTGTGTGTGTGTGAGTGAGTTAGAATGTTACTCGACATTTTTCACCCGCTCTATCTGGGACCCTCTACTGTTATCCCTGTCAGAGCAGTTGGTGGTAGTAGCCGGGTACCATCTAGTCGTGCTGGATTCAGTCTGGTGGAGGCAGTGGTAGTTGTGGTCCATTAGTCCTTTGGACTAATCTTACCCTGTGTCTTTGATTTTCTTCATTGTCCCTTGCTCCAGGCGGGGTGAGACCAGTGGAGTATCTTAGCTGGCCTCAGCCTCTCTTTTTGAGCTACAAACTGGTATCCATATTTAACCTCCAGGTTGAATTCACATGTCAAGACTAAACTCATAATTTCTGTCCTCTCTTCACCGCTTTCCTACCCCCACCCTCCAAACCTTAGTGAATGTCACCACCATCTACCCACTAAGTCACCAGACACTGTCCCCCCTCACCTTACCCTTACCTCACCTTTCCTATTTGTTAGGTTAGCAAGACTTGTCCATTCTCCCTTAGAAACATTTCTGAAAGCCTTCTGCTTCTTAACTTCCCCAGGCCACGTATCCGGCATTGGCCAACTTTTCTGTAAAGGGCCAGGAAACATTTCAGGCTTTGCGGGCCAAGAGACAAAATGGAGTTATCACTGCATCACTGTGACTTGTAGTGTGCCAGAGGGAGCGTGAAGCGATGAGGGTGCCACATATGGTTCCTGTCACAGCTACTCAGCTCTGCCATTGTAGCGTGAAAGCAGCCATAGATGTGCATGGTTGTGTTCCAATAAAACTTTATTTAGTCATCATCAACTTGATGGCAGTGGGTTTGGTTTTTTGGGTTTATGGACATTGATACATGAATATCATATTTTTCACGTGTCGCGGGGTATTATTTTTCTTTTGGTTTGTTTTTAACCATTGAAAAATATAAAAACCATTCTTAGCTCTCAGACTCTACATAGTTTGCTGATCTCTCATCAAAGTGTTGATTCTCCATAGATTCAGCAATCACTAACTGAGTCCTAAGGATGGGCTGTAAGCATTGTTGTAGGTGATGAAGGTAAAGTACTGGAGAAGATAGAAAAGTAACTTACCTTCTGGTTGTGGGGCTGGTGAAACTAGCAAAAAATAAGATAATTTCAAATGGTGATAAGTGTTATGGGGTGCGTAAAGCAAAGTACTGTGATAGAGTGGGTGTGTGGTGGTGGGGCTTTGATAGATGGTCAGAGAAGCCTGCTTTACTGCTGTTCGTTGCTGTCAAGTTGGTTCTGACTCATGGTGACCCCATGTACAACAGAATGAAACATTGCCCGGTCCTGTACCATCTTCCTGATCATTGGGATGTTTGAGTCTCCATTGTTATGGCTATTGTGTCAGTCCATCTCATTGAGGTTTTCCCTCATTTACGCTGGCCCTCCACTTTACCAAACATGATGTCCTTTTCTAGCGATTGGTGTTTGCTGATGATGTGTCCAAAGTTAGTGAGCCAAAGTCTCACCATCCTTCCTTCTAAGGAGCGTTCTGGTTGTATTTCTTCTAAGACTGATGGGTTCATTCTTTTCGCAGTCCACAGTATAGTCAATATTCAGTAAGACTTCTCTAAGGAGGTGATATTTCAGCAGAGACCTGAATGGTGCAGAGGAGTCAGCCATGTATCAGGAGGAATTTGAAGCAGAGGTAACTGCATATGAAAATCACCCTGAGGGGGGATTGCATTTGATATATCTGGGAGAACCAAACTATTCCAGGATGGTTAGCGAGTGGTGAGCCAAGGGCAGGAGAGGTTGAAGATGTGACAGAGAGGGAAGCAGGTAACAGGCACTGCAGGGCCTTGTACCCAGCCTGAGGGTTGGATTATTCCTAAGTGCAGTGGAAAACCTTTGGTTTATTTATGGGCGTGGTGTGTTCTGATTGTTCTAGAAAGCTCATCTAGACAAGTGTGGAGAATGGATTGTAGGAGGCCAGAGAGGGAAATGAGGAGACTAGTTAGGAAGCAGAGATTGTTCAGGCTCAGACTCTGGTGGCAGAAGTGGAGATGGTGAGAAGTCAGGGGGCTTGCAATGTATTTTGCAGGTAGGGCCAAAAGGGCTTGCTGATGATGCTTTGAATTTGGGAGGTGAGGGGACTCATCTCTTGCAGGTTAATTGCAGTTTATTCACCTTCTGTGTTTTCCCATTTGTCAATCTGTCATTCTGCCACCAGAGACATCTTCCTTAAAAAATTAGTTAAATGGCAAATAAAAATCAGGAAAAAGTTAATGTCCTTACTGCAGAAAGCGCTTTTATAAATTACTAAAAAAAAAAAAAAAAGATGCATCAGTATAAGACGGCAAAGAATTTGAATAGACACTTTGTAATAAAAGATATATGAAGGTATCAACATACTCATTCTCGCTAGTAATCAAAGAATTGCAAATTAAAAAAAGATAGCCTTTAAAGAGAAAACTCACACACGCACACACAAAGAATGAGTATTGACAAAGGTGTAGGAGAATTGTCATAGGCTCCCTAAAGGGAAATTTGGCCATATGTCTTAAAAACCCTAACAGTGTACATGCCCTGTGACCCAGCAATTCTCCTTCTAGGAGTTCAGACCCAGGACGCATCAGATGGGCAGGCAGTAAGCCTCAGAATGCCCATCACAGTGCTGTTTCTTTTTCTTTTTTTATTGTGCTTTAAGTGAAAGTTTACAGTTCAAGTCAGTTTCTCATCCAAAAATTTGTACACACATTGCTCCATGACCCTAGCTGCTCTCCTTGTACTGTGACAGCACACTCCTCCTTTCCACCCTGGATTTCCCGTGTCTGGTTAACCAGCTCCTGACCCTCTCTGCCTTATCTCACGTCTGGACAGGAGCTGCCCATTTAGTCTCATGTATCTACTTGAGCTGAGAAGCACGCTCTTCACGAGTATCATTTTATGTCTTATAGTCCAGTCTAAATCTTTGTTTGAAGAGTTGGCTTTGGGAATGGTTTCAGTCCTCGGCTAACAGAGAGTCCCGGGGCCATGTCCTCTGGGGTCCCTCCAGTCTCAGTCAGGCCATTGAGTCTGGTCTTTTTATGTGAATTTGAGTTGTGCACCCTACTTTCCTCCTGCTTCGTCAGGGACTCTCTGTTGTGTTCCCTGTCAGGGCAGTCATTGGTGGTAGTCGGGTACCATTTAGTTCTTCTGGTCCTCAGGCTGATGGAGTCTCTGGTTTATGTGGCCCTTTCTGTCTCTTGGGCTTATATTTTCCTTGTGTCTCTGGTGTTCTTCATTCTCCTTTGCTCCAGGTGGGTTGGGACCAATTAATGTATCTTAGACGGCCACTCCCTAGTTTTTAAGACCCCAGACGCCACTCACCAAAGTGGGATGCAGAACATTTTCTTAATAAACTTTGTTATGCCAGTTGACCTAGATGCCCCCTGAAAGCATGGTCCCCAGACCCTTCCGCCTCCTACTCTGTCCTTCGAAGTGTTTGGTTGTATTCGGGAAACTTCTTAGCTTTTGGTTTAGTCCAGTTGCACAGCACTGTTTCTAATAGTGCAGAATTGGCCACTACCTAAATGTGCACCAGCAGGAACTGGTTAAAGTAAGGTTCACCTATGCTTAGTACAAGCTCAGACGTGCAGAAGGGGTTCAATAACCATATTAAAGCTGAATTTTAAAAAGAAAAAGTTGTGGTCCGTGATGCTAAATGTCTCATGTAGTTAGTTGGCATAATTCAGATTTCTCCTTACGACGAGGCTAAATGATATGGTGTGTCCAGGAATGAATTGATTTCTAGATCCAGGGACTGTGTGTACCACACATTCTGTAAGTATCCTTTGTAGAAGAACGGGTTGAAGAAATACACACTGATCCAGGCCCTGGGCCATGTTCTTTTAGAAACCCTCAGTAACAGCAAATTTTTTCCTTTGAGGAATGGATCTGATTTTTTGGAAACAGCCAAAATTCATTTAGAAGCCAAGTCTGGTGTGTCTGTGCATGTGACTGTCTATCACTTTGTTGCAAAGAGGCTTTAAGGCAGCTTACCAAAAAGCATATGGTACAGTGAGATAAAAAGAATAAGCATGTGAGGAAATCTGTGGAAAGGAGAAAATAAGGAAAGAGGAAAAACATAAGATGGGTATTGGGGTGAAGTTTGATGAATGGAGAGGGTAATTGAGTTAAGTAATACTGTTCAGCTTTTAAAAAGACATCCAATCACAAGTAATGATGAGCTTGACCACTTCCCAGTGAGGAGTAACAGAAATGTTCTGAAAATGGCAGCATTGTGAGTGTATGTGCCGTATCAGTCAGTATGGGTTAGAATATGCTGCCGTAACAAACAACCCCCAGGTTTCAGTGGTTAAACAATATAGTTTGTTTCTTGCCCATGCTACAAGGCTGTTGCTAGTTGGCTTGGGGCTGCAAGACACTCTAGGACCCAGGATGTTGGAGCAACCACTGTCTTGGTGATCACCCTGCTCAGCAGATACAGCCAAGACTTGGACCTAAGGTGAGCAGCTCTTCCCTGGGGAGCAGTTGGGGGGTGTTCTCCTCACCCCCGACAGTGACCCTGGCCGGTGAACTCTTGAAGAGACTTGACGATCACACCTGTTCTGTTGAAATGACAGACCTTCGAGACGTTTAGCCTGGTTCTTCTTTCTCAGATGCCTTATTTCCTCCTCCGTTCTCTCTTGCTTGTCAACACCATGGAGAACTCCAGGGTTAGCCAACGGAAAACTAATTAAGTTTTAAAATCCTTTAGAAACGACATTTTTAAAATTCTGCAGAAGGAGTCCTTTCCTAATTTAATCATGACAGAGGATCCTGCTTTTAGCAATTGCTCATGTAGAAAAGATTGAAGTTGTCAAGGCTTTTATTTTACTTGGATCCACAGTCAACGCCCACGGAAGCAGCAGTCAAGAAATCAGATGACACATTGCACTGGGCAAATCTGCTGCAAAAGACCTCTTTAAAGTGTTAAAAAAACAAAGATGTCACTTTGAGGACTAAGGTGTGCCTTATCAAGCCATGGTATTTTCAGTTGCCTCATATGCGTGTGAAAGCTGGACAATGAATAAGGAAGGAAGACTTAAGAAGAATTGATGCCTTTGAATTATGGTGTTGGCAAAGAATACTGAATATACCATGGACTGCCAGAAGAATGAACAAATCTGTCTTGGAAGAAGTACAACCAGATTACTCCTTAGACGTGAGGATGGCGAGACTTCGTCTCATGTACTTTGGACATGTTATCAGGAGGGACCAGTCCCTGGAGAAGGATGTCATGCTTGGTAAAGTAGAGGGTCAGTGAAAAAGAGGAAGACCATCACCAAGCTGGATTGACACAGTGGCTTCATCACTGGGTTCAAATGTAACAGTGATTGTGAGGATGGTACAGGACTGGGTAGTGTTTCATTCAGTCGTACATAGGGTCACTGTGAGTCGGAACTGAGTCCACTGCACCTGATGACAACAACAACACGAAGAATGTCATTGAGGCACTTGCTTTTGACTGATAATGTAACTTAGAAATAGAAATAGGAAATCTGAACTCTGAATTTAGTTTCAGTCTACCGTTCTAACTTTAGCATGGTTTTATTGATAAATAGCTACAAGCCTCTCTTGTGCTTGGAGTGAAAAATGCAACCAATGTTGAGTATTTGATAACCAAGAGCATGCTCAAGATAAAATCCACTAATCTGGAGCCCTGGTGGCGTAGTGGTTAAGCATTTGGCTGCTAACCAAAAATTCAACAGTTCGAATCCACCAGCTGCTCCTTGGAAACCCTATGGGGGAGTTCTACTCTGTCCTGTAGGGCCGCTATGAGCGGGAATCGACTCGACAGCAACGCGTTCGTTTGTTTTTTTTTTTAACCTGGTACTCAGCCCAGTATTTTTATATTATAAATAAGGTTCCAAATACTTGGGAACCTCTAGTGTGGGCACGTGACAACTTACCTGGACAGCATTATTGTACACGGTGTTAGGTCAGTGCTTCTCAAACTTAATGTGCATGCAAATCACCTGGGGTTCTTTTGTAATGCAGATTCTGATTCAGTAGGTATGGGGTGGGGCCCATGACTGCATTTGTAACTAGCTATCAGGTGATGCTGAGACTGCTGGTCTGTGGACCACTATTTGAGTAGCAAGGCAATTGAGTATCCTAAGTGATTTTTAAGTTTGTTTAAAAATCGTAAATACTAGAATTAGATTAAATTTACTTTTTTCCCCCAGTGGAGTATATGAGGCTCCACTGGTGAAGGAAGGAACACAGGCTTAGGACTCAGGTATACATATTGATACTGATACATACAGATGCTGTTAGTTGCCATTGAGTTGGCTCCAACTCATGACGACCTCATGTATAACAGAACAAAACGTTGCCTGGTCCCGCGCCATCTTCATGATTGTTGTTACGTTTGAGTCCATTGCTGAGGCTGTTGTGTCCATCCATCTCATTGAGGGGTTCCCTCCTTTTTGCTGACCTTCTACTTTCCCAAACATGATATCCTAGTTTAGCGATGGGTCTTTCCCAATGAGGTGTCCAAAGTAAGTGAGCTTCTGAAGTCTTTCCATCCTCATTTCTTTTTTTTTTTTTTATTGTTGTAATTAAATGAAGTTTACGTTTCAAGTTAGTCTCCCATACAGAATTTTTTTTTTGAACATACATTTTTATGAGACCCCAACCACTCACCCCATTCTGCAATAGCACACTCCTCCCGTCCGCCCCTGATTCGCCATGAACATTCAACCAGCTCCTAACTCTCTCTGCCTTCCCATCTCACCTCTGGACAGAAGCTGCCCCTTTGGTCTCTTGTATCTACTTTACTAAGAGGCACATTCTTCACAAGTATCACTTTATGTCCCACAGTCCAGTCCAATCCCTGTCTGAAGAGTTGGCCTAGGAAATTGTTTTAGTTCTGGGGTGATAGACCAGGGGCTATGCTTTCCGGGGCGCCTCCAGTCTCAGTCGGACCATTAAGTCTGGTCTTCTTACTAGAATTTGAGTTCTGCATCCCATCGTTCTACTGCTCCATGAGGGACCCTCTGTTGTGTAGCCTGCCAGAACGTTCATTGGTGGTAGCTGGGTGTCATCTAGTTCTTCTGGTCTCAGGCTGATGAAGTCTTTGGTTTATGTGGCCCTTTCTGTCTCTTGGGCTAATACTTTCCTTGTGTCTTTGGTGTTCTTTGTTCTCCTTTACTCCAAGTGGTTGGGACCAATTGATGCATCTTAGATGGCTGCTTGCAAGCTTTTAAGACCCCAGACGCCACCTACCAAAGTAGGGTGCAGAACATTTTCTTAATAAGCTTTGGTATGCCAGTTGACCTCGATGTCCCTTGAAAGCATGGTCCCCAGACTCCGCATCCCTGCTACTCTGTCTCTCAAAGTATTTGATTGTATTGAGGAAACTTTTTAGCTTTGGTTTAGTCCAGTTGTGCTGGCTTCCCCTGTAGTGTGTTCTGTCTGTCCTTCCCTTCACCTAAGATGATTCTTATCTACTATCTAGTTAGTGAATAACCCTCACCCTCCCTCCCCATCCCCGTAACCATCGAAGAATGTTTTCTTCTGTGTTTAAAACTTTTCTTGAGTTCTTATAATAGTGGTCTTATACAGTATTTGTCTTTCTGTGACTGACTAAATTCACTCAGCATAATAAGTTCCAGCTTCAACCAAGTTATACGATGTTTCAGAGCTTCATCATTGTTCTTTATCGTTGCATAATATTCCATTGTGTGGATATACCATAGTTTGTTTATCCATTCGTCCACTGATGGGCACTTAGGTTGCTTCCATCTTTTGGCTATTGTGAACAGTGCTGCAATGAACATCAGTGTGCATATATCTATTCGTCTGACGGCTCGTGTTTCTCTAGGATATATTCCAAGGAGCGGGATAGCTGGATCATATGGTACTTCTATTTCTAGCTTTTTAAGAAAGCACCAAATCGATTTCCAAAGTGGTTGTACCATTTTATATTCCCACCAACAGTGTATAAGTGTTCCAGTCTCTCCACAACCTCTCCAGCATTTATTATTTTGTGTCTTCTGGATTAATGCTAGCCTTGTTGAGGTGAGATGGTATCTCATTGTAGTTTTGATCGGCATTTCTCTAATGGCTAATGATCGTGAGCATTTCTTCATGCGTCTGTTAGCTGCCTGAATATCTTCATTGGTGAAGTGCCTGTTCATATCCTTTGCCCATTTTTTAATTGGGTTATTTGTCTTTTTGCTGTTGAGGTTTTGCAGTATCTTGTAGATTTTAGAGATTAAATGCTGATCGGATATGTCGTAGCCAAAATTTTTTTCCCAGTCTGTAGGTTGTCTTTTGACTCTTTTGGTGAAGTCTTTGGATGACCATAAGTGTTTGATTTTTAGGAGCTCCCATTTATCTAGTCTCTCTTCTGGTTCTACTTATGGTTCATATTGTGTTTATGCCATGTATTAGGGCTCCTAGCATTGTCCCTATTTTTTCTTCCACTATCTTTATCGTTTCCCATTTTATATTTAAGTCTTTGATCCATTTTGAGTTAGTTTTTGTACATGGTGTGAGATATGGGTCTTGTTTCAGTTTTTTGTGTATAGATAGCCAGTTATGCCAGCACCGTTTGTTAAAGAGACTGTCTTTTCCCCAATTAATGGACTTTGAGCCTTTGTCAAATATTAGCTGCTCATAGGTGGTTGAGCTTATATCTGGATTCTCAACTCTGTTCCATTGGTCTATGTATCTGTTGTTGTACCAGTACCAGGCTGTTTTGACTACCGTGGCGGTATCATAGGTCCTAAAATCGGGTAGTGTAAGGCCTCCCACTTTGTTCTTCTTCTTGAGTATCCATCCTCATTTCTAAAGAGCATTCTAGTTGTATTTCTTCTAAGACAGATATATACATATAAACATGCATGTATGTGTATATGTATGTTTTTGAGAGTCCTGTGAAACTTTAAATTTATTGTGTTGAAATATATATAACAAAATTTGCCAATTTAACCATTTTTAAGTGTGGAATTCAGTGACATTAAGTATATTCCCCCTGCTGTGCTACCGTCATCACTACCCATTTCCAAAAGGTTTATATCACCCCAAACAGAAACTCAGTACCCCTCCTTCAGCAGTAACTCCAATTTATCCCCCTCCCCAAACCCCTGGCAACTACCAATAAACTTTGGTCTGTATGCATTTGCCTATTCTAGGTATTTCCTGTAAGTGCAGTCATACGCTATTTGGCCTTTTGTGTCTGGCTGATTTCACCCTCTGAGTGTACGTAATCTGAAGACAGGTGGGGTGTTGGTGAGCAGGTAGGGCAAGGAGGCTGGTGTTCCTGTCTGCCCAGATGGGTCCTTTGATCCTGAGGTGAGGGTCAAGGAAGGCTCTCCCGGGCTGAGCCTGGCTGTGGAGGAAGTGCAGGACTCAGTCGGTAGAAAGGCTGGGGCCAGGGAGGTGGGGGTGTGACATGACATGACAGGCCCAGAGTTTTGGCTGCAGCATGAACCATAATGGATGGCAGAGAGAGCCCAGGGTGGCCTGGCGGATGCCACCTATGTCAGTACAGACACCCCGTGGGTATGTGGCCTGCACACCTTCAGGCAATTTACTAGTCCCAAGGGCGTGCTGGCTGTGTGGCCTAGTTTGTAGCTGGAGTGGGAGACCAAGCCTTGCTGCTGCCCTGAGCGTGGAGGGCAGAACCTCCCTCCGTCTGAGTAGGGCAGAGGGTAGGCAAGAGTGTGGCAGATCTGGGTTTAGATCCCGACTCAGCACTGTGAGACACTAGGCAAGCTGCAGAATCTGAGTTTCACTGGATGCTTACGAGGATCAAGAGGACCTGGGCAGCGGAGAGCCTGGAGCGTTGTTTACACTTTGTATTCAGTTGCCGTTGAGTCAACAACACCAATTTATGGCGACCCCACGTGTGTCAGTGTAGAGCTGTGCTCCATAGAGTTTTCAACGGCTGATTTTTCACGAGTAGATTTCCAGGCCTTTCTTCCAAGGTGTCTCTGGGTAGACTCGAACCTCTGACTTTTTGGTTAGCAGCCAAGCACCGTAACTGTTGGCACCACCCAGGGACTCGGCACACACTGTAAATGCGGTTTATCACTTCTGCGTGCTGTGGTGATGGTATCTGAATGTGGAAAGTGCTTGTTAACTGAGGTTCAGCTGAGGTTGCTGGGGTGGGAGAGACTCTTTTCATGGACTCCTTTGATTCAGATGGTCTGGCTTCAGCATCGTGGCCAAAGCCTTCTGACTCCTGTGTACAAATCTCCTCAGCATCTTACCCAAATGCAGATTCGGATTCAGCGACTGGGGCGGGACTGAATTTCTAAAAACACCCAGGGGATGCTGATGCTGCTGGTTTTGTGACCACACTGGGTAGCAAGGCTGTGGAGCCCTTTTTTTGTTTTTCTTACAGGACACAGATCCCACCACATAAAGCACGTAAAGCTGCAGCTGACCATTTCCAGTTTATTTGAGACAATAACATAATGGTTGTCACTGCCGAGGCTAGGCCGTTGTTAGGTGCCGTTGAGTTGGTTTCGACTGTTTTACATAGCAACCCTGTGTACAAATTGGTCCTGTGCCGTTCTCACAGTCCTTGTTATGCTCGAGCCCATTGTTGCAGCCACTGTGACAATCCATCTCGTTAAGGGTCTTTCTCCTTTGGCTGACCCTCTTCTTTACCAAGCATGATGTCCTTCTCCAGGGACTGGTCCCCCCTGATAACATGTCCAAAGTAAGTGAGATGAAGTCTCGCCATTCTTGCTTCCAGGGAGCGTTCTGGCTGTACTTCTTCCAAGACAGATTTGTTCGATCTTCTGGCAGTCCATGATATATTCAATATTCTTCACCAGCATCATAATTCAAAGGCATCAGTTCTTCTTCAGTCTTCCTTATTCATTGTCCAGCTTTCACACGCATATGAGACCATTGAAAATACCATGACTTGGATCAGGCGCACCTTAGTCCTCAAAGTGACATCTTTGCTTTTGAACACTTTAAAGAGGTCTTTTGCAGCAGTTTGATTTCTTGACTGTTGCTTCCAGGGACGTTGATAGTGGATCTAAGTAAAATGAAATCCTTGACAATTTCAATCTTTTCTCCGTTTATCATGATGTTCTGTATTGGTCCAGTTGTGAGGATTTTTGTTTTCTTTATGTTGAGGTGTAATCCATACTGAAGGCTGTGGTCTTTGATCTTCATCAGTAAGTGCTTCAAGTCCTGTTCACTTTCAGCAAGGAGATTGTGTCATCTGCATAACGCAAGTTGTTAATGAGTCTTCCTCCAGTCCTGATGCCCTGTTCTTCTTCATAAAGACCAGCTTCTCGGATTATTTGCTCCGCGTATACACTGAATAAATATGGTGAAAGGATACAACTGTGATGCATATCTTTCCTAATTTTAAACCACGCAATATCCCCTTGTTCGGTTCGAACGATTGCCTCTTGGTCTGTGTACAGGTTCCTCATGAGTACAATTAAGTGTTCTGGAATTCCCATTCTTTGCAATGTTGTCCATAACTTGTTATGATCCACACAGTCGAGTACCTTTGCATATCCAATAAAACACAGGTAAAGAACTTTCTGGTATTCTCTGCTTTCAGCCAGATCTGTCTGACATCAGCAGTGATATCCCTGGTTCCACGTCTTCTTCTGAAATCTGGTTGGAATTTTTGGCTGGTCTCGTTAGTCTTAATTGCTTCTTACCTCGGTCTGATAGGCCTCTGGCTGCCAGGACACTCCCAGAAGAGCCTCTTCTTGTAATGAGAAAAAGGGAGAGGTGAAATGCAAGAGGATGCTAAATGACTTAAGCATTTCTTTTCATCTTTGTTTGTTCCTGGAGCAAAGGAAAGGTTTGTTTCAAGGGGCTGGATAGAAGTTCCCTTCTTAGAGTGTTGCTTTGGGGCCCAGAGGCTATAACTTTGGGTTGATGCTCTGGGGCCTGGAGATGGTAGAACCTGGAGATGATGGTCGAGGCACAGCCAGCATCTCCGGCAGCGCCTCATGGAACCCTCAGGTCTGCACCTCCTTGGATTCAGCCTCTCTATTCTCCTGCCTGGATTCCTGCTGTGGCTTTCTAACAGAAATGGCCTTGGGTCATAGCCCTTTGTAATGCCCCTTCCCCATAGTGATGTTGCAGGGATTTTTCTAGCCAGTTCGATGAACTCTCCTGCTTAACACTTTCCTAGGTTTCTCCCTGCCCTTACCATATACTATGCCTTAGCTCTGTTTACAAGGCCCTCTGTGACTTGGCCTCCGCCCGCCTCCCCACCTGCATTTTTGGCCATTTCCTCACATGCGTAACACTGTCAGAATCACATGAAACTGCCTACTTCTTGGACACAACTTTGCTTTCTCTTGCTTCTGTGTCCTTGCACATGCTGCCTCTTCTCCCTGAAGTAACCTTTCTCACCATCTTCTCTTCTTACCTCATTTCCTTTTCTTTTTAACTGCTTTATTTTTGAGATATAATTCACATACCATTTAAAGTGCAAAACTCAGTAGCTTTTGGTATAGTCACAGTTCTGTGACCATTATCACAATTTTAGAACATTTTTATCACCCCAGAAAGAAACACTATACCTGTTAGCAGCCATCCCCATCTCTCCCCAGCCACTCCAACCCTAGGCAACTACTAATCTACTTTCTGTTTTATAGATTTGCTTATCCTGGACATCCCATATAAATTGAATTATACAATATGTAGCCTTTTGTGTCGTGCTTATTTCACATAGCATGTTTTCAAGATTAATCCATGTCATAGCATACATCAGTACTTCATTCCTTTTTTTTTTTTTTTTTTTAATTGTACTTCAGGTGAAGGCTTACAGAACAAATAGTTTCTCATGAAACAGTAGTACACATGTTGTTTTATGACATTGGTTAACAACCCCACAACATGTCAACTCTCTAACTTCTCAACCTTTTTTTTTTTTTTTGGTGAAAAGACACATAGCCAAAGATACACCATTTCGAAAATTTCTACATACGCAGTCAAGTGACATTGACTACCTCTTCCAATTGTGCTGTTATTCTCACTTAAGATGAAGGCTTACAGAACAAAATAGTTTCTCATTTAACAGTTACTACAAATGTTGCCCTATGACAAAGGTTAACAATCTCACAACACATCAACAATATCCTTACTCAACCTTGGGTTCCCTATCACCAGCTTCCTTGTCCCCTTCTGCCTTCTGACCCTTGTCACTGGACTCCTGTACCTCGTTAGTCTCATTTGGTTTTACGGGGCTGTCCACTCCCAGGCTGAACAGTGAACCTCGGAGGTAACTTCACCACTGAGCTAAAAGGGTGTCTGGGGGCCATACTCTCGGGGTTTCTCCAGTCTCCGTTAGGCCAGTAAATCTGGTCTTTTTTTGTGAGATAGAATTATGTTCTACATCCTTCAACAGCTCTGTCCAGAACCCTCTGTTGTGATCCTGGTCAGAGCAGTCTGTGGTGGTAGCCGGGCACCATCTAGCTTTACTGGACTCAGTCTGGAGGCCTTGGTAGCTGTGGACAGTTAGTCCTTTGAACTAATCTTTTCCTTGTATCCTGTTCTCTTCATTCTCCCTTGCTCCCGAAGGGATGAGACCAGTGGAGTATCTTAGATGGCCGCTCACAGGCTTTTAAGACCCCAGACACTACTTACCAAGGTAGAATGCAGAGCATTGTCTTTATAAGCTCTGTCATGCCACTTCATTCCTTTTTATGGCCATATAACATTCCACTGTATGGATATACTGCATTTTATTTATCCATTCATCAGTTGATAGATATTTGGGTAGTATATACTTTTTGGCTATTGTAAATAACGCTCTTACGAGTATTCACTTACATTTTTTTACGTGGGCATATGTTTTCAATTCTCTTGGGTGCATTTATACATAGGAGTGAAATTGTTGGGCAACATGATAACTCTCTATTTAACAATTTGAGGACCTGAGAAATTGTTTTCCAGAGTGGGTCTACCATTTTTCAATCCCACCAACAGTGTACGCGAGTTCCATTTTCCTTCCATCCTTGTCAACAGTTGTTATTGTCTGTCTTTGATTATAACCATCCTGGTGGGTGTGAAGTGGCATCCCACTGTGGTTTTGATTCACGTTGCCTCGATGGCTAAGGATGTTGAGCATCTTTTCGTGTGCTTGTTGGTCATTTGCGTATTATTGGAGAAATGTCTATTCAAATCCTTTGCCCATCTTTCAATTGGGTTATTTGTCTTTCATTGTTGTCCCTTTACTTTTTCAGCCAGATTAAGTTGTATTTGTTTCTTAGCCTTGGGTGTAATTTCCTGGCAAGACTCTTCTGATACCACTCCCCTCTGTTCTTATTCTAGACTTCTCAGTACTCACTCTGCTATATTAGACTTGTCTGTTACCACCACTATTCCTTGAGGTCAAGGATAGTGTCCTTGATCTTTATAGGTTCAGCCCTTAGCACACAGCCAGCCATATGCACTCAATAAAAGCGTGAAGAAATGTAGTTCAGCCATTTAGATTATGGTGTCGATGAATACAAGGTTCTGGGTTTGCTACCCATGATAGTTATTTGGCTTCAGCTGGGAAAAAAATGGCAATAAAGAGTTTGCAGAGTGACACTTACAGAATCTCTGTTCTCCCTGCCCTCCGTTTTATAAATACAGGCTGTTGGTAACAAGGAAAGAGTCTGCGTGACTCAGATAAGAACATCTCCGCTGCAGGGCAAATAACTCGGATTCCATCAAGTAGGATTGTCACCTTGTATATAAAGGGCAGCAAACCATTATTATTGCCTGCTGGAGAGAAAAACAGGCATTGAGGGAGCTGGTCTCCCGTGGGACTGACTTGATTACTGGGTTACTCCTTGCATGGGAATGTTTTAAGTTTGTGGCGTCTTTCCCCTCCGAGTTCATTGGGAGGCAGTTGGGTGTCATGGTGACGAGTGTGGATGTTTCATGCTGGTCAGAATACTGGCTGTAGGAAACTTTGGGCACATGGCTTAACTTAAGAGGACCTCAGGTTCCACATCTGTAAAACAGGGATAATAAAGCCCACATCAGAGAGTTCTTGTGAAAGCGTCTCATTTGACGTAAATGCTCAGCAGAGGGTGTGGAAGCTCAATAAGTGGTGGTGGTTGCCATTATTATTTTTTGTTTCTTATCGCTTTGATGGTAACTTTGTTTTTCTGACTCCTGGCTGCTCTTACTTTAACTCACTTTCCGTCTTGGTTCTTCCAAGTACCTTTTGTCAGATTTAGCCTTGTCAGGTGGTCCCTGGGTGGTGCAGATGGTTAAAGCGCTTGGCTACTAACTGAAAGGTTGGCGATTTGAATCCACTCGGAGGTGCCTTGGAAGAAAGGCCTGGCTATCTGCTTCCGAAAGGCTGCAGCCTTGCAAACCCCGTGGAATGTAGTTGTGCTCTGCACACACCGGTCGTTGGAGTTGACTCGTGGGCACCTAATTCAGCATTGTCAGTGAAGATGTGTTTTGCCCAAGGAAGACCCTTATCTGGATCTTGGGTTTGCCATGTTTTATTTTGATTATACACTTAAGCCAGAAATTCTTTTTTAAAAACCGAAAGGTCTGAATCTCTTTCCATCCCCACCCTCCTTGGCTTGTGATAAAATGTGACCAAGATTAGAATCTTGACCACAGCTCAGTAATTAAGGTGAATCATGTTCTAGAGCATATGACAGATAAACCAGCCTGTAAACACATACTTTCTGAAGAAGATCGTATCCAGGGCCTCTGAAGTATCTCCCTGCCTGTGGGTAGATTATTGCTCAGTATGCTGGTGAATGCTCTCCTGTCATCCAGAATCACAGGACCTGTAGATAGTTTCAAGTTGATGTGTTTTGTAACATGGTAAGGGGGAGTTGATTTGTTCTTTCAGTCAACCAGTTGTAGCTTTTGAGCACCCATTGTAGGAAGGAGCACTATAGGTTCTTTGGGAGAAGGAAGATACCACAAAAGTAGGATGGGGGCGGTGGTGGTTTGGTGGTAGAAATCTTTCACCTTCCATGTGGTAGAAATCTATCGCCTTCCATGTGGCAGACTCGGGTTTGATTCCCAGCCAATGCACCTCCTGCGCAGTCTCTGCCTGTCTGTCAGTGGAGGCTGGAGTGTTGCTTTGATGCTGAACAGGTCTCGGTAGAGCTTCCAGACTAAGACAGACTAGGAAGAAAGGCCTGGCTATCTACTTCTGGAAAGCAGCCAGTGAAAACCCTATGGATCACAATGGTCTGCTGTGCAATTAATCATGGGGGAGCAGCACTGGGCAGCATTTCATTCCATGGTGCAAGGGGTCACCATGATTTGGGGGCTGACTTGATGGCAGCTAACAATAGTAACAACAGAA
Organism: Trichechus manatus latirostris; assembly: GCF_000243295.1. Lineage (NCBI taxonomy): Eukaryota > Metazoa > Chordata > Mammalia > Sirenia > Trichechidae > Trichechus > Trichechus manatus. The sequence continues at coordinate 9,170,469 of NW_004443976.1, forward strand.
GTAGGGAGCTCTGCCTGCGTCCCATGCCCTGCCTACTGCAACCTTTAATCTAGTCCTTTAAGATAACACCTGTAAGGGTCTCTGCCCATCCTTTGTGACAACTCCATTAGCCAGGGAACAACCCGCATGGAGAATAGGGCAGAGAACGTCTTCCCTGCTTTGAAAAACAGAGGCAATAGAGTTGTGAACCTTCCAAAGGAGTTTGCTTGCCCCTTTAGCCAGATTACTAGTGCAAGGTGATTGCGGATTTGGGATCAGCCACAGTGAACTGGTGTTTATGGACGTTCATGCAGAGAAGTATGTGGCAGGACTATATATGCCTTTGAGGAGCCCTATCACGGAGGTGGCCGTGAGGGAAAATAGCCAGGATGAAGATATAGTCAAGCTTCTTCCTCATCTTTGCCTCTGTGTGGAGCCATTCCTAGTATATTTGGGGGTGGAGATCCTGCAGGTCCCTGGATGGCTCAAACAGTTAAAAGCTTGTCTACCAACCCAAAGGTTGGAGGTTTGAATTCATCCAGTGACGCCTCGGAAGAAAGATCTGACGATCTCCTTCCAAAAAATCAGCCATTGAAAACCTCATGGAGCACAGTTCTACTCTGACACACACGGGATTGCCACGAGTCGAGGTTAACTCCGTGGCAATGAGTGTTTTTGGTTTGCGGGTCCTGCCAGCAGAGGAGATGTTGGGAAAGGGCTCGGCCAAGGCATTTCCAGGTCCTCTGGGAGGGCTGTAGCGCCAGCTCTGCCTGAGCTCTTTGCCCATTGCCCCTGACTCGGCCCCTGACCCAGCAGACAGTGATGCCCGGATGTGAATGAGGGGCAGGGGAGCCAGGGCTTGTCTGAGGTCTCTGGTCTCCCAGTCTTGCTGTTTGCTAGTGAACCCACAGCTGCCTGTCATGCCACTCTCTTGCCCACTGAGCTGTGGCCAGGCCCTCGATCACTCCTTTCCCTTTCAGAATGACTTCAGGGGACTCCTCCAGGAAACCCTCCGGCTCTGTGGGACAGCGTGGAAAAGCACAGTATTCTGTGATGCTCAATTCCAGCATTCCTCTCTGCTGTCAGCGTTGCTCTGGGGTGGTGCCCGCGGAAATCATGCCACTGTGGTGGCTTGCCGGGGTGGCTGGGGTGCTTTGTTCCTCTGGGTGGCTGGTCTGCTTTATTATTAGTCTTGAGGAAATGATTTCTATGACAAGAAGGTGTAAATTATGCTTCACTGCAAATCATCGAGACTACATATATATTCAGCTACAGCTGCAAGTCTTGCAAATGAGGACGGATGTGAGGTGCGGACAAGTTGGAAAGGGTTACAGTGCGGACCTGCAGCTGGTGTGATTGATAATCACAGCGTCACCTCTGCTTGGCTTTCTCATCGTTCTGGGAGGCTTTACCCCAAGGAGAAGGCTGGAGGCCCACAGGTTGAAGGTAACAGACATCCCCCAGTGTCTTAGTTACCTAGTGCTGTTTTGATAGGAATACTGCAAGTGGGTAGTTTTAAAGAACAGAAATTTGTTTTCTTACGGTTCAGGAGGCTAGAAGTCTGAATTCAGGGCACCATCTCTAGGGTAAGGTGCTTTCTCTGTCGGCTCTGGGGAAGATCCTTGTCTCAGTTTCTGTAGCCCCAGCGTTCCTTGGCTCCTTGGTGATCTTCACAGGTGCTTCTCTCTCCCCCAGTTGGTGCTCACTCATCTCTGTATCTCTGTTGCTCCTTAGAACTCAGCAGTGATTAGCTTTAGGACACATCTTACACTGATATGGCCTCATTAACATAACAGAGAAAACCCCATTCACAAATGGGATTACAGCCAGAGGTATGGAAAAAAACAATCAAATCATTTGCCATTGAGCTGATTCTGACTCATGATGACCCCATGTGTTACAGAGAAGAACTGCTCCATAGGATTTTCTTGGCTGTCATCTTTATGGTAGCAGATCGTCAGGCCTTTCGTCAGTCTATTAACACCCAAGAATGGGTAAGTTCCTTGTTAACCTCATCCTTAGTAAATATCCTTAGTATCTTTTATTTCCACTGATCCAAGAACCCAGGCTTGGGCCTACACGTGACCACCAGTGGCGTCCTCCAAAAACTCAGGTCCAGCAAAGTCATCTGCTTAAAATCTCCACTGGCTCCCACCGCCCAGAGCATCCAGGCACTCCTTACCTGGGCATACAAGATGCCCTACAAATGACCTCACCTCCCTCCCTGGCCTCTGCACATTCCTGTTTCTGATGTTACACTCTCAGCTGGGCTTCTTGCCAGTCTCAGAACCACTGTGCCCTCCGGCACACACGTTGATGTCTCTGTGCCTTGATGCAGACTGCCGCCTCTGTCCGGGAGTCCCTTTCCCCTCATTTCTGCCTGGGGAACGGTCAGTCCATCCAGACCCAGCCCAGATGTACCTTACTCCGGGTGACCTTTGATCTCTCCCAGGCAGCAGAGTTGGTCATTTCTTCCTCTGGCGTCTGCAGGACTTACCTCGTGCTCCTGTGATGGTACTTGCATATTATACTGCAATTTCTTGTTTATGTGACTGTTTCCCCCACACACCCGAGCTCCCTGGGGACAGGAAACCTGCTTTATAAATCTTTGTAACTGCTTTGGCCTCACACAGTACTTGGCATCTATGAACTCTGGCTCGCTAAATATTGGATGGCTGGCTTACTGCGTGGACGGATGCATGGGTGAGTTAATGAGGATAAAGAGAGCTTTTGCCTTAAAGAGCTGGGCACATCTTGCTCTGATTTTGGCTCGTGGCTTAAGCGGCCTTTCTCTGAAAAGGCATGGATGGCCTTGGTGAAGTTTGGGTCATGGAAGGCCAAGATTGGAAAGGGTGGCACTGGGAAGGGATACAGCCAGGTCAGCTCAGATTGCCAGACATCTGAGTCAGGCCACTGGGTCTTGGGGAACAAAGCTCTTTGGGCTGCAGGAGAGGACACCAGGAGTGCGAGGGTGAAAGACGAGCAGGTGTCCTTGGAGTGGTCCTCTCTCCCTACCCCTGCTTCTCTGCACAGGGGCTGCAGTTGGGAGCAGCTGAGGGCTCTGTGGACAGCCACCAGGAGCACTGGGTTCTAAGTGTAGGACATCACTCCCTCCCCCCACTTATTGGCCCTTTGATCTTACAAAATTCACTTTAAAATCTTTGACCTTCAGTTTCTTCAAAAGGGCTGGTAACACCCGTTTTGCCTGCCTCTCCAGGTGATAACAAGGATTTCAAGGTGACAGTGGGTATGAAGTTGCTTTAAATCCTGGGGATGCTGAGGATGAATACATGCTGTGACAGGAGCCTGTGCAGGAGGGAGAGAGGAGGGAGTCTGGTTTGGTGCTCATGGACCCAGCTGTTCCGACCCTCCTGGGTGGCCTTGTCCTAACCTCTCACCCCTCTGCTGTGGTCAGCCTTCCCCACTGGTCCCTTTAATGTTGCTTCTGAGACCTCCTCCGAGACTGCTGTGTCCCCTTCTTTGTCGTTATTAGCTGCCATCGAGTTGGCCCTGACTCATGACGACCCCTTGCACGATAGAATGGAATACTGAGTGGTCTTGCACCGTCTGCGTGATTGGTTGCTGTTGAAATTCTTGGCCCAGCCAAGCTTTAACCATTTGAAGTAAGAGCTTTGTCACCCTCACTGCCTCCTTCTGTCCTTCTGTGCTGTCCTTCAGTTGAGCTGCTACAAGGTGTCAGGCAAGTTCTAGGTTCTGGGGATGCAGCCGTGAAGGAGACTGGACAAGACTTGTGGGTCTATCAGGAACCAGGCGAGTGATGGGGAGTGTCTTAGTCATTTAGTGCTGCTGTAATAGAAATACTGGAGAAATTTATCCTCTCACAGTCTAGGAGGCTAGAAGTCTGAATTCAGGGCACCCGCTCCAGGGTTAGGCTTTCTCTTTCTGTTGGCTCTGGGGGAAGGTGCTTGTCATCAATCTTCGCTTAGGTCTAGGAGTTTCTCAGCACAGGGACCCCATGTCCAAAGGATGTGCTCTTTTCCTGGCTCTTCTTTCTTGATGTATGAGGTCCCTCTCCTGTCTGCTCTCTTCTCTCTTTTATGTCTCAAAAGAAATTGACTCAAGATACAGCTTAATGCTATACATTTGTGTCCTGCGTGATTAACATAACTGCCTCTAATCCTGCCTCATTAACATCACAGAGGTAAGATTTACAACACATCTGATCACAAATTAGAGGACAAACGTACAATACTGGGAATCATAACTAGCCAAGTTGACACACATTTTGGGGGGACACAATTAAATCTATAACACTGGGTTTCACCCAGTGCAATGGGGGAGCCCTGAGGAGGCAGCCAGGGTGATGGGGGTACTTAGGACACTTACCAGGATTTGGGTGGGGGACTTATTTACGTAGTTCTGCATGGGGTTGAAACCTTGAGAAAATTTCCAGAAAGCACTGTGCTTGTCCTAATTTTTTCTCCTTAAACCTTACCCCTAGCTAACAGCTAACAGCTGTCTATTTTATTTATTGACCTTATGTATTGTGTTTCTCCTTCATGAGAATGTGAAGCCCACCAGGGCAGAGCTGTGTGTCTGGTTTGTTTGCTGCAGGATACTGGGACTTGGTACAGTTGGTGGCACATATAGGAACTGGGTACGTGTCTCTTGGATGAATTCTGCCTGAAACAGTGGTGTGAAGTCAAATTCCTCATTCTGAGCCCCAATCCAGAAATTTTAATTAAAATACCTGGTATTCCTCATCTGGATCTCTGCTTAGAGCCAGTTCTACGAGCGGACTTGCTGTTGGTTGTACACTCCTTGTTCCATCACTGTCCCTAATCTCTACCAAGTCACCAAATGTGTTAGAAATTAGAGAAGAAAGGTTCATTTGTTAGTTTTTGTCTACCCTTGGTGGACTGCGCTGCAGATTATATTAAACTAGGTCACACCAGCCAGTGTGTTTGAACGTATTTGCCTCCATAGGATTAATTCAGTGAGGGCAAAGACTGGTGTCTTGGTCACTCCAGTGTCCCCGCACAGGTACCTGTGACAGTGCCTAGCCCCCAATTTTTTAATATTTGGGGAATGAACGATTCAGTCAATAAAACCAGTAAAGACCAGTTGCCACCAACTCAACTCCGACTCATAGTGACTCCATGTGTGTCAGAGTAGAACTGTGCTCCACAGGGTTTTCAGTGACTGGTTTTCCAGAACTGGATCACCAGGACTTTCTTCCAAGGTGCCTCGGAGTGGATTTAAACCTCCAACCTTCCAGTTAGCAGCCGAGCACATTAACCATTTGCACCACCCAGGGGCACCAGTCAATAAAAGGACAGATAAAGTAAATGCTGAGCAGTTGGGACCATTCTCAGTGGGATCAGCTGGTCTTTCTCCAGGGATATCCACCCCATTGCAAACTTGCTCTACCCCATTTTTCTTTCCAGGCTGCTGCTGGTGGTTCTTTCTTTGTCTACAGCGTCCAACCAGTGTCAGGGACCAGTAAAAACCCACCAGACCAGTTGCCATCGAGTTGATTCTGACTCATGGTGACCCCTTCTGTGCAGAATAGAACTGTACTCCATAGGGTTCTCAAGGCTGGGACTGTGACCTTTGGGAAGCAGATCACCAAGCCTTTCTTCCGAGGTACCTGGGGGAGGATTTGAACCGCCAACATTTCAGTTAGTGGTCAAGTGCATAACCGTGTGCGCCACCCCGGGGACTCCTCATGTGGGAGGCGAGGTCTCCTTTCCTAAGTGCAGGACTCCTGACCCGCTGTGCAGGGAGACTCCTTGACTTTGAGCATCCCGTGACTTGCCTGCGAATCTTCGGTTATCCCCCTTTCTTCTACTCTGTGCCTAACTTTCTCTTCATCTACCTTTTCTGTCTGCAGCTCTGCCTCCACACGCTCTTTCGTCCCCTGTTGAGACTGTGCAGGTGAGCGGTAATTGGAAAAATACTGGTTGAGAAGTCAGAAAACAGTCTCACCATCTGGCTCTGGCTCATCCCGGCCTCAGTTTGCTTGTTTCCTAAATGGATGTAAAAATCCCTGCCTTGCTTTTTCAGCCCTGCAGAATGTTGTAGAAGGCACAAATCCTAGAGTGTGCATTTAAGCCCCTCCTGAGCTGGAGGGTCACATGTCAGATGCTAGTTACTGATGTTCCTCATTTGTCAGTTTGATTTTCTGTTTTTTCCCCCCCACTTCCTCTTTTCTCCTTTCGCTAATGCTGCACTTGAATTCCCTTTTCCTTTCTTGTTTCCTCTCTTTTCAGCCTGAAAGTGTAGTAGAGAGGATTCTGTGCAAGTGTCACGCAGGAAGTGAATAAGATGACTGGATGTCACCGGGGTCAGCCTTGGGAAGGGCAGGGCAAGTTACAGAGGAAGGTGGTTGGCAGGCTTGGCGGGTGAGGGGGTGAAGTCAGCCCTGGCTGGGCCTGAGGACCGGGAATGTGGACCACAACGGTGGTGTCATCTCATCTGGCCTGGATTTACAGACTTGGTGTACAGACAGTGCTTAGGCCTTTTGCGGTCCAGGAAGTAGCCAGATTGATGGATACTTAGGCAGATAGTAGAATCTAAACAAGCAGCCCCAAGGGACACTTGGGGGGAAGCAGCAGACGGAGGTGTGTGCTTTTCTTGGTATGTCACTTGGCAAATGCTAAGTCTTCTGCAGTCCTGTATTATTTTCCCAGTTCAGGTTGAAGCTCCTTGAAGGCAAGGGCAGTGTCTGTCTTTTATTTCTCCTCATAGTGCTTGTTCCTGGTGTCCCTCAATCTTTCTGAATATTATTGTTGTTAGCTGCCATTGAGTTGGAGCCCAACTCATGGTGACCCCATGCACAGCAGACGCTGCCAGGTCCTCTGCCATCCCCATGATCGTTTGTGGATTAGACTGTTGTGACCCATAGGGTTTTCACTGACTGATTTTCAGAAGTAGATCACTAGGCCTTTTTCCCTAGTCCATGTGAGTCTGGAAGCTTCACTGAAATCTGTTTAGCATCATAGCAAGACGCAAGCCTCCACTTTCAAATGGGTGATGGCTGCCCATCAGGTGCATTGTCTGAGAACTGAACCTGGATCTCCCACATGGAGGACAAGAATTCTACTACTGAGCCACAGGTGCCCCCATTCTGAACATACCCATTGCATCAAGTCAACTCCAACTCCTAGCGACCCTATAGGAAGGACAGAGTGGAACTGCCCCATAGGGTTTCCAAGCCTGTAAATCTTGGAAGCAGACTGCCGTACCTTCCTCTCTAGGAGCAGCTGGTGGGACCTTGTGACGCTGAATTATCTAATAATAACAACTTCTTTTGGTTAGTGCTATAGTGGGTACCCAGGACTTTGACCGAGGATTTCCCATCTAAGCGAGCAGCCTGGCAAGGTGGAGTCCGTTTCTCAGATAAAGTCACTTAAGGCTCAGAGAGGTTAAGGAACTTGCTAAGGATACACAGCCAGCCAGAGGTGTTTCCTGCTGGGGTCCAGTGCTCTCCATTGCCTCACCTTCCCTGACTGAGACTGTCTGGTTTTTATAGCGGGTAAGAACCATGTGGCGGCACTTATTTAGGGAGATGGGAAGTGAATACTCATGCATCTGGACCTCGTTCGTTTTTGAGATTTTTTTTTTAAACATCTTAGAATTTTCAAGTCCAGAAGAAGTTCTGTAAAAGTTGCAAGTGGCCTTTCCTATTCCTCAAGCAGTATAGATCCCTCATTTCTCGACAAACCTCACAGAAGTTTAAAGGAAAGCTGGTTTCCTGCTAAATTGGTGTGTTCCGCATTTGCTACCAGAGCGTGTGATTTAAGGAACTGTTGTCACACTTGGTGACAGGCATGGAGCCAGCTCAGAATGCAAGTGTAGCTTGGGATAGGATTCCGGTTCACTGTTGGAGCCCTGCATTGGACTGAGTTACTGAAAAGTCTGGCTCAGACTGGATCTGACAGGAGGGACCAGGGTGTTCAAGTGAGTAAGCCCAGGGAAAGCTTGCCCAGAGGAAATTCAGTCAAGATGTTCGATTTCAGCACCTCTGGTTTTCTTCCAAAGCAGAAGAGGAAAGGATTCTGACTTCAGGGATGAAGGAAGTGTCAGGATTTCTCGTGAATGGAGCTCAGGGTTTGGTGGAGCCTAGATTTTTTTGTGGCTCAGGTGAAGCTAAAAATCCAGTTGCCGGCGATCCCATGTATGTCAGAGTAGAGCTGTACTCCATAGGGTTTTCAGTGGCTGATTTTTCAGAAGTAGATTGCCAGGCCTTTCTTCCGAGGCACTCTTGGTGGACTTGAACCTCCAACCTTTTTGGTTAGCAGCCAAGTGCGTTAACCCTTTGCACCACCCAGGGCACCAGGTGAAGGTAGGGAGAGAAAAACTGGTACCTGTCAGTGGGGGTGGGCTTTTGCTCTTGGCTGAGCCCTCAGCCATTTGCTGAACTTAGAAAACACGTGACCACCAGTGGTGTTGGCTCGCTGCACCACAGGAAGTGCCCGCTAGCCTTTGAGATGTTCAGGGACCTGCGGTGGTAGTGTGTATGGATTTTATTTTTAAGCTCAGAGACCTTCCATGAAGGTCAGAGAATCGCTGGTTATAGGATATAATGTGAAAAGGGCACTTCCTTCATGCGGCAACCTTTGGCACCTTAATAAGGTAAGGGGTTTGTTCGTTGAACAAGTGCCCATTGAGCTCCTACTGTGTGTTCCAGCTTGAAGCTGGAGATTCAGTAGTGAACAGAGACGGCGATTGCTGCAGTCAGAGAGCTGACATTCTGGTGGGGGGCAGAGGGGGCGACAGACAGTGAACAAAACTAGGTAAGCTATGTAGCAATTTTGTTACTCTTGTTACTTGTCAGTAGGCTCTCAGTTGTGGTGACCTTATGTATAAGGTCCGTGAACACTCCTGCTCCAGCGAAACACTCTAGAATGGAATGACGCCTGGTCCTGGGCCATCATCACAATTGTTGGTATGCTCGCATCCATTGTTGTGACCACTCTGTGTTTTTTTTTGCTTTTCAAAAACTTTTATTGTGCTTTAGGTGAAAGTTTACAACTGAAGTTAGTTTCTCATACAAAAATTTATACACATATTGTTATGTGACCCTAGTTGCTATCACTGTAATGTGACGGCACACTCCCCCTTTCCCCCCCGGGTTTCCCGTGTCCATTCAACCAGCTCCTGTCCCTTTCTGCCTTCTCATCTCGCCTCTGGACAGGAGCTGCCCATTTAGTCTTGTGTGTCTACTTGAACTAAGAAGCACACTCTTTAACGAGTATTATTTTACGTTTTATAGTCCAGTCTGTGTCTGAAGAGTTGGCTTCGGGAATGGTTTTAGTTCTGGTTTAACAGAAAGTTTGGGGGCCGTGTCTCCTGAGGTTTCTCTAATCTCAGTCAGACCATTAAGACTGGTCTTTTTATGTGAATTTGAGTTCTTCACCCCACTTTTCTCCTGCTCCATCAGGACTCTCTGCTGTGGTCCCTGTCAGGGCGATGATTGGTGGTAGTCAGGCACCATCTAGTTCTTCTGGTCTCAGGCTGATGGAGTCTCTCGTTTATGTGGCCCTTTCTTTCTCTTGGGCTAATATTTTCCTTGTGTCTGGTGTTCTTCATTCTCCTTTGTTCCAGGTAGGTTGGGACCAATTGATGCATCTTAGATGTGACCACTCTGTATTTTGAGTGCCTTCCAACCTAGAGACTCATCTTCTAGCACTATATCAGATAATATTCTGTTGTGGCCCGTAGGGCTTTCATTGGCTAATTTTTGGAAGTAGTTCACCAGCCCTTTCTTCCTAGTCTGTCTTACTCTGGAAGCTCTGCTGAAACTTGTTCACCATGGGTGATCCTGCTGGTATTTGAAATACTGATGGATAGCTTCCACCATCATGGCAATACTCAAGCCACCACAGTACAGCAGACTTACAGATGAGGGTGGATATGGTAATTTAGAGGTTTATAATTTTAAATTGAATGGTCCGAGAAGGTTTCACTGAGGAGAGGACATCTGAGCAAGGCCTTGTAAGTTATGAGGGAGCAAGGGTGTGGATTTCCAGAAGAGCATTCAAGCCAGTGCAGAAGTCGAGAGGGCTGAGCATAGCTGGATGTTCAGGGGATAGCAAGGAGGTGAGTGTGGGCAGAGAGAAGTGAGTGTGTGTGGGGTGAGTAGTAGTTGGAGATGGGGCAGTGAGCAATTGAGAGAGCTTCGTGAACAATTCGCTTTTACTCCAAGTGCCATGAGGAGCCATCGGAGGAGTCATTGAGCAGAGGAGTGACCTGGCTTAGCAACATTTACAAGGATTGCTCTGCTGCGGTGTTGGGAGTGGATTGTGGGGGTGGAGGAGAGCAAGGGTGAAAGGAGGGAGACTAATTAAGAGACTGTTAAAATAATCCAAGTGAGAGATGGCGGTGGCTTTGACCAGAGACATAGATGTTGAGGTGATTAACACAGTTGGATTTTGGATATATTTTGAAGGTTGTGCTAATGGGCTTTGGTGATGGATGGATATATAAGGTTTGAAAACGACATGAGGATGATTCCAAAGTTTTTGGCCTCAACAGCTAGAAAGAAGGAGCTGCTATTGAATAAGAAGGTGAGGACTGGAAGGAGCTTGGTTTTGGACATGTTTTTTAACTTTTAGATGCCTGTAGATAGCCAAGTCGTGAGATTGAGTAGACATTTGGAAAAATGCTTTTGAGTTCAGGGGATAAGTCTGGGCTGGAGATGTAAATTTGAAGTTATTATAATATAGATGGGCTTCAAGCCACCATATTGGATAAGATCACCTGGAGACTCAGGGTAGATAGATAAGAGGTCCAAAAATGGGGCCCTGTGGCACCCTGACAGTAAGAGGACAAGGGGGTAAGGAGAAAACCAACTTCATAGGAGAAGGAGGAGCCAGAGGAGGAGGAGGAAAACCAGGGGACCAGAACAACCTCTTATTAGGCTCTAAGAAGGCAGCCACGAAGTCATTGGGCATAGACCCTATCAGGATGTAGGACACACTAAGGGACACTTGCCAGGTCCTTGGGCGGCACAGATGGTTTGCACTCTACCGCTAACCAAAAGATTGGCGGTTTGAACCCACCCAGCGGTGCTGTGGAAGAAAGTCCTGGCGATATGCTTCTGAAAGGTCACAGCCATTGAAAACTCAATGGAGCACAGTGTACTGCTCTTACACATATGGGGTCGTCATGAATTGGAATCAGTTCAGCACAGCTGGTTAAGGGACACTTGGCACATCTGAGATAAGGCTTGCTGTCACTGAGATGCATATTTTCTGGTGCCATCAGCATCATTTTCAGTATAAGTATAAACAAACACAGACATTACCAGTTGCTGTCAAGTCGATTCCGACTCATAGCAACCCTATGTTTGCATTTCCTTTAACCCCATCCAGGCCTGACTGGCAGGCTGAGCCCACAGGAGATACTGTCCATGAGGTTTCACATGGTACTGAGAGTAGGTGGGAATTTTGTTGTCTTTTTTTAAATAATTCGTTTTTAATCACACAAGTAATACATGTATTAGAACATCCATTTTCAGTGGGGTTGATATCATCCGCAGTGAGGAGAAAATTTTTTCATGGAGGGCAAAAAATTTTTGGAAATTACAGTGCTTTGCGGGCCACAGTATATAAACAGATATCTTTGGAAGTAAAACTCTCATCGTGGGCAAGGGGTGGTGAGTGAGTGGGAAATAAATGTCTAAAAAGCTTGTGAGGGCGATAATGATAAAAGTTTGAGAAACCGCAAAATTAAGCTGAAGTCCCCTGTGACTACTTCCTCAGGCCCATGTGGACATACACCCTGATGGTTTTTGGGTTTAGATCTTTTTCTGAAGGAAATAACAGTAATGCATGTATTGTTTCTTAACTTCATTTTCTTTCACTCAATAATATATCCTGAAGTTATTTTCTTATTAGTACATGTCCATCAATTATTATTTATAATGTTGTTTTTAACTGCTGTGTGGTTGGCCCCAACTCGTGGGGACCCCATGCACCATGAAATGAAACACTGCCTGATCTTGCACCATCCCCATGATTGGTTGCAAATTGGACCATTGTGATCCAGAGGGTTTTTGTTGGCTTATTTTCAGAAGTCAATTGCCAGGCCTTTCTTCCTAGTTTGTCTTAGTCTGAAAGCTCTGCTGAAAGCTGTTCCGCCTCATAGCAATAAGCAACCTCCAGTGACAGACGGGGGCTGCACATTAGGTGTACTGGCTGAGAATTGAACCTGGAACTCCTGTATGGAAGGCGAGAATTCTACCACTGAACCATAGCTGTGCGTACTCCATAGGCTGAATGTAGCATTATTTCATATTCCTAACTGATGCATGTTGAAGGAGTTTCTATTTATCTCTTGCTATTAAAAACACTCGCAGTGTTTATTTTTGCACATGTGCACATGTTTGATGATTGTTTTATGAAGGTAGCAGAAGAGGAATTGCTGGGTCATAGGGCCAACAGCCCTCTGTTGTTGTTGTTGTTAGGTGCCATCAAGTCAGTTCCGAGTTGTAGTGACCCTCTGTACAACAGAACGAAACACTGCCTGGTCCTGCACCATCCTCATAATTGTTGTTATCTTTGAACCCATTGTTGCAGCCACTGTGTCAGTCCATCTTATTGACAGTCTTCCTCTTTTCCACTGACCCTCTGCTTTACCAAGCATGATGTCCTTCTCCAGGGACTGGTCCCTCCTGATAACATGTCCAAAGTACGTGAGACGAACTCTTGCCATCCTTGCTTCTAATGAGTGTTCTGGCTGTACTTCTTCCAAGACAGATTTGTTCATTCTTCTGGCAGTCCATGGTATATTCAGTATTCTTCACCAGCGTCATTTTTCAAAGGCATCATTTCTTCTTCGGTCTTCTTTATTCATTGTCCAACTTTTCCTGCACATGAGGCGATTGAAAATACCATGGCTTGGCTCCAGGTGCACCTTCATCCTCAAATGTCATATTTGCTTTTTAACACTTTAAAGAGGTCTTTTGCGACATATTTGCCCACTGCAATGCATCTTTTTGATTTCTTGACTGCTGCTTCCATGGGTATTGATTATGGATCCAAGTAAAACAAAATCCTTGACAACTTCAATCTTTTTTCTGTTTATCATGATGTTGCTTATTGGTCCAGTTGTGAGGATTTTTGTTTTCTTTATGTTGAGGTGTAATCCATACTGAAGGCTGTGGTCTTTGATCTTCGTCAGTAAGTGCTTCAAGTCCTCTTCACTTTCAGCAAGCAAGATTATATCATCTGCATATCACAGGTTGTTTTAATGAGTCTTCTTCTAATCCTGATGCCCTATTCTTCTTCATATAGTCCAGCTTTTCAGATTATTTAAGTATGGTGAAAGGATATAACCCTGATGCACACCTTTCCTGAATTTAAACCACAGAGTGTCCCTTTGTTCTGTTCGAAAGACTGCCTCTTGATCTGTGTACAGGTTCCTCATGAACACAGTTAAGTGTTCTGGAATTCCCATTCTTCGCAGTGTTATCCATAATTTGTTATGATCCACACAGTTGAATGCCTTTGCCTAGTCAATAAAACAAAGGTAAACATGTTTTTGGTATTCTCTGCTTTCAGCCAAGATCCATCTGACATCAGCAATGACATCCCTGGTTCCACGTCCTCTTCTGAATCCAGCTTGAGTTTCTGATAGTTTCCTGTCAATGTACTGCTGCCACTGCTTTTGGAATGATCTTCAGCAAAATTTTACTTGTGTGTGATACTAATGATATTGTTTAATAATTTCCGCATTCTGTTGGATCACTGTTTTTTGGAATGGGCACAAATATGGATCTCTTCCAGTCGGTTGGCCAGGTAACTGTCTTCGAAATTTCTTGGCATAGACGAGTGAGCGCTTCTAGCATTGCATCTGTTTGTTGAAACATCTCAGTTAGTATTGTGTCAATTCCTGGAGCCTTGTTTTTTGCCAGTTCCTTCAGTGCAGCTTGGACTTATTCTTTCAGAACCATCGGTTCTTGATCATACGCTACCTCCTGAAATGGGCTGAAATCTTTAGAATGGGAGGGAGAAAGGAAAGGCAACTGACATTTGCTGCATACCCATTTTGCTTCAGGCACCGTAACAGGTCCTTGGGGTACACTGTTCCCTTAATCTTTATGAGAGTTATATGAGATCAGTGTTTTTCATGCTTCACTCTAGTTATGGAGTCCCTGGGTGGTACAAATGGTCAACATACTCGGCTGCTAATTGAAAGGTTGGTGCAAGCCATCCAGAGGTGCCTCGGAAGAAAGCCCTGGTGATCTGCTTCCAAAAAATCAGCCACTGAAAACCCTAAGGAGCATAGTTTTACTCTGACACATATATGGTCATCTTGAATTGAAATTGACTTGACAGCAACTGGTTTTTACTCTAGCTCTGAGAAAACTCAAGCGTGGGGAGGTGAATTCACTTGTCTAAGGTCACACAGCAAGTAAGTGTCAGAGTGGAGATCTACTTGGAACTGGGTCTGTCCATAAGTGGGTGGATGGGATGGTGAGTGAGAGGCGCCTCGAGCCCTGGGCCTTTGATTGACTGCCTGCCTGGGGGCTGTCCAAGGGCCTGGCTTTATCAATGTGCCAGTCTTTTTTATTCAGTTATGGACACCTTATTTTTCAAAGGTTATAGTGCTTGAAGTTGTTCTTATTATAACTTAATGTTGTCATTATTATTTATCATTTTCACTGACTGATTAAACAGAATAGGCAAAATGTTTCTTTAGAAAAGTTAGTTCACAAATCATGAGGTAAAAAAGCAGGCTACAAAATACCATATACAATAAAATTCCAAGTTTGTGTTAACAAAATGCTGTGTATTTGTGTGTGTATATAAAAGAAAGTCTGGGAGAAGAGACATCAAAATGCCTACCGGTAGTTATTGCTGGGTGAAGGGATTATGGAAATGCTGAGTTCCTTCTTTGGGTTTTCCCTGGTTTGTCCCTCTCCCCAATTTCCTTCAAATAGCATGTATAAATATGGTAATCAGAAAAATGTAATTTATTCTAAAAGGGAAGCATCAATTAATACTTCATTAAAAAGGAAAAAAAGAAAAGGAAACGAGAGAGAGAAAAGAGGCATTTCCCTAATTTGACACAAACTCTGATGCCAGATAGTAAACTTTTTTTTTAAATTGTGATTTAAGTGAAAGTTTACGGTTTAAGTCAGTTTCTTATACAAAAATTTATATACACATTGCTCTGTGACCCTAGCTGCTCTCTGTATACTGTGACAGTACACTCCTCCTTTCCACCCCGGATTTCCCGTGTTCATTCAACCAGCTTCTGACCCTTTTTGCCTTCTCATCTCGCCTCCGGACAGGAGCTGCCCATTTAGTCTCATGTATCTACTTGAGCTAAGAAGCGCTCTCTTCACGAGTATCATTTTATGTCCAATAATCCAGTCTAATCTTTGAGGAGTTGGCTTCAGGAATGGTTTCAGTCCTGGGCTAACAGAGAGTCCAGGGGCCATGTCTTCTGGGGTCCCTCCAGGATCAGTCAGACCATTAAGTCTGGTCTTTTTACTAGAATTTGAGTTCTGCACCCCACTTTTCTCCTGCTCCGTCAGGGACTCCCTGTTGTGTTCCCTGTCAGGGCGGTCATTGGTGGTAGCTGGGCACCATCTAGTCTCTCTGGTGCCAGGCTAATGGAGTCTCTGGTTTATGTGGCCCTTCCTGTCTCTTGGGCTAGTATTTTCCTTGTGTCTTTGGTGTTCTTCATTCTCCTTTGCTCCAGGTGGGTTGGCACCAATTGATGTATCTTAGACGCCACTCACCAAAGTGGGATGCAGAACATTTTCTTAATAAACTTTGTTATGCCAGTTGTCCTAGATGTCCCCCAAAAACCATGGTCCCCAGACTCCTGCCCCTAGTACTCTGTCCCTCAAAGTGTTTGATTTTGTTCAGGAAACTTCTTAGCTTTTGGTTTAGTCCAGTTATACTGACTTCACCTGTATCATATGTTGTCCTTCCCTTCACCTAAGATAATTCTGATCTACTATCTAGTTAGTGAATACCCCTCTCCCTCCCTCTTCACCCTCATAACCATCAAAGAATGTTTTCTTCTGTGTTTAAACCATTTCTTGAGTTCTTATAATAGTGGTCTTATACAATATTTGACCTTTTGTGACTGACTAAATTCACTCAGCATAATGCTTTCCAGATTCCTCCCTGTTATGTTTCACAACTTCATCGTTGTTCTTTATCATTGTGTAGTATTCCACTGTGTGGATATACCATAATTTGATTATCCATTTGTCCATTGATGGGCACCTAGGTTGTTTCCATCTTTTTGCTATCATGAACAGTGCTGCAGTGAACATGGATGTGCATATATCTATTCGTGTGATGGCTCTTATTTCTCTAGGATATATTCCAAGGAGTGGGATTGCTGGATCGTATGGTACTTCTATTTCTAGCTTTTTAAGGAAGCGCCAAATCGATCTCCAAATTGGTTATACCATTTTACATTCCCACCTGCAGTTTATAAGTGTTCCAGTCTCTCCACGACCTCTCCAACATTTATTATTTTATGTTTTTTGGATTAATGCTAGCCTTGTTGGGGCGACATGGTATCTCATTGTAGTTTTGATTTGCATTTCTCTAATGGCCAATGATTGTGGGCATTTCCCTATGTATCTGGTAGCCACCTGAATGTCTTCTTTGGTGAAGTACCTGTTCATATCCTTTGCCCGTTTTTTAATTGGGTTATTGGTCTTTTTGTTGTTGAGGTTTTGCAGTATCTTGTAGATTTTAGAGGTTAGATGCTGATCAGATTTGTCAGAGCCAAAAATTTTTTCCCATCTGTAGGTTGTCTTTTTACTCTTTTGGTGAAGTCTTTTGATGAGCATAAGTGTTTGATTTTCAGGAGCTCCTGGTTATCTCGTTTCTCTTCTGGTGTTGTGAGTAATGTTTCATATTCTGTTTATGCCATGTATTACGGCTCCTGTTTTTTCTTGTGCCTATCTTTTCTTCTTTATCATTTTCAATTTTATATTTAGGTCTTTGATCCATTTTGAGTTAGTTTTTGTGCATGGTGTGAGATTTGGGACTTGTTTCATTTTTTTGCAGGTGGATATCCAGTCATGCCAGCACCATTTGTTAAAGAGACTGTCTTTTCTGCAATTAACAGACTTTGGGCCTTTGTCAAATATCAGCTCCTCATAGGTGTATGAATTTATGTCTGGATTCTCAATTCTGTTCCATTGGTCTATGTATCTGTTGCTGTACCAGTACCAGGCAGTTTTGACTACTGTGGTGGTAAAATAGGTTCTAAAATCAGGTAGTGTGAAGCCTCCCACTTTGTTCTTCTTCTTGAGTAATGCTTTACTTATCTGAGGCCTCTTCCTTTTCCATATGAAGTAGGTGGTTTGTTTTTCCATCTCATTAAAAAATGCCATTGGAATTTTGATCAGGTTTGCATTGTATCTGTAGATCGCTTTGGGTAGAATTGACGTGTTCACAATGTTGAGTCTTCCTATCCATGAGCAAGGTATGTTTTTCCAC
>NW_004443976.1:9188646-9223263 GCF_000243295.1 Trichechus manatus latirostris
TCAATGAATCTTCAACAATTCTCTCAGTATTTTCTGTCTTTTCCACTCCCACCCCCCTGCCCCGTTCTGGTACTCCAATCACTTGTAGGTTATTCCTCTTGATAGAATCCAACATAATTATTAGGGTTTCTTCATTTTTTTAAATTATTTTATGTGATTTTTCCTGAAATAAGTTAGTAAAGTTAGTATTAAGTGCTTTATCTTCGATCTCACTAATTCTGACTTCTGTTGCCTCAGTTCTGCTCCTATGACTTTCTGTTGAGTTGTCTAATTCTGAAATTTTTTTGTTAATCTTCTGGATTTCTGTTTGCTGTCTCTCTGTGGATTCTTGCAGCCTGTTAAACTTGTAATTGTGCTCTTCTATAATCTTACATTCCTCTGTTGCTTTGTCTGAGTGTTTCTTGGCTTATTCTGCATTTTGCCTGATCTCCTTCCTGATATCTTCAAGAGTTCTGTATATTAATCTTTTGTATTCTACCTCCAGTAATTCCAAGAAGTTCTCTTCCTCTGGAAGATTTCTTAATTCTTTGTTTTGGGAGCTTACTGAAGCCATCATGGTCTGCCTCTTTATGTGATTTGATATTGACTGTTATCTCCGAGCCATCAGTAAGTTATTACATTTATTTTATGTTTGCTTACTGTGTCCTAGCTTCTTGTTTTGTTGTTTTGATATACCCAAATAGGCTGCTCATTTGATTTTTGGCACCCTTGAAGCTGTAATGTCTTGTCACCCGGTGGTTAGATCTATTACTAGGTATGTGAGCCCAGGAATCTATTTACTTTTCTTATATGGATTCAGCTCAGGTAGCCAGGTAGTTGGTCACCAAGTATGTGGTGCAGACTCTCACATACAGTCCTAGACAGGCAGGGGTGATTGGAGTAGGCACAGGTACCTGGCTGAAGTAGGGGGTCATGCGCTGAACAAGGCTGGAGGCTGATGGCTGCCCCTGTGTGTCTGGGAGGAAAGCCTACCTTGTTCCCTAGAGCGGGTAGGTGTGTGGGTTTTGCAGCTGGACTATGGGCACCTAGTGCTGTTGGCTGTAAGGACTGTTAGGCACCACTTATTCTTGAACCTCTTCCTCAGGTGGCTAGCTGGCGTGGGTGGAGCCACCAGTCCTCAGGCACCTGATGTGGGTAGGTGAGGACCCTGCTTAATGGGCACAGCGGTGTCATATGTCACGAATCTACCACTCCACCATATAGCCGATGCAGTGAAGTTAGGCTTCAGGTATATACCCTGTTGTACTGTGGTAATGAGGGCCTATGCTGTTGAAATAGACCCACAGAGGTCTATGCAGGGGTGAAAGGCATTCAAAGTCCTGCCTCCCGATTGTAAACTTTAAGTGTTTATGGAAGTGAGATGAGTAGCTTCTTCTTTCTTCTTTATAAAATCAGAAGATACCAGCTTTCCAGTAGTCCTTGTCAAGAGTGAGTGGGGACAGTAGAGGGGTCCCAGGAAACTTGAAAGATAAATTAAGTTCTACAGATACATTCAGGACGTGACATCCAGGAGTGGTTCACACGTATGCAGCTCCCTCCTAGAGAGTAAGGCTTTCACGTGACTTTTTTTTTTTCCTTCCTGAAATCAGTCCACTGGGCCCTCTGAATGCACGCTGTGTGACTGGAACACCAGGAGCTCCTGCCTCCTCAGGCCTGGCTGCCAGAGCAGCCATTGTCATTTAACACAAGTGCTCAGCCAAGTCACTGCTCTTGCTGGCAGCTCTAGAGGGTCTCTAGCCTGTGCCTGGAGGACCGTTAACACTTTCCAAGGTAGCGCCCATGGAGAGATTCTGCTCCAATGCTAAGAAGGTGCTTTTGTGCAGCAGGTTGGCAAATGGCCATTTTATATTTGGCTTCACCATCTATCATTGGATCATTTGATTTAAATGTAAAACTTAATCTCTGGGTGGAAGAACCAAGATCTGTTGAGGTTAACTGTTGGTCATTCAGCTGGAATGTGTGGGAAGCTGAGTGTGTAGGGAGTTTTCCCAGTTCACTTACCGTGACCCGTGAGGTGCCCTCAAGTTCAAAGTCTGTAGCCTTTTGTTCCCACTGATATGGTAGAGTCCTGTTACAATGCTTGAGTTAAGGAACGAGGATGACACCTACTGTGGTAGACATCTCTCGTTTGTTGTCTCCTGTTTTCCCTGGTCTGGCAGTGACACCTCTGTTTATCTTTGGAGAACCAAAGATACTGCGGTTTAGTTGGAACTGGTACTATCCCTCAACTTGAAGGGGAGGCTCATTACCCAGGCTTGAACATTCAGAGCACTGGATCCCCCTGGCCACACTGATCCAGGAGTGGGCACGTGGCCCAAGCTGGCCCAGTAAGATTCCTCCCTAGGATTTTTTGCTGTAAAATTTGGGGGAGATGCCCCCCTCCCACACCTCATAGTTGTTAAGGCAGTCATAGGATAGCCATGCCGGCAGTCATGGAAATGGTATAGAACTGGACAGTGTTCCACTGTACATAGGGTCACAGTGACGGCAGCTAACAACAGCAGTGTAAACCTGGAGCTTCCATGCCGATCTTTGACAATACTTGGGGAGCATCTGAGACTGAAGCCAACAAGGAGGAAAACAGAGATGAGATAATATTGCTTGGGCCCCATAAGCAGCAGAAGGCAATGCACTGCTCAACCTCCAATTTATATGAGCCAATAAATACTGTCACCCCTCCACCCTCCATTTTCCATGGGAATGTGTTTGTGCACGTGTGTGTGGGAGGGAGTGTGTGTGTGTCTAAAGTGATTTGGTTTGGGTTTCTGTGGCTTGCAACCTACCATGCCCTGTCTAAATAGCTACATTATGAGATTTTCCATGTTACAGTAAGAGGAAGGCGCCACGTTGTGAACACTGTGATGTGATTTGCCTGCTGGCATGAACGCACACAGTTATCGTGAGGTTGTGGAGGCTGGGTGTGCAGTGGAGAGATGAATGAAGACTGGCAGGTGATAGAGTGCCTTTGCCCTGCCTGGCTGGAGAACCTTGGGCACGTCTCCGAACCTCTGTGAACCCCAGCTTCCAACATCTGCAAAGTGTGGGGATTAAACTAGTTGATCTTTGAAGTCTCTCCCAGCTCTATGATCCTGTAACAGTTTTACTTAATGCCTTTTTTTTTTTATTGTAGTGCTTTAAGTGGAAGTTTACAATTCAAGTTAATCTCTCATACAAAAATTTATACATAGATTGCTATGTGACCCCAGTTGCTCTCCCTATACTGTGACAGCACAGTCTTCCTTTCCACCCTTGATTTCCTGTGTCCATTCAGTCAGCTCCTGGCCCTTTCTGCCTCCTCATCTCACCTCCATACAGGAGCTGCCCGTTTAGTCTCGTGTATCTACTTGAGCTAAGAAGCACACTGTTCACAAGTATCATCTTCTGTCAAATAGTCCAGTCTAATCTTTGTCTGAAGAGTCGGCCTCAGGAATGGTTTCAGTTCTGGGCTAACAGAGAGTCTGGGGACCATGTCTTCTGGGGTCCCTTCAGTCTCAGTCAGACCACCAAGTCTGGTCTTTTTACTAGAATTTGAGTTCTACACCCTGCTTTTCTCCTGCTCCGTCAGGGACTGTCTGTTGTGTTCCCTGTCAGGGCAGTCATTGGTGGTACCCGGGTGCCATCTAGTTCTTCCGGTCTCAAGTTGATGAAGTCTCTGGTTTATGTGGCCCTTTCTGTCTCTTGGGCTAGCTAATATTTTCCTTGTGTCTTTGGTGTTCTTCATTCTCCTTTCTCCAGGTGGGTTGGGACCACTTGATGCATCTGAGATGGCCGCTTGCTAGCTTTTAAGACCCCAGATACCACTCACCAAAGTGGGATGCAGAACATTTTCTTAATAAACTTTATTATGCCAGTTGACCTAGACGTCCCCTGAAACCATGGTCCTTAGACACCCACCCCTGCTACTCTGTCCCTCGAAGTGGTTGGTTGTATTCAGGAAACTTCTTAGCTATGTTTTTATTTATATTACATTGTGGGAAAAAAATATATACAGCACTTGCCAGTTTGACATTTTTTACACGTCCAATTCAGTGACACCAGTTACATTCATCATAATGGGTGACCATCACCAGTATCCATTGCCATATTTCCCATCACCATAAACAGGTACGCACTGCTCCCTAAACGATGCCCCCTCTTCTTCTGCCTCCCGCTCCTGGTAATCATGAATAAACATTGGTCTGTATGCATTTGTCTGTTCTAGACATTTCACATAAGTGGGATCATACAATACTTGTCCTTTTGTGATTGACTTACTTCACTTAGCATAATGTTTCAGTGCCTGTGTTTTAAATGGATAATTTGAATAGGTTTAAAAACAAAAAATAAATTAAAATACCTACCAAACTCTAGATCTCTTCAAATTTCTTAAAGATGCTTTTTTTTTTTTCCTTATATAAGCGTCTAAATTAAAGTATAACCTATGTTATGTCCCTGAGTGGTGCATGTTAACATGCTTGACTCCTAACTGAAAGGTTGGAGGTTCAAATCCACATAGAGGTGCCTTGGAAGAAAGGCCCGGCAATCTACTTCTGAAAAATCAGCCACTGAAAACACTATAGAGCCCAGTTCTACTCTGACACTCATGGGGTTGCCGTGAGTTGGAATCACCTTGATGGCAATTGTTACTGGTAACCTACATACACAAGTGTGCTCAAATCATAAATGTACAGCTTGATGTATTTTCACAAACTGAGCACGCTCATGTCACAACCTTCCAGACCAGGACACAGAACCTTTCTAGCACCCCAGAAAACCTTTTATGTTCTCTCCAAGTCAGGAACCTCCTCCAAAGGTGGCTACCATTTTGCCTTCTGTACCATGTATTAGTTCTGCCTGCTTTTGAGTTTTATATAAATGGAAGCGTAGAGTGGGTACTCTTTTGGGATGGGGAAGTCTGACTTTTTTCAACTCAAGATAACGTTTGTGATGCTGAGCAAAATAAGTCAGTCACAAAAGGACAAATATTGTATGATCCCATTTATATGAAATATCTAGAATAGACAAGTGTTTAGAGACCAAAGTTTGTTGGTGGTCACCAGGGATGGGTAAGAGGGAGGGGAAAAGGAAGACACAATGCTTAGGGGACACTGAGCTTCTCTTACGGGTGAGGGAAAAATCTGGGAATGGTTAATGGTGATGGGTAAACAATACAATGAATGTAAGTAATGTCACTGAACTGTAGTTGTGAAGATTGTAGAAATGGCAAATGTTCTATTACCTATATACTTACCATAATAAAATAAAAAAAAAATGCCTTCTGTAAAGGATGAGGAAAAAAATATGTGAGATTTACCCATATTAAGGGTGTCAGTTCATTTCATTTTCATTGCTTTATAGCATATTGTTGTATGAATATACCACCAAATATCCATTCTCTGTTGGTGGACGTTTGGGTTGTTTGGGACTCTTATGAATAGTGCTGCCATGAACATTCATAACCATGTCTTTTGGTGATAGAAGTTCTCATATGTGTTGGGTGTCAACCTAGGAGTGGGATTGATGAGTCATAAGGTATGTGTGTGTTCAGCTTTGGCAAATACTCCCAAATAGTTTTCCAAAGTAGTTGTGCCATTTTTCACTCCTACCAGCAATGTCTGAGAGTTCCTGTTGTTCTACATCCTCGTCTACACTTGGTATTGTCAGTCTTTTCAATTTTAGCCAGCTGAGTGTGTAGTGGTATCACATTGAATGTCTGTATTTTGTCTTTACCTTTTTAATTAAAAATTTTCAACATTTTATTATTTCAAACCTACAGAAAAGTTGAAAGAATTTTACAGTGTGCACCCATATGCTCATCATTTAGATTCTGTCATTAACATTTTGTTATACTTGTTTGGAGTCCTGGTGGCGCAGTGGTTAAGCACTCAGCTGCTAATTAAAAAGACTGTGGTTGGAACCTACCAGTCGCTTGTGGGAGACAGATGTGATAGTCTCCTTCCTTAAAGATTTACAGCCTTGGAAACCCTATGGGGCAGTTCTATTCTGTTGGAACAGAGTCGACGGCAGTGGATTTTTTTATACTTGTTTTGACGTATCTGTCCCTCTAAGGAGCCCTGGTGGTGCAAATGGTTAAGCGCTCAGCTGCTAACCGAAAGATCAGTGGTTTGTACCTACCAGCTGCTGTGCAGGAAAAAAGACCCGGTGATCTGTAAAGATTACAGCCCGAGTCTCCCACCTGGAAGGTGAGAGTTCTTCCTCTACCACTGAACCATCAGTGCCTCATCTGCATACCTACAAATGCAACCCACAGCTCTGTCGGGATAGAGAACACCACCATCATCCTAGGCGTTGCTGCGTGCTCCTTCCTAGTTAATCTCCACCTCTTCCTCACCAGAAGCAACCATTGGCTGGATATATTTTTTAACTGTAGATTCACACTGTGGTTTTAATTTACATTTTCCTGATGCCCAGTGATGCTGAGCATCTTTTCATATGCACGTTTGGGTTTCCTCTTTTGTCAAATGCCCAAGGATAGCCTTTATATATATATATTTTTGAGGGCAAGGAAGAGTCTGATTGATTTGGGGGCAGAGGCATGGGAAACCTTGTCCCAAGGTGCCAGCCATTAAATTGCAAGTGAATTCTCACACCCTGCCAGACTTCCCAGAGTTAGGAGCAAGGAAATGCTGATTTGTTGAAAACTCCAGCAATTGGATAGAGCAGTGAAATTCTTAAGCACGCTGCTTGAAGCCTTATCTTCCGATCATTTCCAGTTATGTAACTTTCTTCCCAGTGACTGGCAGTCTAGCGGGAGAACTCACTGTCGTTAGCAGATTTAGACAGATTTGACCAACAGCTTCGAGAGGAAAGGTGGCTCTGACTCCCCGCATCCGTCAGATGTGGCTTCATAGCGAAAGACAAGGGTGTCGGTGCAAGAAGGATGTTCTCAGGGCAGCTTACCGAAGTGGATCTTTTAAAAAATTATTTCCCCTGTCAGATATGAGGTTGACAGGCCTTGCATTTCAGGGCTGTGGGGTTTGTGAGTAGTGAGTACTTCCTCCTTCTCCCTGGGGTCCTGTCCGTCTTACCCTGTGACTGGGACCTTATAGCCTTGTCATGAAGAATGGGCTAGGGTGAGGGGAGAAGTGGGGTACCCCATACTCTCATTTACCTTTCTGTTTCTTATCAGGTGCCATTTCCTGAAGGAGCCCTCACCAAGGCCTGGGAAGGAGGAGATAGTCACTAAAGTGTCTGAATCCCAAGGGCCCCAGGGCCCCAGGGCCCCTCTCCTCAGTGGTGGTGGTGTCTGAATTCTGCTATCGGAGGGTGTGTCAGTGAGGGGCGGGCAAGGAAACATGACTGTGGAGGTAATGGAGAGTTTAAAGATGGGACTGTCTATAGAGATGTGGGCAGGCTTCAGGGAAGCCAAACCTGCAAGGGTTGGGGAAGCAGGCCCAGAAGAGGCAAGGGGAGGGAGAAGTTCCGGGAACCTGGAGAGAGATGTCTGGAGCTATAGCAGTGCATGCCCGAAGGAAGTGTAGCTATAGGAAGAGTAACACAGCCACTGCCAACCCACAGCCTGCAGAGAGGGAAATACCCCAGCCTTATTCTTCTTCTGTCTTCTCATCTACCTGTATCTCCCATTGGCCAAACCAGCCTGGAAGCCAGCGGGCAAGGGCTCCTCAGATGCAGTCCTGCAGGTCAGCCTCTTGGTGCATAGGCCTGCAAGTAGAAAAGCCAAATGTAGATCCCCAGGGGCAAGCATGGAGTCACCAGCCCAGAGAGGTTTCAGACCTTCATCCCATGTTGTAATGCAAAAACATTTGCTCTGGGACAAAAGGTAGAGAAACAACCCAAGTATTCATCAACAGATGAAGGAATAAACAATGTGGTATATCCATACAATGGAATATTATTCAGCCATAAAAAGGAATAAAGTTATGGTTTATGCGACAGTATGGATGTACCTTGAAAACATCATGTTAAGTGAAATAAGTCAGGTACAAAAGGACTAATATTGTATAATCCCACTTGTATGAAATATTTAGAATAGGAAAATGCGACAGAGACCAAAGTTTGTTAGTGGTTACCATTGGCTGTGAGGAGGGCAGAGGGAGTTACTGCCGAAGGGGCCCTGAGGTTCTCTCTGGGGTGATGGAAACTTCTTGGAAATGGATAGGGGTGATGGTTGCACAACATGTTAAATGTGATTAATGTCACTGAATTGTACGCTTAAAAATGGTTAAAGTAGCAAGCTTTTTGTTATATATATTTTGCCACAATAAATTATTTAAAAATAGCAAAGTAACAAAACAAAACATACCTGTGGGTAGTTTGGAAGGGCACTTTGGCCTGGGAACTGACCTGAAATCAAATGCAGATATGTGGGGTGGGGGCCCTTGAACATCAGGACCCTTCCTTTGTTTGGGTTTAAATCAGAGGACATGGTGGAGGAAGGCAGTAATGGGCTGAGGCACCAAGAGGTGAGGACACAGGTAATTTGGAAGAATTTGGGATTCATTGGAGGAATTGCAGGTTTAGAACATGGGGGAGCCAGATGAGCTTCCAGGATGGAGGTAACCAGAGAAGTCTACTCTATAGCAAATATTATCAAGGACCAAAGGGAGACCTACAGAGAAGGAGCCCATGGGGGAGCCCATAATGTGTGCTAAGCAGGAGAAACTCATCTCAGCATTGGCGAAGAAGCCAGGTCACTGGGGAATGTGGCCTGCAGACCAGGAGTGGAGTTAGTGAACCCAGTCTCTAGGCTGGGATGTGGGAACAAGAAAGGAAGTACAATGTCCGAGAGCGCCTGGCAAGGCTGTTGAGTAGGTGAGCTCATGCTTCGGATGTGACTCTTCCTGGCAGATGCTTCTCCATGGCTGTGTAGCTAGTGGTTGTGAAGGTGAACTCTGGAACCAGAGTGCTAGGCTTGAATCCCAGTTCTGCCACTTGCTAGCTGAGAAATCGTGGGTGGGTTACTTACCCTCTCTGTGTCTCATCTGTCAAACCAGTTGCTGTTGACTTGACTCCAACTCATGGCTACCCTATGTGGGTCAGAGCAGAACTGTGTTCCGTAGGATTTTCAGTGCTGGTTTTTTGGAAGTAGGTCATCAGGTCTTTCTTCTAAGGCATCTGTGGGTGGACTTGAACCTCCAAATTTTGGTTAACAGCCAAGCATGTTAATCATTTGTACCACCCAGGGACTCCTCTCATCTGTAAACAGGGACCATTATTATACCTATTTCACAGGGTTGTTTTGAGGATCAAATGAGCAAATAGGCATAAAGTACTTAAAACAGTGCCATGCATAGTACCCAGGCAGTAAACGTTATCTATTAATATAATTTTTACTTAAAAAATACCATTGCTTGGGCCCTATCCATTAAACCAACATTTCTGGGAGGTTGGGGCTGGGCATTAGTATATTTTTAAAGCCCCCTAGATGTTTTTATTGTTTAGCTAGAGTTGCAAAGCACAGTTTTATGGCTTAACCTTCAAACTGTCTGACAGTCACAAAGGCTGCCTTTGAACTGGAAAGGACAAAGTGGGCTGTTCTGCTGGAGCCAATTTTGGGGTGGGGGTGGGAGGAAAAGATGAGTGGTACCACCAGGGAAGAGAAAATGGGAGGGAGACCATGATCCAAATTGATCCTTGAGATAGCAGTGGGAAATGAGCCAAGGAAATTGGCATGAGCCAACTTCTATTTGGAGGCTGGCCGTTTGTCACAGAGGCAGCTATTTAAAACTCACCAGTCATTTACACATTAGTATGAATAAGTTTATTAGGCCCTTTGGGTTCTGAATGGGGTGAAGTTGGGAGAGCATGTGGACATGGTTGTGGGAAGGAGGAGTGTTGGGTGGAAGTAGAGGAAGACTTTTTGTTTAAATATTTTGTTTCTCACCTTTGGAAGAGTTAGTGTTGCGGTAAGTTCTAGGGAAGGTCCCGGGGTGACATGAACGGTTTGCTTTTCAGCTCTTAACCGAAGAGTTGGTGGTTCGAACCCACCCACCGACACCGTGAAAAAGAATGCTGGTGATCTGCTTCTGTAAAGATTACAGCCAGTCTAAAATAGAGGCATTTGGGAGGGTAACGACTGTGTTGCCCGGGTTATAACTGTATTTAAATGAAATGCTACAGGAAGTTCACTGTAAGTTTTCTGTAGCTTTTTTGTTCTTTCTGTTTTTGATATCTTGCTTGTTTGCTTGCTTACTTTGTTAAAGACTACTTCCTAGTGAAATGCTAAAGCTGGTAATGGTTCTAAGATGAGGGGATGCCAGTCTGCCCCTAGTTGAGACAATCTGAAATCTGTGTGCTTCTTTGTGAACCATCAAGCCTAAGGCTGTGCTGAACAAGAATCAGTGCTTCTTTGCTGGGATTTTGCTCAATCCATTTTTTAGCAAAAGGTGATATTGGCTCAATCCGTTTAATCTAAATAGTTTCCCAGGAAATGTAGACTGTAACACAGATGATCTCTTTATGGATGGATATCTGGCTGCATTTTATTTTCATTCTTTTGTATTTTCACACATACTTGTTCACACACACATACACATTTCTCTGTAATGAATATATACTGCCCTTGTAAAGAGAATTGAAAATTATTTTAAAAACAAATAAATTAGAAATAATCTCAAAAAAAAAAAAAAGATTACAGCCAAGAAGACTCTTTGGAGCACAGCTCTACTCTGTATCACATGGGGTCGCCATGAGTCGGAATTGACTCGATGGCAACTTCTTTTTTTTTTTAAATAAGATCTAAGGGTGGAGGTTTCCATAAACTATTGGGATGGGTTCTGGGGTGTGTGTGTGTTTGTGTGTGTGTGTGCGTAGGTCAGGTTGTGGTTGAAGGGCACTTCACTTCATGAAGTGTTTCTGCAGAGCACAGCTCCTCTAGACCACAGTGGAATGAAGATGTTTTCAGCTGTAATGAAGATGTTGTCTAGCTGGCTGTGGAGCATCACTGATAGGCAGTGTAGTCCACTCGTTAAGAGCACAGGGAATACAGTGGGTTTGACGCCCTGTTTGCTTACTGTGACCTGTGGCAAGCTTTTTAAACCTCCCAGTGCCTCAGTCTCGTTGTTTGTGAAATGCGTTTAATAATGGTACTCATTTCATAGAATTGTGAGAATTAGATAAATGAGTTAATACAGGTAAAGAATTTAGAACAGTGGTTCATAGGTTTTAAAAAATGTATTATCTTTTTATGTCTTCGTTTTCACTGATTTCTTATGGAAGCCTTCTGTTCCAGATATTTCTGAAGAAATCTAACAAATGGCCACTTGTACTCTGGTTCGGCACGTCTGGCCCTTGTGTCTCCCTGTACCCTGCAGACTCCTTGTTGGGAAGTCTTTTTGATCATCCAGCCCTCGAGGCCTCTCCTTCTTTGGGAGGAAACACCTAAGTGGCACCTGTCATAGGTGCACCTGTTCAAGTGGCCCTGAATTGGCAGTTTTCAAGCATGTATGTCAAGATGGAGAGGTCCTTAAAGGCAGGGGTCATGCCTGTTTCTTCTGTGATTTCTCTGTAGAATTTAGTGTGGTCTCTTGTTCACTAGGCAGTGGCTACAAAGCACCAGGAGTGGGAATATGTACACTTGGGTTTACACCTTGGCTTTTATGGCCTCTTGAATGAGTCACTCGGTCTAGGTGGATCTTATTTTGTTATTTCAAAATTCATCTAATCGTTACAGGGAGCTGTAAGGGTTAAGAGATAATGTATGTGAAAACAGTTCTTACGCTAGGAGGTGATTATACTAACGGAAGTTACTCTTATTAATCCCCCTGTATTTCACTTGAGTGCTTTGGCTAATGCTGAGCACATAACGTTGTCGTCAGCTGCCGTCGAGTTGACTGACTCACGGCGACTCCCTGTACACAGAATGCCGTGAACGCTGCCTGGTCCTATGTCATAGTCACAATTGCCAGCATGTTTAAGTCTGTCTTTGTGGCCACTGTGCCAGTCCATCTCTCTGAGGGTCTCTCTTGTCCTCATTGGCCCTTTGCTTCACCAAACACGATGTTCTCCTCCAGCAATTGATCCCTCCTGATAATGCCTCTACAGCAGGTAAGTCAGATACTACTCTATTGTGATCCATTAGGTTTTCATTGGCTCATTTTTGGAAATAGATTGCCAAGCCTTTCTTCCTAGTCTTAGTCTGGAAGCTTTACTGAAACCTGTCTACCGTAGATAACCATGCTGGTATTTGACAAACTTCCGGTATGATAGCAACATGCAAGCCACCACAATATGGTAAACTGACACACAGGTGGTAGCGGCACATAATAGTTTCCCAATAAAAATCTGTTGGGTGGTTGATTGCTTTCTACAATGGATTACTGTTGCTTTTTTGGGGGTGGGGGAGGGGTCAATGGCATAATAAGACACACATTTATTACCTTACAATTCTCAGTGTTGGAAGTCAGACGGGGTCTCACTGCGTTAAAATCAAGGTGTTAGCCTCCTTTATGGAGGCTCCAGGGAAGCATCCACTTTCTTGTCTTTTCCAACTTCTCAACTTCTAGAGGCCGCCTGCATTTCTTCATTCGTATGCCCTCCCACCATCTTCAAAGCCAGCAATGGCAGGTCAAGTCCCTCTTACATCACGGCGAACCTCCCTCTCTCACTTTTTTTTCCTCATTCAAAAACTTAGACACAGATTGTTTAGTGACATTGGTTGCAATCCCCACGATGTATCAGCACTCTCCCCCTTTCCACCCCAAGTTCCCCGTGTCCATTCGTCCAATTTCCCTGTCCCTTCCTGCCTTCTCGTGTTTACTTTTGGGCAGGTGTTGCCCGTTTGGTTTCGTATATTTGATTAAACTAAGAAGCACGTTCCTCACGTGTGTTATTGTCTGTTTTATTGGCCTGTCTAATCTTTGGCTGAAGGGTGGACTTCGGGAGTGGCTTCAGTTCTGAGTTAGCAGGGTGTCCGGGGGCCATAGTCTTGGGGGTTCCTCCAGTCTCTGTCAGACCAGTAAGTCTGGTCTTTTTTTGTGAATTTGAGTTTTGTTCTATACTTTTCTCCTGCTCTGTCTGGGACTCTTTTATTGTGATCCCTGTCAGCGATCATTGATGGTGTAGCTTTTGTTTTGATCTGCCTGTATGATTTCCTGTCTCCCATCCTTGCTGTGTGGTCCTGGTGGGGCTTGTCAACCAAGGTAGGTTGCTCAACTGGGAGGAAGTTGCCTACCAATCAGAGAAAGCCCACCTGCAGAGGACAGCCAATCAGAGGTGAGAGGTAGCACCCTGTTGCCATTGTATGAGCCCCTGGAGCCAACCATCCCTGGAGTCCACCCAGTAATACCAGCTTGCAGGCTACCCCTCCCCCACCCCCTTTTATTTATTTTCCTAGGCTCCTGGGCTGGATTTCTGCAGCTTGGAACTGAAAGTCCTGGCTCTCTTTGTTTTCTATCCTGGAAGGCAGTAACAATCCTCTCTTCTTCCATTAGCAAAAGGGAAAGAGAAAGGGTTTTGCAAGTAAAAAGTCAAAACTGTAAGATTTTATTGCAGATATACAGGTAGTATCTTCTTATAATCAAGTACTATGCTACCATTAAATGATGAAGAAAAATGTTTAATTATGAGGGAAGGTAGCAACCAGGAGCAATAAACATGTGATAATTTTGTAATTAGAAAAAAATATTGAAAAAGTCAGGTCTGGGGAATTTCAGGACGTGCCCCTGAATGCACAGGTTTCTTTCGTTTTCTTACTTGTCAGACACTTAGCGAGTCCCTGGGTGGTACACATGGTTAAGTGCTTGGCTGCTAAGGCTGGCAGTTTGAGTCTACCCAGAAGCATTTGGAAGAAAGGCCTGGCAATCTACTTCTGAAAAATTAGTCACTGAAAACCCTGTAGAGCACATTTCTACTGTGACACACGTGGTGTGACAACTGGTACACACAGTATGAAAACTGGTGTGGTTTTTTTTTAAAAAATAGAGTATTTTCTATGTGCCAGGCATTGTTCTAACTCATTTCATCCTCCCAGCAACTCTGTGGGGGTAGATTCTGCTATTATTCCCATTTTCAGGTGAGGAAACTGAGGTATAGAAGTGAAGTGACTTGCCCAGTCACACGATGGCGGTGCCTGGATTTAAACCCAGCAGCCTCACGCCCAAGTCCATGCTTTCATTGATGCCAGTATGCTGCTTCTCACAGGTATTCATTAAATAGCTGCTGTATGCAGGAGGAAAAATTATTTTACACTTAAAAGGCCCACTCCATAAACTGTATTCAGTTAACATTTTTTTTTTCCTTAACCGGTTAAGGAAGAGAAGGTAATAAAAGAGAACAGAGAAGGACAACAAAGGCAAGAAGCAGGAGTGGTTAAAGGGCACAAGAGAGTATAGGGGTTTTGGAGTTGAGGGCACAAGAGAGTATAGGGGTTTTGGAGTTGAGGGTAAGAGGGAATCAACTGTATGTGTCACAATCCGGTTTCCTCATTAGTAAGTCTGCACCTGTCAAGGAAGGCTGCCCTTTTAAAATGAGAATTAGCTGGTTTACCACTAGTCAGTATTCCTAGGTCTTTTTTTAAAAAATAATCTGATTTAAAAAAAAAATTGAGATATACTTTACATAACATAAAATTCACCTTTTAAAGTGTGCAATTCGGTAGTTTTTACTCTATTCTTCATCTGGCATATTCACTATCTAATTTGAGAACAGTTCCATCATCCCGAAAAGAAACCTTCTACCTATTAGTAGTCTGTCCCAACACCGCCCCCCCCCCCAGCCTCTGCAAACTGTTACTCTCCTTTCTATGTGTATAGATTGGCCTGTTCTGAACATTTCATATAAATGGAGTCATATGATAGGTGGCCTTTTGTATCTGGCTTTTTTTTTTTTTTTTTTTTTTTTTTTTTTTACTTAGGAGTCCCTGGGTGGTACAAATGATTAACATGCTCAGCTGCTAACCGGGAGGTTGGAAGTTTGAGTCCACCCAGAGGCACCTCAAAAGAAAGTCCTGGTGATCTGCTTCTGAAAAATCATCCATTCAAAACCCTATGGAGCATAGTTCTACCCTGACACACATGGGGGTCACCATGAGTCAGGGCCAACATGACCGTAACTGTTTTCTTTAACATTTAGCATAATATTTTTTAATATTTTATTGTACTTCAGGTGAAGGCTTACAGAACAGATAGTTTCTCATGTAACAGTAACACACATGCTGTTTTATGACATTGGTTAACAACCCCACAACATTTTAACCCTCTAAATTCTTAACTTTTTTTTTTTTTTTTTGGTGAAAATACATATAGCCAAAGATACACCATTTCAAAAATTTTTTTTTACATACACATTTAAGTGACATTGACTGCGCTCTTCTAATTGTGCTGTTATTCTCACTTAAGATGAAGGCTTACAGGACAAAATAGTCTCCCATTTAACAGTTACTACAAATGTTGCCATATGACAATGGTTAACAATCTCACAACACATCAACAATATCCTTACTCTACTTTGTGTTCCCTATCATCAGCTTCCTACTCCCCTTCTGCCTTCTGGGCCTTGTCACTGGACTCCTGTACCTCGTTACTCTCATGGATTTACTGGGCTGTCCACTCGCAGGCTGATCAGTGAACCTCGAAGGTAACTTTACCACTGAGCTAAGAGGGTGTCTGGGGGCCGTACTCTCGGGGTTTCTCCAGTCTCCTTTAGGCCAGTAAATCTGATCTTTTTTTTTTTTTTTGTGAGTTAGAATTATGCTCTGCATCCTTCTCCAGCTCTGTCCAGAACCCTCTGTTGTGATCCTGGTCAGAGCAGTCAGCGGTGGTAGCCGGGCACCATCTAGCTGTACTGGACTCAGTCCGGTGAAGGTCTTGGTAGCTGTGGACAATTAGTCCTTTGGACTAATCTTTTCGTTGTATCCTGTTCTCTTCATTCTCACTTGCTCCCGAAGAGATGAGACCAGTGGAGTATCTTAGATGGCCGCTCACAGGCTTTTAAGACCCCAGACACTACTCACCAAGGTAGAATGTAGAGCATTATCTTTATAAGTAGTGTCATGCCAATTGAGCTAGATGTTCCCCGAGACCATAGCATAATATTTTTGAGGTTTGTCCATCTTGGAGCATGTATCAGTGCTTCTCACCTTTTCATGGCTGAAAAATATTCCATTGTATGGATCTACTACATTTGGTTTATGCATTCATCAGTTGATGGACATTTGAGTTGTTCCCACTTTTTCACTGTTGTGAATAATGTGTCTATGAACATATTCATGTACAAGTTTTTGAGTGGACGTATGTTTACATTTCTCTTGGATGTATACATAGAAATAGAATTGCTGGGTCATAGGGTAACTCTCTGTTTAACAATTTGAGGAACTGCCAGACTATTGTAGCTCTTTAACCTCTAATCTTTAAAGTCATTTATGGAAGGTTGCAAAAATCTAACTTGGTGTTTATGCTTTTTGGCTGCAGTATCCTAAAATTCTATGAGATGGGAGATGTTATGCCCCTAAAAACAGAACCTCTGCTGATTAAGCTGACACACCGTGCTACCGACCTTCCCGAGTAGGAAGCTGGGCTTGCGGGTTCATACAGGCCAGGGGTTCTCCACCTTTCCTCCCTGTCCAGTACATCTGAGGGATGCAATATCATAGCTAACCAACAGTAAAGGGATCGTGGAAACAAAGGGGAAGAGAAGGGTCTAGGTTAGCCAGAAGCAACAAGGCAACTCCCCACCCCGCAAAAGTAACCCGAAACACAACCAAGAAATTGAAAACCACAAAACCCAAATGATTCTGATTGCCTCTTTCCCAAATCCTCGGTCAAGATCTGCTGTAGACAGTAGTCAAGATCTGTGCGTGCGCTAGAGTTTACCAAGTGCTTCCCGTGTCACATGTGGTTGGTACTCACAGCTGCTCAGCAAGCTTGGCCCAGCGCTTGTTATTTCCATCATCCTGATTTTACAGCTGAGGACACAGAGCTCAGGATTTGGGATTCAGGGCCAGGTGCGGGAGTGCCAGTTAGTAAAGCACAGACTTCGCATTCAGACCTTTTGACTTGGAGTTCTGTACTCTTTCATTGCAAATTCTTGGCAGTGTCCACATTTGCTTATAAAAAAAACTAGATAAAGGTACTCTGAATTTATTTTATTTTTCAAAAGTCACATTAGTAAGCGAGTTAGAGCTTGGCTTGGGAAAGCTTCAGTAAATATCATGGTTAGTTCTTTGGCACGAGAGAGAGAAATGGCTGTGTGTGCCCTGATGCTATCACATGTGGACAAACACAGCTCCCCAGTATATATGAAAAGTTTGTTTCCTGTGTTTATGTGTGTGAGGTTTCTTACCCTTTGACTGGCCTAAGATTCTCACTTTTGAGTTGTAAGAAGAAATATAAGGATGTTTCTGATACTTGAAATAGCTTGTAAATTCCAAACTGGTGGCTGTACTCAGCTATGGGACTGAAAATCGTTTACAGAAACTTTGGGGATGCTTCCTTTGGTCTGAGTGTTTAAAAAAAAAAAAATCTTAATTGAGGTTGTCTCAGGGTTGTTGCTAGCGTCAGAGAAGCAGTTGTGTATTTATTCTGCACTGTGATTAAACAGGAAACCCTGGTGGCGCGGTGGTTAAGAGCTACGGCTGCTAACCAAAAGGTCGGCAGTTTGAAACCACCAAGCGCTCCTTGGAAACTGTATGGGGCAGTTCTGCTCTGTCCTGTAGGGTTGCTATGAGTTGATACAAACTCAATGGCAGTGGGTTTAGGTTTTTTTTTTTTTTTTTTGATGATTAAACACATAGACACATACATACCACCCCCTGCGTACCCCACTGCTGTGGATTTGCTTGCAAGTGTGAAAACACCTATCTACTCATAAACCATAAACCAGGCACATAGTAGAACTTGTGAAAGTATAATGAACAAAATACTTTAAAATGTTTCAAAGCTAATTGGCTAGGTATGGATAAGTAATTTGCAATTAACACATTTTAAAAAAATGTGTAAACCAGTGCACTTAGCCTTCGAAGGCTTTTTGGCTTTCAAATGCTTGCTCGTAGTAATTCTTGACTTAATAGATAAATCTCAACTTAACGTGTCAGAAGGACCACAGATTCTGAAATAAACCTGTTGCTGTCGAGTTGATTCCGACTCATAGTGACCCTATAGGACAGAGTAGAACTGCCTCATAGGGTTTCCAAGGAACAGCTGGTGGATTTGAACTGCTGACCTTTTGGTTAGCAGCCGAGCTCTTAACCACTGCGCTACCAGGGCTCCAGATTCTGAAATAGTAGGTGTTAATTAAGGACTTGAAGTCCCTGGGTGGTGCAAATGGTTAACATGCTGGGCTGCTAACCAGAAAGTTGCAGGTGGGAGTCTACCCAGAGGTGCCTGGGAAGAAAGGGCTAGTGACCTACTTCTGAAAGATCAGCCATTGAAAACCCTGTAGAGCACAGTTCTGCTCTGACACACATGGGCTTGCCACGGATGGGAGTCGACTTGATGGCAACTAGTGTTTTTTTCTTAAGAACTTTTGTTTAGCTGCAGTAAAATGATTACCTTTTAGGCTGTAGCCCTTGAACATGATTTAACCTGTTGCACGCTGTGGACATGGCCAGTTGAGAGTCCTGGTTCTCAAACCTGAGAGTCATCAGTCACCTAGCGGGCTTGTGAAAATGCGGATTGCTGGGCCCCACCTCCACAGTTTCTGATTCAGCAGGCCTGGGGTGGGGCCTCAGAATATGCATTTCTGGCAAGTTTGCGCGTGATGCTCATGCTGCTGGTCCGTGGCCCACCCTTTGAGTAGCAAGGCTCTAGAGAATTCACTCGCTGCACCTTGAGAGGATTTTGCCTTCTGAAGAAAGATGTGAAAACCAGTCACAATTTGGAAGGCTTGGCCAAACCCATTCTCCAGGCCCTCTTTGAGGCATCTGTTGCTAGAGTTGCCCTTGGGAGGTGGGCGTGGTGGACTGGTGTGGAACGTGTTGGCTTTGCTGACTCCCTCAAGCAAGGGTCCTCATGGGCCACCCTGAGCATCTTCTGGGGAATCACTGTCTGGGATGGACTGGGCTGTAAAGGGCAAAAACATTCTGCTTCTTATCCATAATTTCAATTTAATACTAATTTTGGTCACAGATATCGTGATTCTAGGTTTATCAGACTGGATACCTGGGAATTTAGGACACTGTTATGGGTTGAATTGTGTCCCCCAAAAGTATGTGTTGTGAATCCTAAGCCTTTTACCTGTGGTTATAATCCCATTTGGGAATGGATTTTCTTTGCTGTGTTAATGAGTTCTATTTATTCATAAACTACAGTGTTAGTGTAGGGTGTGTCTTAAGTCAGTCTCTTTTGAGATATAAAAGAGGTTACAGTTGGCATTTCCTATGTGCGGGTTCCGCGTCTGCGGAGTCAGCCAACCTCGGATTCAGCTAATTGCGGATCAAAAATATTCGGGAAAAAAAAGTTCCAAAAAACAAAATTTGAATTTGCTGTGAACCAAACATGGTGCTGAATCCACGTGAATGAAGTGATGTGCAGCATCCCCTGCTGTAGCCTCCACTGTCTCACAGACCCTCAGTCTCTCTCCAGCACTCGGTGTTTGAGCATTGTTCACTTTGTGTCTCGTTCGTTTGCTACTTGTGTGCACCCTTTGTTTCTGTGAAAAAATGGCTCCTAAAAAGCAATTAAGTGGTCAAAGCAACCCCTCAAAGGCTAAGTGGGAGTGTAAAGTGCCATCTCTCAACGAGAAAATAAAATCTTAGATCTTTTGAAAAGTGGCTGTTGCTTGCTCAAGTGGACAGTAAGATTGTTAAGAATGAATTGAGCAATTTGCACAATAAAGCAGAAAGAAGCTGAGATTCATGAAAGTGTTAGTGCTGCCCCTACAGTAGCAAAAATGGGCTCTTTGGTTCCTGATAAAGTGCTTGCAAAGACTGAGAAAGCATTAAGTGGTAAGTGTAAACATTAACAACTATTTATGTAGCATTTACACTGTATTAGATATTATAAGTAATCTAGAGATGATTTAAAGTATACAGATGTGCGTAGATTATATGCAAATACTACACCATTTTATATAAGGGACTTGCACATCCATGGAGTTTGGTATCCATGGGGGTCCTGGAACCAAGCCCCCACAGATACTGAGGGACAACTGTAAACAAAAAGCAAGTGACCAAGCCAAGATAGAGGAAGAGAGATGCCAAGCCACATGAAGATCACGAGGAACAGAAGGGACAGGTTCCTCCTCCAGAGCTGACAGAGAGAGAAAGCCCTCCCCTAGTGTCAGCGCCCTGAATTCAGACTTCCAGCCTCCTAACTGTGAGAAAATAAATTTCTGTTTGTTAAAGCCACCCCCTTGTGGTATTTTTGTTATAGCAGCTCTAGATAACTGAGACAGGCACCTTGGTGTTTTGTTGGAGTTCTATGGGGGGATTTTATAAGCGGTCCTCATGAGTTTAGCAGGGTGCCAGGTACTTCCTTTCCCTGCTTAAGTGGGTGTGTGAATGCTATGTCTGAATTTGCCGTCTATATCACCACCTCCCCAAGGCCCCATCTGTCCAGGAGAGGAGATGGCACCAGTCTTCTGTGACAAGGGCCTGGCTGCTCACAGTCTGGACCCTTCCCTGGGAGCTCCTGGTTTGAGGCCACCAGGGCCAAGCTCTCGTTATTGAGATGTTTGTTCTTACCAGCTTAGAAGCAAAGTAGTGAGCATTTCCACTTTGCCCCAGAGTCACCCTCCCTCAAGGGCTGGGAGATGTCCCTCATTTCTGGAGGTCTTAGAAGTCATCGGAGTCCCTGGGTGGTGCAGTCAGCACGCTCAACTGCTAACCGAAATACTAGAGGTTCAAGTCCACCCAGAGGCACCTCAGAAGAAAGGCCTGGTGGTCTACTTCTGAAAGATCACAGCCCCTGAAAACCCTATGGAGCACAATTTTACTCTGACACACATGGGATCTCCAGGAGTTGGGATCGACTTGATGGCAGTTGACTTGGTTTGGTCATAGAAGCCATTGCTGTATATCCCCCGAAGCACTGAATCCCTGGCTGCTCTTCCTGAGCCCGCTGCCCCCTCCCGCAGCAGGCGTGGATGTGTCCCTGGACTTGCGTGCGCCCCTCCTGTCCACACCAGGATCGGGGCATGCATCAGGCTGCTGCATGCATAGGAGCTCTGAACTTGATCTGCCGGCCCTCATGGGGTGCTCTTTATCCTTAACGCATATAGGACGTGACCTCAGGTTTGTGAGGTTATTCCAAGCCCTCCCACCAGGACCTGAGTGAAGCCTTTGCTCCTGGCTCTTTGGCCTTGTGAGCTTCCTCCCACGCCTCTGATGCCTCCCCTCTCTGCTGCTGAGGTTCCCAGTCACCATTCACTTAGAATTATCCAGACGTGACTGCCTTCACAGGAGACGGGCAGCTGTATTGTTCTTTCTGCGCTGCGTTTCCCAGTGGTTCTTTGAAACACAGAGGTTTCTGTTTTGTTGTGTTTCCTTTTGATGAGCATTTGAGTGTTGAATGAGGGCGTCTCTGCAGCTCTGTCCCTTACCAGTAGCTGTTCCGGTGGCCCTAGCAGGCAGCCCCAGAAACTAGGCACCAGGGCGTTTGCAGCGGTGAACTGTGCGAAGTCTTTGCCAGCGCAGGGCTCTGAACTTTCTCTAGTTCTGCCACCCTCTGCCTCGGAAACCAGCCTGTCTTGCACTAGCCCAGTGGAGTGACCCAACAGTAGTTTAAAATTCCATTTTAGGAACTGGGCTATTCATTCCCAGAAAACAGCTATGATTTTTGGTACCGAGTGGCTTCTTCCTCGTGCTTTCTCCTCCTTCCTTGTCCAATTGCCCATCTCTGATTTTGGGTCTGATTTCCAGAGCATTCTGTCAGGAGGCAGGCTGGAGCTATTGATCTGGCCAGCAGTGTCTGCCATATCATTCTTTCTCAGAGTAAAGACAGACTGTAATTTTCCTTAGAAATTCTGTATACGTAGATAGTGCTTATTTGGACATGTCATCAGGAAAGACCAATCTCTAGAAAGGGATATCATGTTTGGTAAAGTAGAAGGTCAGCCAAAATGAGGAAAACCTTTAATGAGATGAATTGACACAATAGCTGCAACAGTGGGCTCAAACATATATATCAAAGGTCGTGGAGATTGCACAGGACCAGGCAGTTCTTCATTCTGTTTTGCATAAGGTCGCCATGAGTTGGAGCTAGCTCAATGGCAACTTGTCGTTAGGTGCCCTCGAGTCTGTTCCAACTCGTAGTGACCCTGTATACAACAGAACAAGACACTGCCCAGTCCTGTGCCATCCTCACAATTGTTATGTTTGAGCCTATTGTTGCAGCCACTGTGTCAATCCATCTCATTGAGGGTCTTCCTTTTTTTCACTGACCAAGCATGATTTCACTTTACCAAGCATGATTTCCTTCTCCAGGGACTGTTTCCTCCTGATAACATGGCTAAAGTACATGAGAGGAAGTCTCACCATCCTTGCTTCTAAGGAGCATTCTGACTGTATTTCTTCCAAGACAGATCTGTTCGTTCTTCTGGCAGTCCCCGGTATATTCAGTATTCTTTGCCAGCACCATAATTCAGAGGCATCGATTCTTCTTCGGTTTTCCTTATTCATTGTCCAGCTTTTACATGAATATGAGGCAAATGAAAATACCATGGCTTGGGTCCAGGCTCACCTTCGTCCTCAAGATGTTATATTTGCTTTTTAACACTTGAAAGAGGTCTTTTGCAGCAGATTTGCCTAATGCCATGTGTCCTTTGATTTCTTGACTGCTGCTTCCATGGGCGTTGATTGTGGATCCAAGTAAAATGAAATCCTTGACAACTTCAATCTTTTCTCCATTTATCATGATGTTGCTTATTGGTCCAGTTGTGAGGATTTTTGTTGTCCTTATGTTGAGGTGTAATCCATACTGAAGGCTGCGGTCTTTGATCTTCATCAGTAAGTGCTTCAAGTCCTCTTCACTTTCAGCAAGCAAGGTTGTGTCACCTGCGTATCGCAGATTGTTAATGAGTCTTCCTCCAATCCTGATGCCCCATTCTTCTTCATATAGTCCAGCCTCTTGGATTATTTGCTCAGCATACAGATTGAATAGGTATAGTGAAAGGATACAACCCTGATGCGCACCTTTCCTGATTTTAAACCATGCAGTATCCTCTTGTTCTGTTTGAATGACTGCCTCTTGGTTTACGTACAAGTTCCTCATGAGCACAATTAAGTTTTCTGGAATTCCCATTCTTCCAAATGTTATCTATAATTTGTTATGATCCACACAGTCGAATGCCTTTGCATAGTCAATAAAACACAGGTAAACATCTTTCTGGTATTTTCTGCTTTCAGCCAAATCTATCCGACATGAGCAGTGACACCTCTCGTTCCACCTTCTCTTCTGAATCCGGCAACTAACAACTACAAAATGGTAATTTGCAGACCGTTTCTTATCTGACACTAGGGGATCTGCAGAGATTGACAGCTTTAGGCCGACCTCAACTTTGCAGGAGTTCACTGCTATTTTGATAGACTCCCAAGTGCATCCTGTAGACCGTGATAGTCTGATCAGAGCTGTCGCAACCACCTACTTCTCTTTCACTTTACCATGGTACCCCTGCGCCCGCACTGCCCATAGAAGCAGAGGGTCATCTGTCTACCTTGGCACCTTTTGGTATGCTGAGAACACATGCCTAGCTCTGTTTCAGGGAGACCGTGGGGTGCAGATGGGCACAGCAGCAGATTCCTCAACTTTGAACTGGACCCCAAAATGGAACCAGTAACCAGCCTTCCCCTTGCACCCACCTTCGTTATTTTTAGGAGTCCTTGGAGCTACAGGCATCCCTGGGTGGTGCAAATAGTTAATGCACTCAGCAGCCAACTGAAAAGATTGGAGGTTCAAGTCCACCAGAGGTGCCTGAGAAGAAAGTACTGGAGATCTACTTCCTAAAAATCAGCAGTTGAAAACCCTATGGAGCACAGTTCTACTGTGACACACATGGGGTCGCCATGAGTCAGATTGACTTGGTGACATCTGGTTTACTAGTTTTGGAGCTACACATCTTGTGAGCAGGCCTTTGGTGTTCTACCACTCCAAGTGCCCCTGTCCACTTTCTCCAAGCTGCTGGAGTATGGAGCCCACCTGCCTGGTCTGGGCCCTGACCATTCTTGGCCCTTCTCCTGAGAGCTCTGGGGCTCTGGGCTGGGTGGGAATTGCCCTGCCTGAGCCCCCTCCTTGCCGGCTCCTTTCCGCTCCATGCTCACCAGCTCAACTGCGACACCCCCTTGCCAGCGCAGCCCAACAGACACCTCTTAACATCCATGTCTGAACCCCTATTGGGTCCAGCCCATGCCTCTGTGCAGAGGTGTATGGTTCAAGCAAGGTTGCATGGGATTAAAAATATAATAATAAAGTTTATGTTCGTTCAAAATATTTGGAACATTGATTCTTCCCACTGTAAACTCTAAAATTGACCCTTTCCTGGAAGAGGTAGGAAAGCGGGCTTGCTTTGTGATCCACACTGAGAATCTTTTTCAAGAAGAACTAGGATTGATTTTAGTCCTCTTGTTTTATGTCATGTTTTTCTGGGTTTAAACCTTTAAAAATATGTTACTTGCTGAATGGTCTGTATTATTTATTTTGTGTATGTACGCTTCAGATAATTTGAAAAGTTTACAATCTGCT
Organism: Trichechus manatus latirostris; assembly: GCF_000243295.1. Taxonomy (NCBI): domain Eukaryota; kingdom Metazoa; phylum Chordata; class Mammalia; order Sirenia; family Trichechidae; genus Trichechus; species Trichechus manatus. Next base: position 9,213,219 of record NW_004443976.1, read on the forward strand.
TTTTTTTAAATTATAGCAAATATAAATGTAACAAAACATTTGACATTTCAGTAATCTTCACGTGAACAGTTCAGTGACATTAATTATGCACATCATGTTGTTCATACGTCACCCTTGTCTGTTCCCAAATTATACCATCACCCTTACAATCTGCTCTCAGTTCTAGTGGTTGTCTTTGTAACTGTACAACTTTGTAATGCGCTCAACCCTATACTTCTTTAGATGGTATTTATTGACTCACTTCTTTGAGAAAATTATTCTAGAATGTGCTAATCATGACAAAAACAATAACTAACGTTTGCTATACTTTATTATTATTTTTGAATTAAAATTTTAACCCTCACCACAGTACCTGCGTTATAAGGTATTTATTATACACATCTTAAAGATGAGGAATTCTAGGCCTAGAGGGGTGTAGGGATTTTTCCCAGAGCACTTGGATTAGTACCTAGGGGGGCTGGAATTTGACCTGGAGGTTCCTAGCCCTGTCTTGTTCGGTCTCTGCACATGTTCTGGGTAGCTGCTTCCACAGCCCGCTCTCCCTCCCTTTTATTTCTTTGGCGCTCGCTCTCCAGAGGGGCTGCGTCTTAGGTACCTAGTGCTGCTGTAGGAGAAATGCCACAAGTGGCTGGGGTTAAAGATCAGAAGTTTATTTTCTCACAGTTCGGGACGCTAGAAGTCCAAATAAAGTCTTGGCTATGTTGATTTCTTCCGTGGGACTCTCTCTTAGTTTCTGATGCCTGCTGGCAATCTTGGTGTTCCTTTGCTTGTCGACAGGTCCTCACATGGCCTCTGTTGCCCCCCTGTGTGTGTCTCTGTGTCTGTTCTGGTATGTTTATAACTCAGAAGTGATTAGGTGTAGGACCCACCCTACTTGGGCATGACTTTAGTGACATAACAAAAGAAAACCCTGTTTCCAAACAGGATCACCTGCACAGGTTCATGGGTAAGGACTGCAGTACGTGTTTTGGGGGGATACAAGTCAATGCATAACAGGAACAATTCATAGGTGCAGATCTTGGAGGTGCTTGGACCTCCCAGGGTATCTGCAGGGTCCAGTCAGGGCCGCCCGGGCACTCATTCAAAGAGTGATTCTAAAGTCCCCTTGATGTGGCCTTGAGCAGCCTCCCTAGGCAGGAAATGTCAGAGGTGACTCACCCAGAGCCCTGGGGCCACCCGCCTGGGTCTCCAGAAGCAGCCCTTCCGTGGACCTCAGGGGCCCAGCTGGTGCAGGCTCCCCTTGGCGTGTGTGGATCCCTGCTTGGGGGACCCACTGAGGCATGATGGAGTGGTAGCCAGCACCCACCCTTCATCTTTAGCACTTGTGTCAGCTGTGCCATGGACATAAAACAAACAAACAAAAAAAAAACCACTTGCCATTGAGTTGATTCTGACTCGTGGAGACCCCATGTGTCAGGGTAGAACTGTGCTTCAAAGGGTCTTCAATGGTTGTGACCTTTTGAAAGTAGATCACCAGGTCTTTCTTTCGAGGCACCTCTGGGTGGATTTGAACCGCCAACCTTTCTGTTAGTAGCTAAGCACTTAACCATTAGGACTCAGAAATAATTCTTTTTACTTTCATGTGGTAGCTTCAAGGGGCTGAGTGGCAGAGGAGAGTCTCTATGACTTCCCACTACCCCTGCCTTCAACATCCTGCCTTCACCTTTCTTTTGACACTCCCACTCTACAACCACTTGTCCTCTGGGGGCTTCTGGTAAGGAGTGCCTTAACACCTATGTCAGTCAGGGCTCAACCAGAGAAGCAGAATCATTAAGAGATACGTACACATATACGTGTTGTTTTGGTTGCTATCAGGTCAGCTCCCACTCATGGCAACCCCATGCACGACTGAACCAAATGCTGTCCAGTCCTGCACCATCCCCATGATCAGTTACGGATCCATAGAGTTTTCATTGGCTGATTTTCAGAAGTAGATCGCCAGGCCTTTTTTTCCTAGTCCATCTTAGTCTGGAAACTCCACTGACACCTGTTCAGCATCATAACAACATGCAAGCCTCCACTGACAGACGGGTGGTGGCTGTGCATGAAGTACGTTGGCCAGGAATTGAACCTGGGTCTCCTGCACGGAAGGCAAGGATTCTACCATTTAACCACCAATGCCCCTCTTTTGGGGAAGGGTCAGACCAACCTAAAGATCAATCTGGATTTTCTTGCTGGGTGGCTTTGGGGAAATTATCTAATCTCCTGGAGCCTCATCCACAAAGGGGGAATAATAATACTAATACCCTCTTTGCAGAGGGCTATTAGTTGGTAAGACTACCATTAATGGGATTAACAATGCTATCTTAGTTATCTAGTGCTGCTATAATGGAAATACCACAAGGGGGTGGCTTTAACAAACAGAAATTTATTTTCTTACTGTTTAAAATGCTAGAAGTCCAAATTCAGGCACCATCTCTAGGGGAAGGCTTTCTGTCTCTGTGGACTCTGGAGGAAGATCCTTGTCTCGTGAGCACCTGCTCCTGGGTGGTCTTCATGTGGCTTGGCATCTCTCTTCCCCCATCTCTGCTCTGCTCCATTGCTTGTTTAATCTCTTTTATATCTCAAAAGAGATTGACTCAAGACACACCCTACCCTAATCCTGTCTCCTGAACATAACAAAGACAACCCATTCCCAAATGGGGTTAGAACCACAGATGTAGAGGTTAGGATTTACAACACATATTTTGGGGGGAAACAATTAAATCCATAACAAATGCCAAGTCTAGCTTTTCTCCTGGACCTAGGGTAAAAATCTCAGACCCTTCACAGTTCTGGATACTATCCAGGAGTATAAAATTGCCACATAATTAAGCTCCACTCTTTGTTCCTCAATAAATGGTTTTTTCACATAGGGCCTGTGTATTACTTGTGTTAATTTTATTCCGAAGATTTTCATATTTCTTTTTGTTATTGTGAATGAGATTTAATTATGTTTTTAAATTGGTTGTCGATGATATATGTTTCCAGAAAGATGTTAATAAATAGTCTTGTTCCCTTTCTTTAATGGGAATTCCTCTGGGGTTTCCTCGTAACTCTAATATTGTCTTTTGGTTTTAGATAGCATTTATATTTTCTATTTAGCATTTTTTAACATCTTTTTATATGTGTTTTTCTGTGTCCTCCTGAAGATGGGTCCTAATATCAAGAAGAGATATTTTAAAAGCCACAGAGAGATGTGGAATTTTATCACATGATACCTCGTCAGCATCTTTCAGGATGATCATGTAGTTTTTCACTTTTGACATATTAATATGAGTAACGATATTAATAGATGTCCCGGTAGGACAGAATGTTGAAATCAGAGGCAACTCCGGTGGAAAGCGCGTAGGAGAGAGTGTCTGGAAACCTGGAATCTAGTTCTAGTTTGGTTATTGAATATAAATTGGATGAGTCAGTAAATTTCTTTCCTCATTATTTTAGTCAGGGTTTGGTAGAGAAACAGAACCAGTGATGTGTGTATGTATGTAAATAACTTGTTGCCATTGAGTCGGTTCTGACTCATAGCAACCCTATAGGACAGAGTAGAATTGCCCCATAGGGTTTCCAAGGAAGTGGACTGCCACATGTCCCCATCTCCCTACACACAGTGAAACCTGTGAGAGCTGGAACTCGATGGGACTGCCTTGTTTTTCAGGTCTCACATGTTGTCTGCTTTTGACAGGGTCTAGTCTTACCACTTTTAGTGAAAACTATTTGAGTTTTCCTTCTCTCATAGGTTTCTGCCTTATGCAGGTTCCGGCTCTCACAGCTTTTGCTGTGTATGTCAGATAAGTGATATGAAGATAAAGCAGGGAGAGGAGGTGGAGGGTGAGGTAGCCTGTGGGGGAGGTTCTGCTTTCAATGGGGAGGCCAGGGAAGACCTTTCTGAGGAGACATTTGAGCAGAGGCCTGAATGAGAAAAGGAAATGAGCCATACAGAGATCTGGGGAAGAAGGTTCTGGCAGAAGGAACATCATGTGCAGAGGCTCTGAGGCATGGCAGCAGTGCCAGGGTGGCCTGAGTTGGGTGAGCAGGTGGATGAGGGAAAGGACTGGAGGTCTGAGAGGTTGGGATGGGTCAGGTAATGCAGGGCCTTGTGGGCCATCATGGGGACTCTTTTTTTTTTGTAAGTATAAAGGAATCCTTGGGTAGTACAGATGGTTAATGTGCTCGGCTGCTAACTTAAAGGTTGGTGGTTTGAGTCCACCCAGAGGCGCTTTGGAAGCAAAGTCTGGTGATTACTTCCAAAATATTAGCTACTGAAAACCCTATGGAGCACAGTTCTACTCTGACACACATGGGGTCTCCATGAGTTGGAATCCACTGAAAGGTCACTGGCAAGGAAAGCCATTAGAGGGTTGTGAGCAGGGTAGTGACACAATCAGGCTTCCTGTTGTGAAGGATCACCCTGACTGCCGTGTGGAGGACAGATTGCAGCCATTTGAGAATTGAGGCAGAGAGACTTGAGGGGTTGTAGCTGTGTCTGGGATGATAGCAGTTGAGGTGGTGAGAAGTTTAGGATTTGGGGTCCATTTTGAAGGAGGTGCTGACAGCATTTGCTAATGAATTGGAAGTCTTCTTTTATAGACAGCTGCTTGGCTTTTTCTGTGAGAAAAAAATATGTCAGCCACCCTCCTACAATGTGGGGAAATGTGGCCCGCGTTTTCCACAGAGCCATTGTGCTGAATCAGGAGAAACTGTTAGGACCCCCAGCAACTCTCCAGACCTCTGCTTGACTGAGAGACTAAAATAACTAAAGGGTGTGGATGTCACCAGGAGAAATTTTGTACTGAGGCCAAGCCCAGAAACAAATTCTATACTTTGATCTGATATGTGGAAGAAGTAAGCTCCCCACAAAACCCAATCTCCCTGTGGGCCATCAGAGGTTTGTTCAGAAAGGAAGATGAGCAAGTTGGCCACAAGCCAAGCAGTTACAGTTTGTGTTAGTCATAGGATACTCCACCATGTGTGACGTGGGGATTAATTAATACAAGACAGAGACAACATTTGGGAGGCATTTGCTTTAACTCAGAGTGTCTAGTCCCCTTTCAGACAGCCCTTTGTCCTTGGACAGGCTGACCCCACCCCTGGGCTCCAGCAGGGCCAACTTGCTTATTTATGTCCTTGCTTTTTAGACTCTCTCCCCAACTCTCAACTTGAAAAAGTCTCGTTTCTCCCTAATATATAGTCTTACGTCTCCCCACTGTTTTCTGCTAACTTGGGTTCCCTCCTTTGATCTTCTGCTGAAAATTTATTTCCTTCACAGAGCTCAGGCATCTCAAGCATTGAAAACACCCCCTTGGCTGGCGGGCCCCCCGCCCCCCATGGCCCCTCAGTTCTGTGGAGCATCAACACTGTGTCTTGCATGCTCACTGGGCATGGAGCTCAGAAGGGGGTGCCAGAGCTGTGGGCAGAGAGGAAAGAAAAGGAGGCATTGTGCCAGCACTGCCTGGCTTACACCTTCCATGGGGAGGCAGGAAAGCCCACACAGAAAACTATAAAAACACAAACTTGGAAACACAAACCAATGGGAGGCAGCAGAGCATGATGGGGCACCCATAGCTGCTCCCCGCCTTTGTTGGTTTAGGAGAATGCTGTCTGGCAGGCTCAACCTGGCCCTCATTGTGGAGAGCTGATCTGGGTAATGGGCAGAGGGACAAAGTCTAGAAGGCCAGTTTCAAGAAGAGAAAGGACTGATCTTGAAGGGTGTGTGTGGGGGAGGGTTGCTGGGTTTGTCTGTCATTTGGAGAAGGATGCCTGTAGGGAGTCCCTAGGTAGGGCAAATGGTTAGCTCAGCTGCTAACCAAAAGGTTGGAGGTTCAAGTCCACTCAGAGGTGCCTCAGAAAAAAGCCCTGGGGATCTACTTCTAAAAAATCAGTTATTCAAAACTGTGCTCCATACTCGATGGCAACTGGTTTGGTTTTGGTTTCTACCTGTAAGGGAGAAAGAACCAAGTCATGAGGGGTGGGGAGTTTAAAGTCCTTTGGAGAAAGGAGAAACCCTGGTGGTGTAGTGGTTAAGAGCTACAACTGCTAACCAAAAGGTTGGCAGTTCAAATCCACCAGGTGCTCCTTGGAAACTCTATGGGGCAGTTTTTCTCTGTCCTATAGGGTCGTTATGAGTTGGAATCGACTCAATGGCAATGGGATTTTTTGGGTTTGGAGAAAGGGAGGAGAGAGATTTGTGGGGCAACTGCCATGCCTGTGAGTCTGACTGAAGGGGGGTGAGAAGATTTTAAGTGTTGCTACATGCTATGAATGACGCATCCCTCCCTTTTAAAAGAAACTTTAGTTACAGATTAAATTGTTTTAAAAATAATTTTTGGATGCCTGAGTGATGTTTCTTGGATTGTGATACCATGTGGAAGCTGAGCCACTGCTGGGTAGACAGAGACTGAGCTGATGAGTAGCAGTCAGCTGAGTGTGGCGGGGTAAGGGGGATAAAGTTGAGAAAGGTGAATTCAGAACCAGATTTAAAAGGCAGTATAGTGGCATTCTTTAGAAAGAGAGGATGCCTGCTGTGGAGCACCTGACAAAGACTCAGAGGTAAAGCTGAGTAAAAACATTCAGATTATGAGCGTCAGATATTTGGAAAACAAAAGGGGCAACAAATAAGGAATCCTGAGTACATGAACATTTATGAGGACTTTGATGTCTTTGTCCCTGTCCCAGTGTGGCTTATATTATAAGGCCCCTAGGTTTCAGGAGTTTAGGGTTTAGGTGGGAAAACAAAACTCAATAATCTCAAAGTAATCAGAGAACCTGACGATCTGCTTCTGTAAAGATTACAGCCTAGGAAACCTATGGGTCGGTTCTACTCTGTCACATTGGGTCACTGTGAGTTAGTATAAACTCATTGGCACCTAACAACAACAACATGGTACCTCAGTGTTTAACCGTTTGAGGAACTGCCAAAATGTTTTCCAAAGCAGCTGCACCATTTCACGTTCCCACCAGCAGTGTGGGAGGGCTCCCATTTCCCTACCTCCTCACCAAGCTTGTTATTATCTGTGTCTTGGATGATTGCCATCCTAGTGATGTAGCACCTTACTGTAGTTTTGATGTGCATTTCCCTGACGGCTGATTATGTTGAGCATCTTTTCGTGTACTTTTTGGTCATCTGCATATCTTCTTTAGAGAAATGTGAATTCAGATTCTTTGTCCTTTTTAAATTAGGTTATTTGTGTTTTTATTATTGAGTTTTAAGTGTTCTTTACCTATTCTAGATACACATCCCGTGTCACATGTGTGGTTTCTAAATATTTTCTCCCATTCTGTGGGTTGTCTTTTCACTTTCTTAGTGATGTCCTTTGATGCAGAAAAAGATTTAATTTTGACGATGCCTAGTTACTTTTTTATATTTGCTTGTGCATTTGGTGTCGTATCTAAGGAACCATCACCTAATCCAAAGTCATGAAGATTTACACCTACATTTTCTTCTAAGAATGATAGCATTAGCATTTACATTTAGGTCTTTGAACCATTTTGAGTTAATTTTTGTATGTGGAATGAGGTCAAGGTCCACCTTTATTCTCTGACACGTGGATATCCATGTGTCTCAGCACCATTGGTTGAAAAGACCATTCTTTCCCCATTTAATTATCTCGTCACATTTGCCATCAAGACTCCTTTCAACTGTGTTACGTATTTAAACCAAAGTTTGAGGAAACACCTTCTCATGTAAGTCTACTAACTCGCAGGGAGAAATCAAAGTAGTCAAGGCTCACGCAGGTTAGAAGATGATTTTGTTTGGAATTTTAGAAGAAAAGATTTCAGTTTTCACTAAAAACAAAAATAGGTAATGAACAATGTTGAATACATATAATCAGTAAAACACTGGACTTTCTAAGTGGCCCATTAAGTATGAGAGATAAAGGAAGAGGAAGAGCAGATTAGGAAGAAAAGGTGTGAAAGAAGATGGCAGTGGGGGTGGGGGTTACCCTTAGCCTCTGCTTGGCTTGTTTCTGGCTCTGGGATTTGATTCCATCAGCTGTGGGAGCCCCGGTTGTGGGCTGTGAACGCGAGCAGCCCCGTGTCCTCCCTGTCCACTCCCTCTAATGGCTCCTCGCACGTCTGCTCAGCAGCAGGAGGTCAGAGCAGGGACAGCCAGGCAGAGGGAGCCATCCTCTGTGGGACTGTCCACAAGTTGTTGCTTGGCCTTGATTTAAGAAGGGATTAGGGAATTGTTTCCTCTCACAATCTCCACCACAGAATGGAATCCACGTGTGGGTGGGAGTGGTGGTGACGCCCTGGAACTGCTGGTGTGGGCCTTGGAGGATACACTCACGGCCGGCCACAAGTGTGACTCCCGGGCCCCAGCTCAGGGCAGGGCTGTGTGCTTGGCTTCCCAGCCTGGCCGGGGTCCCTGCAAACTGGACCAGAATCCACCGCGGCCATGCTTCTCAGAGTACACTCAAGCTGGAGAGCAAAGCATTAGCTAAGCCCCAGATGTTTAGAAGTCTGACTCAGTGTTTGCATGTGCTCTATCGAGAGCTTATGCGGCCTGAGAGGTGGTCCTGGAATTTGCTAAGATCTCTGCAAGTGTTTTGATGTTTTATCAGCATTTCCAGGGAGATGCTTGGTGTTCAGGGTTTACTCAGAGCTTTCTCCCTGGGCCATGGAGCTGGGCTGGACCTCGCCCAGTCTCAGGAGCTTAGGGGGAAGGAGACTGGGGCTTGGTCTTGGAGGGGATCTTTGCCTCTGCTTTTTCAACCAAAGCTTTGGACCTTGTGGAATTCTCCGCCTAGGCCCTCTGCTTCCCTGGTTCTGGCCAGTCTCTTTAAAATCAAAGTTCTCAAGAGTTGTATCCTCCAGCCCTGGTTCTGGCCTGAGTCAGTCCCTCGTGTGAGTATACAGTCAAAGTACGTTCTGGGGAGCTGGGCATGGCGGTTGACTGCGAGGGTTCTGGAGTGGACTGGTTTACTGGGGATGCTGTTACAAAACACCACAAGTTGGGTGGCAAATGAGAACAGGAATTGGTTGTCTCACAGTTCTGGAGTCAGTGGCCTGAATTCAGGGTGTTGGCAGGCCCGTTTTCTCTTTGTCTGCTGTAGGGAAAGATCCTTTTTGTTTCTCCCAACTTCTGGTAACTCCAGGTAGCCCTTGGCCTGTAGTTGTATCTTCACATGCTCCCTTCCCCTGTGTGTCTGTATCTGCTCTCAGATGGGATTAGGACCCACCCTACCCCAGTACAACCTCGTATTAATTTAAAAAAAACAGTTGCTGTGAAGTTGACTCAGACTCCAAGCAACCGATGTTTGTCAGAGTAGAACTGTGCTCCATAGGATTTTCAGTGGTTGGTTTTTCTGAAGTAGATCAGCAGGCCTTTCTTCTGAAGTGCCTGTGGGTGTACTTGAACCTCCAACCTTTTGGTGGGCTCAAACCTCCAACCTTTTGGACTCGAACCTCCAACCAAGCATGTTAACCATTTACACCAGCCAAGGACTACTATGTTAACTTAACTGATCTCAACATTGAGTTGGGGTCACAGATTCCGATGTCAAGAGCTAGGCCGATCACTAAGGTCTGGGGAGTTATGTGCCATTGGAAACAGGCAGGAGTCTCTGGGTGGTACAAACTGTGCATGGCTGTTATCTGAAAGGTTGGAGCTTCATGTCTACCCAGAGGCAGCTCAAAAGAAAGGGCTGGTGATCTACTTCAGAAAAACCAGCCATTGAAAACCTTACAGAGCACAGTTCTACTCTGACATACATGGGGTCGTTATGAGTCCGAATTGACTCAATGGCAACTGGTTTATTTGGAAACAGACACCATCAGCCAGTCAAAGCTACACTGGGCACATACGCCCAGTTGGAAATCTGAAATCTCCCAATTATATTTTTTTTTAATTTAATTTTTTTTTATTGTACTTCAGGTGAAGGCTTACAGAACAAACAGTTTCTCATGAAACAGTAGTACACATATTGTTTTACGACATTGGTTAACAACCCCACAACATGTCAACCCTCTAACTTCTCAACCTTTTCTTTTGGTGAAAATACACATAGCCGAAGATACACCATTTCAAAAATTTCTACGTGCCACAGTTCAGTGACACTGACTA
>NW_004443976.1:9229060-9246849 GCF_000243295.1 Trichechus manatus latirostris
CCTGAAACAGAGTTGTAGCCAAGTGTTTGTCTTCAATTCCACTGATCCTGTCTTCCACCGTTTCAAATCTGCTTCTCAGCCCTTCTATGATACCATCCATTTCTGAAATCTTGTTGTTTATCTTTTGGATGAAATACCCCAATTTTTTAATGTCAGCTGTAGATTCAAATAAAACAATGACAGCAACTAACACAGTGTGCTGGCCAAGACTCATCAGTGGGCTGGATCCAGCCCTCAGATTGCAGCCCTCTCAGTACCCGGGAAAAGGGGGCCCAGAGACATGGAGGACTTGGTCAAGGCTACATATCAGATAAGTGGCCTGCACTCAACCCAGGTTTCTAGAGTCCCAGACTCTAGTGCTGTGTCTGGTCAACCAGTACTCTCCAGTCCAAGAAACTGAGACTCGAAGAGGCTAAGGAAGATTGCACAGCTTGGTAAGTGGCAGAGCTGCGATTTGAACCCACAACTGGCTGGCTGTTTCCACTCTACTATCATTGGGACTGGAGTTGGGATCTACTTGGTTCTGGAGCATATTCCCTTTGACTAGCCCATCCTGGGATTGGCTTCTAACCCTCAAAAGAGGGCTGTTGCATGACAGTTGAGTGCCCCCCTGCAAAAAAAACAAAAACAAACCTGTTGCCATCGAGTTGATTCCAACTCATAGTGACCTTCTAGGACAGAGTAGAGCGGCCCCATCGGGTTTCCAAGAAGCAGCTGATGGATTCAAACTGCTGACCCTTTGGTTAGCAGCCTGAGCTCTTAACCACTGCACCACTAGGGCTCCACCTGCAGCACCTGGTATCTCCAGGCAGTCTCCCATCCAAGTACTAACCAGGCCTGACCCTGCTTAGCTTCCGAGATCTGAGAAGATCAGGTTCCTTCAGGGTGGTATGGCCATAGACAATTGAGCAGCCGCTCTCAATTCTGCGGACTCTCATGAATAGGAGAAGGATCTTGAGGGTGTGTGTGTGTGTGTGTGAATCTCTCTCCATCTTCTTCTTCCTCACACCTATGCTAGCCGTTATTTAAGGGTTTCCTCCCTGTGAACTCCAAGGAGTTCTCCAAGAAGAAAGAGAATTGGAGCAAATACTTTTTCTTGGTTTGAGAAGCCCCCGCCGTAGGAAGAAATGCCCATTTAGCCCTTGTACTTCCTTTAGTCACCAGGACAGTCACTGTTGGGGTTTGGTGGCAGGGGGGCCTGGAGAGTGTTGCCAGGTGCAGCCCCTGCTGCTTGTCCCCTGCAGACCAGGGAGGCCACTCAGAGATGGTGAGCCAGGTGACACATCTCAGTGCCTGCCACCGACTGCAGCACCCACAGCTGCCAGAGAGCGGGGACTGACACGGAGTCTATCCTGTTCATTCTCCCTGGCTCTGGCAATTTTGAGTCTGTGATAGGAGTGGGAGTCTGGGCGTGTGAGAGGGTGCGGGAGAGTGGAAGGTAAATGTTAATAAATCAAGCAGGGTGCGGGGAGCCCTCACAGATTTACTAGCTAAATATTTTCCGGATGTTTTCATAGTCCTTTAAGGCTGATCCAGAGGAACGCTAAACAGGATTTGGTCTCACTCTGCAGCTGCTCCCACCCTCTGCCGACCCCCTCTCACCCTGACATCATTCCCAGCCCCACCTTCACCCTGATGTCCCCGCTCCCATCAGTCTGGCGCCTCTGACTCCCTGCTTTCATCCTACTGGGAAACAAAGAGGAATCTTCTTTTCTTTTTTCCTTTTTAATGAGACTATACATGCAGCTGTGCAACCTGTTTTTTTTTTTTTTAAAAAAAAACAAACCTAATATTCTTTGACTATCTTTCTAAATGTAAATGCAGTAAATGTAACTACAGCATTGTTTTTAGTGTTTGCTAGTAATTCATAACTTGGATGAACTATTGTTTATAATCTCCTAGTTATGGACACTGAGGTTACTACTTTTTTTTTTTTTAACTATTATTATAATCACTGAAGTTTGCATTCCTGATGAGAATATCTTCTTTTTTTTTTAAACTAATATTGAATTGTGTTTTCAGTGAAGGTTTACACAGCAGTTAGGTTCCCATTCAACAATTTCTGTACAAATTGTTCAGTGACGTGGGTGCATTCTTCACAAGGCATGAACATTCTCATTGTTTCTGTTCTGGTTGCTCTGTTTGGTGGTGGCATCTTTTTGCACTTAGATGAATTTCCTGGAAAGGCGAGTGCTGCCGCATGGTGGCTTTTGACCTGTGCCATCATATTGCTCTTCACAAAGCAGATTCTGACTCATGGCAATCCTACGTATGTCACAGTAGAAGTGCGCTGCACAGGGTTTTCAGTGATTATTTCTTTTGAGGTGCCTCTGGTGGACCTGAACCTCCAGCCTTTCAGTTAGCAGCCAGGTGCATTAACTGCACCATCCAGGGACCCCCCTCCTTAGAAAGGTTGTACCAGTTTACAGCCCTTGAGCACATGCAGTTCCCCATTCACCGGCCAAGACTGGGATTCTCAGGTCTGAGGAAAGTTCGTCATGAGATGTGTTGCCAGCTGCAGACCTTGCTGTGAGAGCTCGGTGAGAGGGAGGCCCGAGCCTCCCAGGGGGCCCAGTGTGCAGGTGTAAGGTGCATGGGGTGTCTGGGTACCTGCCTTTAGGATTTGGCAAGGTACCGTGTCCTTGAGACTGTTTCCCTCCAGGCCCCTGTCCTGTTGGGTTTCTTGGGTGCACGGGTTTCTGGTAAGGACTCATTGGCCTGAGTCTTGTGTTGTGAGTGGGGGCATATCTGCACTCTTTTTCCTGAACCATCCAATTCCTTGTGTGCCTTTGGCTTGGCCTTTCCTTGTTGGAGGCCTGTGCAAGGCCCCGCCACGAGCGGCCGGTTGGAGCCAGAGGCGCGTGGGGAGTCCTCTTGGGCACAGGGACGGCTCTGTTCCCTCCTCCTCCTTGGCGGAGGCCCCCATTCACTGCAAGGAGAGTCACGCAGTCCCCCTTGAGATAAGAATAGAGCCCAACTGTGCCCCAGGACAGAGTCCAACTTCTTCAGCCGGCCCTCCGAGGCCTGGCAAGGGCCCCCAGATGGTCCTGGCATGAGAGGGCCCTGGCGGCCTGCCCTGCCTGCCCCTTGTACATTGTGTGCCCGGGACACTGGGCACTGTGTGTGTGCATGTGTGCCTACCCGGGCCCCTTGGAAGCCTGCAGACTCCAGGCTCTGCTCAGGATGGAGTGGCTTGTCCTCAAATCTACTGTCCCAGGGCTCTGCTGTGCCCCTCCACATTACCCGTGGGCCTTGGCTCCGTCCACCCAGTCTTTACACCTCAGCTGAGTAGCGACTCCTGTCTGTTCCTGGAAGGCAGCAGTAGCGCCCTTGCTGGGAAGGAAAGCTCTGGGAGAGGGCCGGTGGCTGGGTGTTGAAAGGAGTAGCCTGGGTGCCCTGGTGGCCTGTTTCTGCAACCCCAGGGAATGAGAACAGGATCCGGCAAGGGCCACAAATTATGTGTGTGAGGAGTGGGGCCTGGGGCCTTGACCCTTGCCTCTGCCTGAGAGATGGAGTAGCTGAGAGTCAGTTCAACGGCAGGACTGGATCAGGTGCTGTTAACCAGGAAGGGGCACGGAGAGTTCCCCAGCTCTTCTCGTGATCACTTCTGTCGTTGTTGTTTGTTGTTGCATTGATTCCAACTCATGGTGACCCCATGTGTGCGGAGTAGAACTGCTCCATAGGGTTTTCAAGGTGATCGCTAACTCAGTGGTTGAATTCTTGTCTGTCACATGTGGGAGACCCAGGTTTGATTCCCAGCCAGTGCACCTTGTGTGCAGCTACTAGTGGTGAATTGCGTGTTGCTGTGATGCAGAATGGATTTCAGGGGAGCTTCCAGACTGAGACGGACTACGAGGAAAGGGCTGGCAATCTACTTCCAAAAACCAGCCAATGAAAACTCTACGGGTCACAATGGCCCGATTCACAACCGATCATGGGGCTGGTGCAGAACAAGGCAGTATTTCATTCTGTTGTGCACCGGGTCGCCATCAGTCTGAGGCCTACTCAATGGCAGCTGACAGCAACACTTCTCCAGGGAGAAGGCTCTCTCTGCAAGTCTTCTGTGGGTGGGAAAGATGAAGGAAAACAGACTGACCTTTTTTTTAATTGTACTTTAGATGAAGGTTTACGGAACAAATTAGCTTCTCATTAAACAGTTAGTACACCTATTGTTTTATGACATTGGTTACCAACCCCACGACATGTCAACACTCTCCTTTCTCAACCTTGAGTTCCCTATTACCAGTTTTCCTGTCCCCTCCTGCCTTCTAGTCCTTGCCCTTGGGCTGGTGTGCCCATTTAGTCTTGTTTTGTTTTATGGGCCTGTCTAATCTTTGGCTGAAGGGTGAACCTCGAGAGTGACTTCATTATTGAGCTAAAAGGGAAGACTGACCATTTTTGAGGCTTCGGGAGTTTCCAGAGCACCATCTTCTGGGCTTCTGAGGTTTGGTTAGGAGGAATGTGCTTGGAGAAGCAAAAAGGAGAGGTTGATGTGCGGTGTAGGGTTAGAGCTTCAATACCCCAGTGTCTGTACTTAACATATTTTCTCAGCCAACAAATGGGCACGTGGCCTGACAGGTGGATAGACTATTTTACAATAGATCCGTTGTTTCGGGAATATTTATGATAATGAAGAATATTTATATAAAATCCATTGCCACCGAGTTGATTCGGACTCATAGCGACCCTATAGGACAGAACAGAACTGCCCCATACAGTTTCCAAGGAGCGGCTGGTGGACTTGAACTGCTGATCTTTTTATTAGCAGCTGTAGCTTTTAACCACTGCACTTGGTTTTAATATTTATATAGCAGTTACTGTTTTCCAGGCATTGTTCTCAACACTTTACCTTCATTAACTCATTTAATCCTCACAACAGACCTGTAAGTATTATTGTGCCCATTTTACATATGGGGAAACTGAGTCACAGAGAAATTAAATAATTTCTCAGTATCACAGACAGTGAGTAGCAGAGCCAGGATTTGTACCTAGGCCATCTCTCTCCAGAGCTCTCCATGCTATCAACAACATGTCTTAATCTTCTAGTGCTGCTATAACAGAAATACCACAAGTGGATGGCTTCAACAAAGAGAAATTTATTCTCTCACAGTCCAGTAGGCTACAAGTGCAAGTTCAGGGCATCAACTCCAGGAGAAGGCTTTCTCTCTCTGGTGGCTCTGGAAGAAGGTCCTTGTGTTACATCAGTCTTCCCTTGCTCTGGGAGCGTCTCAACGCAGGAACCTCAGGTCCACAAGGATGTGCTCTTCTCCTGGCACTGCTTTCTTGGTGGTGTAAGGTTCCCATGTGTCTCTGCTCGCTTCTCTCTTTTATATCTTAAAAGAGATTGGCTTAAGTCACTATCCCATCTTGTAGACCTCATCAGTATAACTGCCGCTAATCCATCTGATTAGATCATAGTGATTGAATTTATAACACATAAGGAAATCACATCAGATTACAAAGTGGTACACAGTTACACAATACTGGGAATCATGACCCAGGCAAGTTAACAGATATTTTTGGGAGACACAATTCAATCCATGACACTCCACCCTTTGGCCCTACAAAATTCATGTCTTTGCAGCATGCAAAACATATTCATCTCATCATATCTCAGCAAAAGCCTTAACTCCAAGTCCAAAATCCAAAAACTCCTTATCATCTGTGAAATCTAGAATACAAGTCATCTGCTTCCAAAGGTTCAATGGCAGAACAGGCACAAGCCAGACATTTCCATCAGAAATGGGAGAAATTGCAGGGAAAGAAGGTATAACAGGCACCAAGCAAGTTGGCAGAACACATTACATTAGCCCTCAAGGCTTGAAAATAATCCTCTGTTCTCTGAGACAATTTACACAGCAGCCCTGCCTTCCAGACTCTAGGTATTGGCCACAGTCTCCGGATTCTGAGTGGAGGCCCCTCGGCCCTGGGCTTCACCTCTGCCTTCCAGGCCCACTGGGACAGCAACTCTGCTCCCTCGGCTTTAGGTGCACCATTCTCCTAGTCCATTGGAGTGACAGCTCCACCTTTAGAAACACCAGAGGCCATGACTCCACCCTTTGAAACCCCAGAGGTCATGGCTATTATACCTTTTGAGACAGAGGCAGCTCGGCTTCTTGTGTTCCTTGTCTCTTCAGCTTCTACTTCCTGTGTCCTCAGGCCTCAAGCCTGCATCTTCCCTACTGGGGCAAGTGTTCCAAAGCTGTGTAGCTCCACTGATAAGTGCCTGGAGGCACCTACTCCTCCAGGAAGCCTCCAGTGCACAGGCACTGAGCTGTCTTGCTCCGTGGGTCGGCTCCAGCGCCATCTCATGCTGGTCTCCTGGTTCTGCTGCTGCTGGTCCTCTGCTGCCGCCGCTCCTCTATCCATTCACAGTTTCAAAAGTGCTTCCACATTTTTAGTATCTATTACAGCAGCACCCCACTCTCTCATTACCAGTTCAATCCATGACACAGTGGTTGCTGGGCCTATATGCCTTCCATCTGCACCCACTTCCCTTAGGACCCCCGTGGCCCCTGCAGCTCTGTCCCTGCCCCCACCCTAAATACAGCTGCATACCCAGTTTGAATAACTAGGTAGTTCCCCAGTTTAGGGTCCAAGTGGGCCTTTTCTTTCATGTGGCCATTATGAAGGTCAGGAAATGATGAGAGAGAGAGCTGGTGTGGGGGTGTCCCTTAGCTCCCCTCCACTTATGTTCCTAATTTTTCCCAGCGCAGCCGCACACCTGGGAAGCTGTTGAAGCATGGAGGCTCACAAGTAGCTCTCCCTAGAGTCATCATTGTGCTGTGAGAACAGGCCTTCTGCTTGTTGTTTCAGGACTGAGTACTGGGCTAGCTGAATCTTTGGGGTGACTCACTAATGGGAAGGGGAGAGCAGGGAGAGCAGTGGGGCTCCGTCTTCCATCAGTGGCATTATGGTTGCTTCCAAGGCCCCACAACTTTTGGGAGAGGGGAGACTGGAAGTGTTTATGACAGGGCAGAGAAAGGTGGTTGGCAGCTGGACCAGCAGTCCTGGTAGCTGCTTCTGCCCATTGAGGGTTGTGTCTTGCCCTGAGGCCCGGGGCCAGCACTTGTCAAACTCACAACTGGATGTAGAATGGGAAGACATGGGAGGGTCTAGAGGCTGGGGAAGCCATCAGGGATGTGCACTGAAGGTCAGCCTTGAATTTCCTCCAGACAGGAAATGGCAACCATGCTCAGCTCACTAGCAGTCCTGCTGGTGGTTTGTTGTTTCCGTCAAGAGAGTTCCAAGTTGTGGTCAGGGCTCGGAACTGCCAAGTACGCTTGGTCTCCTGGTGTGCATAGGTGTGACATCCTCCCTTGCTCATCCTGCGCCCCCAGGCCGCCGGGGCTCTGCAGCTAGCAGACTTGTCAGATCAGGACTGTGAGGAGATGGCAGTGTGAAGGGCTGCCTCCCTGTGGTGTTGGGGCTTCTAGAGGAGATACGGAAGTTAGTTGAGAAGGCCCTCAAACCAGTTGATGCTTTGAGACAGTGACCAAGAAAGGGGTAAGGACATTCTGCGGTCAGCTTCCGGAGAAACCACTGAATTGTTTTCTGGTAACTAAGAAGAGAGCAGTGTTAACCCAGGTCCTCGTGGTGACAGTGGTGTTAGGGGGCAGGGGTGTGAGGTGAAAGGGGGGAAATGGACCCGCGACCTTGACCAAGAATCAGAAACTCAGGAGGTCCTGCAGCTTTTTGTTCCTGCGTGTTTCTTGTTTCATTGTGATTGACATGCATTTAGGAGCGAGCTCCTTAGAGACAGCTCCTTCTCATGCATAACCCTTCTGTAATCACTCATCTTAACCCCTGTGTCCTTCAATAAAATCTAAGCTTCATAAGAGTAGAGAGGCCCATGGTGAGCACTCAGTAACTATTGAACGAATGAATGAGTGAATGAAGTGGGCAGAAGAGCTAGAAGATCTTCAACTGTGTCTTGGAAACAATTGTCACATCCGAACTATTTAAAATTGCCACTCACCCCTAACCTACCGCAAGCTCCTGATTCCCCTAACCTTGTTCTTTCTGCCTTTTCTGTCATCTTCTAACATTTTTCATGATTTACTTTTTTATTGTGTTTATTGCCTCCTACCCCTGACCCACTCCCACCTTACATGGGAATGAATGCTCAGAGGTTTTTCCCTTCTGATGTCCCCCAAAAGCATATAAGCAATGCCTGGCACTTGATATGTGCTCAGTAAATGTTTGTCAGATGAATGAATGAATGGACAGGTGAGTGGAAGAAAGTGCCCAGGCAGTGTTGGGGCCATTTGCCTCTGGGAGTCCCCTTGCAGCACACTTTGCCATTTGAGCAGGTTGCATGCTGTGCTGGCGTCCAGGGCTAGCAGTGGGAGAGGAAGACCTGCGTCCACTGGGCTGTGCCCACATGGTCTGGCCACCTGCCTTGGCCATGCTCTGTCCTTATGATTTACTGGGCCCCTGACATAGGACCACCCCAACTCCTCACCATAGCTCCAAGACATGAGGGCTTTCCGGAGTCTTCTGGCAGGGCACTGAGAGCCCCAAGGGCAAGCTAAAGAGCTCAGACCAGGTAGTGAGTGGAGCTGTCAGTAGCTGAGGATCTTGGAGCCTGTGGTAGGACTGCATTCCTGAATCCTGCCCCACTGCCCCTCCTTTTCCCCACAGTTCAGTTCCCACCCCATGGACTGTGAGAAGTAGAAATATGCCTGGTTGAGCAATTGAGGGCTAAGGAGAAGTCCCTGTTTACTCACTGTCTTGTCTCGCAACTAGTGCCCAGCTCATAAACTTAACCTGGGATGGTCATGGATCTCTGTACCACACCCAGACAGTGGTAGGGCCCTGGTGCTTCCTGTTCCCCCAGGATTAAGCCCAGACCCCAGTTCTCAACCCCACAGTTGCGCCCCAGCCAGACCTCCAGCAGCCTCCCTGTGAGAGCCTTCTACTCAGATCAGCAAATCTGTTTCCCGTCTTTGCTCACAGTGTTGCTCTTGACCTCCAGACATATATCCACTTTCTCACTTGACATCTCTATGCAACCTGTGCAAAACGTAGCACCTGGCCTTCCTCCCAGATCTGGGCTGCCTGCAGCCTTTCTGAGCTTAGTAAATGGAAAGAAAGCTGACCTCCCAGCTGCTTGGGTCAGAAACCTTAAAGCCACCATTAACTCCTCCTTTTCTCTCACACACCTTGTTTAGTCTGCCAGGAGATCCTGTTGGTTCTTCCTTCAAAGTAGATTCTGAAAAGTACACCCACTTTTCACCACCCCCAATGCTGTCACCTTGGCCTGAGCCACCACTACCAGGAGCTGTCAAGTCCTCTCTGAGTCATGGTGACCCCATGTGTGTTAGAGTACAGCTGTGCCCCACAGGGTTTTCCGTGGCTGATTTTTTGGAAGTAGATCACCAGGCCTTATCTTTGGAAGTGCCTCTGGGTGGACTCGAACCTCCAGCCTTTTGGATGGCAGCTGAGAGCGTTAACCATGTACACCATCCAGGGGTTCTAGTCTGAGCCATACCCACCATCAGTATGTCCTGGGACTGTTTCAGTAGCCCCCATCTGCTCTGCCACCCCCTGCTCTGTTCTTTTCAAATGACAAGTCCAGTTATATCATGCCTCTCCTCAAAACACTCCAGTGGCTACCCATATCGGCAGAGTAAAAACTGAAGAAGACCTTTCATGTCTTACGAGGCCCTAGCTGATAGGGCCCCCGTTACTGCCCTGAGCTCTCCTTCCTCCCCTTTCCCCTCATCCCATGCCCTCCTTTCCCACCAGACCAGGCCTCTGCATTGTTCCTTCACAAATGCCAGGCAGGTTCTCTCCTTAGACCCTTTGCAGCCAGATGGCTAACCCCTAGGGTAGGTTGAATAATGGGCCTCCCAAAGATGTCTGCATCCTAATCCCCAGAGCTTGTGAATATGTTACCTTACATGGTAAAAGGGACCTTTTAGATGTGATTAAATTAAGAATTTTGAGATGAGGAGATTATTTGGGATTATCCAGGTGGGCCCAGTGCAATCACAAATGTCCTTATGAGAGGGAGGCAGGAGAGTTAGTAGTTGGAGATGCGGCCGTAGAAGCATGAGGTCAGAATGATGCAAGGATGGGGCCATGCGCCAAGGAATGCGGGCGGCCTCTACACTGGAAAACACAAGGAAATGGATTTTTCTCTTAGAGCCTCCAGAAGGAATCTGCCCTGCTGACACCTTGACTTTAGCCCAGTGAGACCCATTTCGGACCTCTGACCTCCAGAACTGTAAGATAATAAATGTGTGTTATTTTAAGCCACTAAGTTGTGATAATTTGTCACAGCAGCCATGGGAAACTAATACACTCCCTCTTTGTTCTCTATCACTTACCACCTTCCAACAAAATGCATCACTGGAATGGAAGCTCCACTGGGGCAGGTATCTTTGTATTGTTCACTGATGCATCCCAGCACCTAGAACTGTGTCTGGTATGTAATAGGTGCTCTTAGATATTTGTCGAATGAGTAGATGAATGGACGGATGAGTAAATCGTTTCTCGGCCTGGAATGCCCTTATCCTACCTCATCCCCTCTTCCTGCTGTCCTCTAAGTCCATTTCAGTTTCTCCCCTTCACAAGGCCTTTCTCTCGCAGTGTAGGTGGAGCTTCCTGTCTCCATAGCCCTTGTTGGGCATCCACAACTTGGCGCAGGCCAGCCATTCACCGAGACCTGCTCTGCCCAGGGAACCCCTCTCAGCATGAGTGCTCTAGTGGAAGCCTGTGGCAGCCAGGTACTCTAGGTGTTATTAGTGTGCATGTTTCTTACAGATGACCATTATCAGAGTCTAATTGATCTCTAAACCCAACCTCTTATTTCATCAGTGTAACATGCAGATGACCTAGAGAAGTTAATAGGTTGCCACGCTAATGTCTAGAGCCTGCCGGCCTCCGAACTTCTGGTACATCCCTTGCCCAGCTGAATTATGTTTGGATCCTCCGTCCCCGTTGCCAAGGCAGTGGTGGGTCAGTGGTAGAATTCTCACCTTCCATGCAAGAGACCTCATGCACGGCCACCACCTGTCTGTCAGTACGAGCTTGCGTGTTGTTGTGATGTGGAACAGGTTTCAGCAGAGCTTCCAGACTAGGAAGAAAGGCTTGGCAATCTACTTCCGGAAGTCAGCCAATGAAAACTCTATGGATCCCAACGATCCACAGCTGATCATGGCGATGGTGCAGAACTGGGCAGCGTTCTGTTCTGTTGTGCACGGGGTCGCCATGAGTCAGAGGCCAACAGCAGGGAACAACATCCCCATCACCACACCCAAGGACAGCAGTGCCTAGCTCATAGCAAGTGGTTAGTTAGAACCATTTGCATGCAAGTTGGAGGGTTTGGAATCAGTCATGGTGGAGTAGTTGGAGCAGTTGGTGGCACGGTCTTAAGGGAAGTGAGGAGGTTCTCCCCAGGGACTAGGACGGGGGAGGCTGAGGGAGTTGTCCTGGTGTCAACAGCAGCTTGTGTGGAGGGTGGGGCTTAGAAGAGGGAAAGGAAGACAAGATACGGCTGGGAAGGGAGAGGAGGGCTGGGAGTTGTGTGCCCACAATGGGCACCTCAGGCTTGAGGACCCTCCTTGGTTCTTTTGGGACCCAAAAGAGTACAGCACGTGACCAGAGAGGAGCAAAGAAAGACTCAGGAGGCCTCCGTCTGGGCTGAGCCTGGCTTCCCCAGGACGCAGCTGCAGGCTAGAAAGGGTGACCAGTTGGCTGTTGGGAAGACTCCTTCCTGTTGTCTCCTCTGGGGAGGACACATTTTGGAACACTTCCTGAGTTGGGGGGAGAGGTGACACTTTGCCCCCCACCCTCCCTCAGACTGCTGATGAAGTGTGGTTGGTTATGAACCTACAGCTGTGTTTCTGCTCCACTCCCCCTGCGCCCCCGCCAGTCCCGCTGGGGCTCGCCGCCTCCCTCCTCCCTCTCTCCGCTCTGCTGGGTGGTGACTCACTCAGCTTGTTGTGCAACAGCCCGGGCTCTCCCTCTCCTAGAAGAGTTGGTTGTTTTCCTCTGTGCCATGAGCTCCCCTCCTGATTTATGTCTTTTCATTTGGGTTAATGCTTTCCACATTTTGGTCTGTAGAGTAGTGTGTAACTCATTGCTTCAACCATCAAAACCCCAGTGCCCAGCTTAGTCTGGCACAGAGAGGGCAGACAGACCGAGGGACAGAGGGCCGTTGGGAACTTTCCCCCCAACCTGTCCTGGCTCCAGCTGGCCCGTTCCTACCAGACTACCCACCTCTGAGGTCTGCCGAGGAGAGTCAGGAACACAGCCCCTTTTGCCAGCCTGCCTGGGTTCTTCCTTAGGCCGATTCCCTGTAAGTGCACACATCTTGCAATGGTGTGCGGAGGAAATTGTCCCGAGCCTGTGACTTCCCACTGGAGGCACCTCCTAAGAAGTGAGAGGCAGAAGTTGTGGGGTGTGGAACAACTGTCTCTCTGTGGCTTTACAAACCGTCACACAGAGCGGTGTGTGTATTTTCTTTCTCTTTTCAGAACAATAATATTACCTTTGTTGCTATGGTGTTGCTGTGGAGGTGGCTAATTGGACACAGACCTGATACACGCAGGTGCCTGGTGTCCATAGTGATTATCAGGCAGTGACCGTGGAACTTGCTTTACTTTTCTTCCCGAGTGAGAGGCTGGCAGGGGATCACTGTGCACAGTGGCTGCATGCCGCCTGCCTTCATGGGGCCTCTGGGACATGGTGGCACCCTGGTCTGAAGTCGGGATTTAGGCAGGGGGAGGAGAATCCCTGGTTCAGATTCTAAAGCTGGACTACAGCCCAGATTTCCCGAGGGCTAGGCATGTGGGAATTTCTCCTCAGAGCCTCCAGGCCGCAGGGGAAGGGACCCCCTCAGCAGGGAAGGGAATGGAGGTGCCCCTGTGGCACCTGTGCAGCTGGTGATGTGTGATAGTTCACCTGGCAGCTGTCCCCGACAGTGGGAGTTGTCTTCCCATTGAGGCTGTAACATCATGGGGAGGTGTGTGGCAGAGGGAAGGGAGGGAGGGTATTTTCAACTTTTTTGTTGAATGTACATACAGAAAAGCGCATCTTTATTTGTTAATTTACATTTTTGAAATTCTCACCTTCTACGTGGGAGACCTGGCCAGTGCGCCTCATGCACAGCTACCACCCATCTGTCTGTGGATGTTTGCATGTTGCTATGATGCTGAACAGGTTTCAGTGAAGCTCCTAGACTAAGACGGACTAGGTGGAAAGATCTAGTGATCAGCTTCTGAAAATCAGCCAGTTGAAAACCCTATGGATCACAGCAGTCCAATCTGCAACCGATAGTGGGGTGGTGAGGAGTGGGTAGCGTTCAGTTCCATTGTTCGTGGGGTCACCGTGAGTCAGGGACCGACTCGATGGCCACTAACAACAACAACAAATATAAATTAGGTATGAAGAATATAGAGTGAAAAGTTGGCCTCTCTCCCATCCCTGTCTGCCTGTCAGTTTCCTTTGCGACTGGCAGACGGCTTACCAGTTTCTTGTGGATACTTCCAGAAACATTCTATGCATTTATAAATATATGAGTACATTTAGTTTCCTAAACACAAATGGTGGCTCCCACCATACTTCTGCACCTTGCTGCTGCTTCTGCTGTTCTCATTGTTTTTAAATCATGTAACAGTATATCTTGGATTTTGGTCAATACCATTCCCCCACCGATGGGCATGTAGGTTGCTTCTGGTCTTTCATTGTTGCCAGCAGTGCTGCTGTGGATAACATTGTATACCCATCTTTCCACCCATGGGTTAGTTAGTATCTGAAGGGTAAATTGCTGAAGTTGAAAAGCTTGGGCAAAGAGTATATGTGTTGGTAATTTTGCTACAATGCCGTACAACCTCTGCCTCTTTGTTTATAGGAAAGGTTGTCATGAGTTGGAACCAACTAGATGCTAACTAATAACAATAACAAAGATTTTGATAGGAAGTGCCAGCCTGCCTCCAAAGATGTAGTTACTTACTTTATACTCTACCAGCAATGCATAGGAATGTCCGTTTGCCCTCAACCTTGCCAACACAGTGTATTTTCAATTTTGTAAATCTTCTGTATGGAAAAGTTTTGTGTCTTCACTTTCTGCTGATATCCTCTCCCTAGTCTCTGCCCCCCTCCCACCCCTTTTCCCATACACTACTCCTTCCCATGGGGACAGTGAGGGGATGAGGCTTCTTTAGACTCCTAAGAGGCTCTGGGTCCACGGGGATAGGACCCTCTGTCCCACAGCCTCGTTTTCTGAGCAGCAGCCTAGACCTTCAGATTTTTGTACCTGCTTTCAAGTCTCAGGGGAGGCCTCCTTTCCAACATTTGAATTTATATCACCACTAGAACCCATTTCCTGCATGTTGCTCCCTTATCTTCTCCCACCTCTTTCTCTGTCTTATCCCCATCTTCCCCCACCTCACCCCTGCTGAGTCCTATCACTTGTTTGTGGTTTCCTCACCCTGCTACTTCTGCTTCTCACTTTCCAAAGATAGTCTTTTCAGTCGGAAGTCAGATTTGGGTGAGTATCTCTTTACACCACGTGTGTAAAGGACACAATACCCCAGAAGGAGTTCCAGGGTGGGAGTGGCTGTGGTGGCTACATTTCTCTTGTCCTGAGTTCTTCTAGCCAGGCAGCTGGAGCTGGAGCCAGGAATGCTCAGAGCCATGCTCTAAGCCAGCTCTTTCCAGTAGAGCTTTCTAGGTGATGAACATGTTCTGTACTTAGACCTCTGATACGGCTGCCACTAGCCACATGTGGCTATTGAGCACTTGAACTGTGGCTAGTGTGACTGAGGAACTGAATTGTACATTTTAATCAATTTCAATTTAAGTAGCCATATGTGGCTAGATAACTGCTGTCAACTCCAACTCATGGCAACCTTATGTACAATAGAATAAAACATTTCCTGATCCTGCATCTCCCTCACAATTGCCGGCATGTTCAAGTCCATTGTTGCGGTGGCTATTATGCCACTCCATCTTACTGAGGGTCTCTCTCACCCTTGCTGGCCCTCTACATCACCAAACATGATGTCCTCCTCCAGCGATGGATCCCTTCTGATGATGTATCCAAAGCAAGCGAGTCAGACAGTGTCCTGTTGTGATCTGTAAGGTTTTCACCGACAAATTTTCAGAAGATAGATACACAGGCCTTTCCTCCTAGTCTGTCTTAGTCTGTAAGCTCTGCTGAAACCTGTCCACTATGGGTGACCCTGCTGGTATTTGAAATATAGGTGGCAAAGCTTCCAGCATCACAGCAACATGCAAGCTACCACAGTAGAACAAACTGACAGACAGGTGGTGGATATGTGGCCAGTGCCTAGCATAAGGGAAGGTGCAGCTCTGAGCTGTATACTTTTCAGGCTGAAAATGAGAGTCTCAAAGACAGAAATATCTGGCCTAGGTTTCCTGGAGTCAAAGCACAGCAGCACTTCATTCCCTGGGTATCCAAGTTCACTGTGAGTTTTTTTGGAGCTCTCACATTTTCTCTATTGGAAACATCAAGGCCCATCAAGGAGAGGCTGGTGGTGGCTCTTGTCCCAAATTCCAACTTGGAATATAAGCTTTCCTCTAGGAATTTTGTTATACACAGACACCCATGGGGAGCATTGAGCTAGGTGCTGTGGCCATAGACGTAAACCAAACAAGCTGGGCCTGTCCAGATGAGGATCTAGTGATATTTCTAATACATATGAGATAAATATAAAACCATGATCTCTGGACAGGTAGAACTAGACTTTGTAGTGTTACATAAGAGGAGGTTTCCTCTGACTGCTGTAAAAAATTACCATAATCTGTGGCTTAAAACAGTGTCAATTTATACCCTGATTTATTCTTTATTCTCTTACAGTTCTGGAGGTCAGAAGTCCAAAATGAGTCGGCCACTTTCTTCTGCAGGCCCTAGGGGAAAATCCATTTCCTTGCCTTTTCCAACTTCTAGAGGCCGCCCATATTCCTTGGCTTGTGGCACCGCATCATAGTGCCTTTATTCCCCTGTATCCATAATTTTAGCACCTTCTTCCTGCTTTGACCTTGCCTCCCTCTTCTGCGGGCCCCTGTGATCACTTTGGGCCCACCCAGGTAATCCAGGATAATCTTCCCATCTCAAAAATCCTTAACTTAATCACATTTGCAAAGTCCTTTTGCCATGTAACGTCACATTCACAGGTTCTGGGGATTAGGATTTGGATATCTTGGGGATGGAGGAATTATACTTCAGTACTTGAAGAAGAATACGTTTGTATGAGAGAAGGTCATTAACCAAGGCAGTCACTTCCCAGGTGTTCTGAGCTGCGGGGAAAGTGGAGAATTGAGCTGCCCACGTTGAAGGTCTGATATTCTGAAGCAGTGGGTCTCAAACTTGAGTGAGAAACAGAATCACCTGGGGGGCTTGGAAAATGTACAAAGGCCCAGCCCTTACCCTACTTCAAGGCCCACCCTAAGCCTGCACCTGTGTGTTCTTTATTAGCTCTCCAGGTGATTGATCCTCAGCTCAGTTGGAGAACTACAGTTCTTAGGAACAATCTGGGGGATTATCTGTGTGCATGCTTGTGGGAGGTGGAACAGCTTGCCATGGATGAGTAAGTGCCAAGGGGAGGCCGCAGACAGGAAGTGCTGGAGAAAATCAGAGGAGGGGCCTATGCTGCAGAGAAACTGCCACCTGAGCCACACCTGGAAGGCAAGAGAAGGTGCTGCTTCGTGTGAAGTAGGGTGAGTGCCCTGGCAGAGGGGAAGGCCTTACCAGCAGCACTGAGGTAGGAACAAGCATGCCACCTTTGGGGACACAGAGGCTGCTTGGGGCCAGATGGGGCAGGGACAGGGAAAGGATTTGACAAGAGGAATATTAACAAGATCAGCCTACTGGTGTTTGCCGGGTTGGTTGGTTCTGTCTATAGTTCTGTCTGGGTGGAGGGGAGGGAGCCCTGGATTGGGTGGTTGTGGGAAAAATGGAGAAAAGATGCTGATTGTGAGAGATTTACGACGAAGTATGCATGACATGGGGTCTGATAATCAATCAGTGGTTATTGGCGAGATGCTGCCGGGCACACCACTGTGCAGGCACAGGCCTGGGATCTGGGAGCCGGTGGTAAACAGGACAGACGAGGTCCCTAATCTCATGAACATAACATGGGGCAGGGCAGCGTGGTAGATTAAACAACAAGCAGGCAGACACAAATACGGAGACTTAAAATGGGTTCATGTGACTGAGAGTAACTGGGGGACCGGAGAAGGCCTCTCTGAGGAGGTAACAATTAAGGTATTCTAGGCAGAGTGGAGGTAACTCGCAATGCTTGAAGAGCAAGTTTGTATGAGAGAAGGTCATTGACCAATTCAGTCACTTACCAGGTGTTCTGAGCTGGGGGAATGGGCAGAACATGAAGTGCTTATGTTGAAGGTTTGATGTTCGAAAGCAGTGGATCTCAAACTTGGGTGGGTATCAGAATCACCTAGGAAACATGGAAAAAATACAAAGGCCCAGACCCTATCCTACTGAAGTAAAGGCAGGAGATCATTGGTGACCTTGACAAGAGTAGTTTCAGGTCATCGATGACCTTGCTGAGAGTAGGGATAAGAGAATTAGAGGCAGGGACATAGAGGCTGTGACTACAGATGACTTTTGTGGAACTTTTTGCCGTGAGGCGAAGCAAAGGAATGAGGCAGGGGCTGGAGGGCCGGGTTTAAGGGATAGATTTTTTTTTTTTTTTTAAATTTTAGTATGTTTTAGGTGAAAGTTTATAGTACGAATTAGTTTTTCATTCAAAAATTTATTCACAGATTGTTTTGTGACATTGGTTGCAATCTCCACA